>NC_057794.1:446744362-447044362 GCF_018294505.1 Triticum aestivum
GGGCGCGCACGCGGCGGTGGCATTGGGTGGCGGGGGTGGTGGGTGGCGGGGTATGGCAGTGGGATATTTAAGAGGGGGTGTCGGGGTCGAGGCCGACTTGGAGGAGGGGGCTGCGCGGCAGCGTGGCGTAGGCGGACTCCGGCGAGTCCGTCTCGCGCACGGGAGGGAGGCGGCGGCGCTGGCTGGGCCAGCTGGGCCTCGGCCCAGTCCGGTCCGGCGGGATTTTTTTAAAACCAGAATTCGCCCGAAAAAAATCCTAGAAAATAAAATCTCTTCCTAATAATAAAGCACGGATTGAGTCTCCGGGTTCACCCTCGCGGCGCTCTTGCATAAATGCCCCTACGGTTTCTTCTATTCAACCCGCAGTCCTTTCTTTATTTAGTGAATATGGGGAACGTTTCAAAATTTATAGAAAATCCCCTGTACTCATATGTATTCAACCCGCGATCCTAAATCTAACATCCCCGATTGAGAAGAGGGCTAGGTCACGCCGCCGCCGCCGCCTCCGCCATCACCCCGCCCGCACGCCGCCACCTCCGCCATCATCGCTCGCTGCTGCTCGGACATGAGCACGTGCATCATGGACGCCGCGACATCCACCGGGACTCCTCCCCGCTAAAAAAAACACCCGCACCTTCCCCAGCCCGCACTCGATCGGCAACCCCATCGCATCGCCGTGCCCGCCGCCCAACTGCTCTCGGCCGTCGCCGGGGTTCCGCGGCCGCCACAGCTCTCCCTGATGATGTGGCATCGTTCCTACACGACGCCCCTCCCCCCTCCCATGGATCCTTCCATCTCCAAACAGAGACCTACAGATGGTGAGGTAGGATCCGGCGAGGCCAGGAGTAAACCAGCGACCTCGCTGGCTACACTGTCCAGCACGACGTCTCCACCCGCAACACCACTAGTACGTTGCTGTCCTGGCTGCCGGTCATCGCGGTCTAGAGGAGCGACCGCCTCCGCCAAGGCGATGGCCGGGGTCGCGAACTCACACAACATAGAGCTAGATGGAGCGGTAGATGTCGGTCCTGCAGAGCAGAATAAGTGTCTCTGGACGAATACACCAGCGATGTTTGACGCGGACACTATATCCATGCTGGCTGTTTACTACAGATTAGACATTAGACATCGGATGTTCAGTGTATTCTACAAATTGACCGCGGGCGTGCAACATTGTTGAAGGGCAAAGGTACTCTAAGAAGCTGAATGATAAACAGGTCACCAACATACTTAGAGCTTCCTTGGGTTTGTGCAGGACATCTCCGATTTCAGTAAGTCAGTTTCACTTTCACAAAGACAGTGGAAAAGCAGAAAAAGGAAAGCACGTGGATTAAGAAATTTCAGCATTGTAGAACTCAGTTGAAAGGGAAAACGAGATTTATAGCATGTAGGCAGAGTGGTGATTTGTTTTTTGATGATTGGTACTTTGGTTGTAAGGTCGATGAAGACATGAGATGAATTTGGGTGGGGCAGTGGGTTTGCTCGTGAGGAGGTGGGAAGGACAAAGATAGTGGAAGAACCTTGAGATGATGGTGATATTACTGAATTGGGTCTGTTTATAACTTTGATGAAAAATTATATTCCCTTAGATGGTCAAGGTTCTAGAGCTCATTGCTATGGAAGAAGGCATAGATTTGATTCACGGAATTGCCAGTAGAATTGGAGTGAGCATGAGTGACAATCTCCTACAGACAATACACTCTTTTGAAGCTATGGCTGTGGGGTCGTAAGGCAAAAAATTCCTTGCGCCTCGTCCGGTCTTTGCTGCCGGGCCACGGATGGGTCTTTTCTTATGGACCGTCCATGCGAAAAAAGGTATGAGTGTAGGGGGATCCAATGAACGTGCAAAGAATATCCAACAGATTACCCTTACTACTATATTCCTGATCCACGAATGTCATCTTGGTACCCTTACTACTATATAGCTCTATTTTGTGTGGATCTTTCAGGTGCATGAATAGTAACTTGTGCAAAACTACGCTTTCCTTGTCATTTGATATTTTTTATCTTTATGGTGCTCATAACATATTTTTCATCTATACTTATAGGAGTTTGTTACCTCCTTTTGGTCGAAGAATAAGATGGATAATATATGCATTGCCGACTTAGCTTAAATTTTTTTTAACAGAATTTCTATAAATTTTATACAGGTATTGTGTTGAAGTCCGTGAAATAGATTAATGGTCGAGAGTGTTTATAAGTTATCAAGTCGAGCACATAAGTCTGGAAAGTAGCTAAATTTCCTACTGAAAAGTAGATAGAGGTTTCTGAAGACATTGAGACATTACTACATAGTATACATAGCCGTCTTCTGAATTCTATGATTCTTCATACCTTGAGGCTGTTAAACGTCTATGCACCTTTCACTTGATGAGGTACATTCAAATTGGGTTTGTTTATAACTTTGATGAAAAATTATATTCCCTTAGATGGTCAAGGTTCTAGAGCTCATTGCTATGGAAGAAGGCATAGATTTGATTCACGGAATTGCCAGTAGAATTGGAGTGAGCATGAGTGACAATCTCCTACAGACAATACACTCTTTTGAAGCTATGGTTGTGGGATCATAAGGCAAAAAATTCCTTGCGCCTCGTCCGGTCTTTACTGCCGGGCCACGGATGGGTCTTTTCTTATGGACCGTCCATGCGAAAAAAGGTATGAGTGTAGGGGGATCCGATGAACGTGCAAAGAATATCCAACAGATAACCCTTACTACTATATTCCCGATCCACGAATGTCATCTTGGTACCCTTACTACTATATTCCTGATCCACGAGTGTCATCTTGGTCCCCTGTACGAGTTGATTACATGATGTCGTGTTCTCAAGTTTTACTCTGAATTATTTATTAGATGCTCGAAGAAATTCACAACTAAGCAATTTTTTCTTCTGTCTTTTTAGTGATGGAAGGTAGATTGAGCTGATAAATTTCTGCACCCACCTTGAGGTCCATAACATTTTCTTAATTATATGCAGCCCAATTCGTATAGATGTATTTGTTTGAGGGAGAGGACTGTCTGCGATCAGAAGAAACAGTATGTGATCATCATGTGTGCGAGAAATGGCAAGAGTATGTGATGAGATGGCAAGAGTATGTGATATGTATTTCTTTCTACACTACTAATATGTATTGACTGTTCATGTTGATACAGTAGGTTCATGATTGATTATGGAAACAATAAAATTACTTGAGAAGGATTTTATGTGTATGTACTTTGAGACTTGAAAGGCTGTTATTGGCAGGGATTCTCTGTCTACTAGAGAGGTTGGTGTCAAATCAACATTAGAACAAGGGCAATATAAGTGGAATGAGGTAAAGTCCTTTTTTGTCTATCTCCATGGTATGCTGATACGTTCAAACCAGCATTTTAAGTATTGATACATATAATTAATTGATTAACTCAAACAAATGAAACTAGACATCAACTACTGCAATTGATCGATGAATATTTGTTAGGTCGTAGTATCTAATCTAACATCTAGAAGGGAAAAAATCTGATGAACATTTTTTCACAAGGTTATGTATATCTTTAAAATGTGGCACAGAGAGCAGAAGGTCTTAAATACTTGCAAATCCTCAGTTTTAAGAGCAGCACCTGGATCCAACAAACCAAATATGCAAGCACGCAAGACAGTGATGTTTTTTCCTCCATTAGTCAATCTTCTTTTTCTAAGTCGTATTTAGTTAGGTAGGCACCTATCTAGATTTTCTGAGAGACTGGCTACACGGTTGAGTTATCAGATTCAGATCCATCTTTTCTTCTTGCTGCATCTTCTCGCACTGCTGTTCGCATGTTATCTGTGCTCCTTTATATCCTTTCATAGTGTATCTTCAGATTTTTTTTTCATATGGCTGCAAACATCCCTTACTCCATGTCAGCACTGTGCCACCACCGTTCTACTATTGCTATTCAGTTCACTTCACATTCGACTTAATAGTAACAAAAAGGTAAATCTGTGGAGTTAGATAATACAGTACACTACTTCTCAATAGCTGCATAAAGAATCAATAGCCTTAATAACTTATATAATTTTCTATTGTGTTTAATTTTCATTCGTTCTAATTTTCTTTCTCAGAGATCTTTAATTAGCGATTATGCCGGCCTTTTTTCATTCATCAATTTTGATCTGAAATCTTATCCCAATACTTTTGATCATTACTGTACATCGATTTCAACAACAAGAATTGTTTCAACTTGCCATGTGGAAAATCAAGTAAGAGCATATCCATGTTTACTTATTAGTTTTTTTCGAGAATGGTACGGAATTTACAAACTGAAAAAGTTTTAGTTGTTTGAAATAATTGTTCTGATATGGCTGTTTGACTGATTGCAATGTTTTTTAGTGGTAGTTTTTTTCCAACTGTCTAAGCATATATTTCTTATCCAGACGGTGGTGTCGATGGCCGTATTGTCAGCCGATGGCACGCCAGCACCCTCCTCGGCGGCCTCAACCGGCACGGCCTACTAAGGCGGTGGTGGTCCATGGCTTCGAGGATCCTCCTCCAATGCTAATTTTTTTGGCATTTTGGGAAGAACCACGATTTGAACTGCGTACTGCACCGGAGAAGGACATGGGAATCTGAGCTAAAAAATATTCTAAAAAAACACCTCAAAGTAGAAAAAGTTCGTGTTTTTCTGAACAACAAAAAATAAAATGGATTGATAAAAACAATTCGTGTTTTTGGATGAAATGAAAGTGCAGAGCTGAAATAAGTAATGACAAACATTGTTACGGCACGTCCGAATTTCATGGTACAAAAGAAATACTCAGTCTAACCTTACTTTGACGTTTGCAAAAATTGGATTATAAAAATGCTGCAAATCGGATGAAAACGTTTGCAAAATTTGGATTTAGAAAAATAAATACTCATTGTTATATTTTATTTTTCGCCCGATGCAACGCACGGGCATTTGCACTAGTAAAAATCTAAAAATACCAAAATAAATTTTCACCGTCTAAATAAAATATTTAGAACAAGATGAACATTTTTTTGGCCCTAAAATGCAATTTTAAAAAATGCATATTTTTTCTAATTCAAATAAAATCGCAAATAAAATTCAAATAAAATCATTTATTTGATTTTAATATTTTTCCTCCAATATCTCATTTTTTGGAGAAGTCATATTATCTCCTCTCATATATTTTAGTAAGAAATATATTCGGAGAGAAAAATTATTAAACCAAAATGATTCCTGTTTCAATATTTGATAAAATGCAAATATGAAAAACGTGAAATCCCCAACTCTATCCGTGGGTCCTTGAGTTGCTTAGAATTTCGAGGATCGCAAAACGAAAATGCAATAAAATATGATATGCAGGAATGATCTATGTATAACACTCCAAATTAAAAATTTGGGATGTTACAAACCTACCCCCCTCAAGATGAATCTCGCCCTCGATATTCGGGTTGGCTAGAAAACAGGTGTGGGTGGTCTTTGCGTAGATCATCCCCTCTTTCCCAGGTGGCTTCATCCTCGGTATGGTGGCTCCACTGAACTTTACAAAACTTAATAACTTTGCTGCGAGTAACTCGGCTGGCAAACTCGAGAATCTTGACAGGGTTCTCCTCATATGTAAAATCACTGTCCAACAGAATTGCTTCTAGGGGCATTGTATCACTTAGAGGAATATCGGCCATCTCTGCATGACACTTCTTCAACTGGGAAACGTGAAACATATCATGTACTCTTGATAGTCCTTCGGGTAACTCCAACTTGTAGGGAACCTCTCCCATGCGTTCCAAAACTCGGTATGGTCCTACAAATCTCGGGAATAACTTTCTCTTAACTCCAAAACGCTTAACTCCTCGTAGAGGTGACACACGCAGATATGCTTTATCTCCGATTTCATAGACTACCTCCTTGCGTTTTGAGTCTGCATAACTCTTCTGTCTGGACTGAGATACCTTCAGTCTATCTCGAATCAACTTAACCTTCTCTTCGGACTCCTTAATCAAATCCGGTCCAAACAACTGGCGGTCTCCAAATTCATCCCACATCAACGGTGTTCGGCATCTTCTTCCATACAGGGCTTCAAACTGTGCCATCTTCAAACTAGCCTGGTAGTTGTTATTGTACGAGAACTCTGCGTAGGGTAAATTATCATCCCAACAAGATCCATAGTCTAGCGCACAAGCTCTCAACATGTCCTCCAGAATCTGATTGACTCTCTTGGTCTGTCCATCTGCCTGCGGGTGAAAAGCTGTACTGAACTCCAGCTTGGTTCCCAAAGTCTGGTGCAGTTGGTGCCAAAACTTTGAAGTAAACTGTGTTCCCCTATCTGATACGATGGTCCTCGGAACTCCATGCAGACATACGATCCTGGTCATGTATATCTTGGCCAACTTCGCACTTGTATATGTGGTTTTCACTGGGATAAAGTGAGCTACTTTGGTCAACTGATCCACTACTACCGAGATAGAATCATATCCCGATCGGGTCCTGGGTAATTCGGTGATAAAAATCCATGCCAAGCTTATCCCACTGTCACATCCCTAGTTCTGGTATGATCTAGGCTTGCTTTGTGCATCATGTTTAAGTTTCAAATGAAATTGAAATGGGGAATGTTTCAAACCCTAGAACCAAAGCAAATTCAAATAGATTCAAATTAAAAATGGTATTTCAATGAACCCAAAATGCTCTTCAAATATGTTCATGGTCTTTGAAAAATGTTGGAAACAACAACCAGAGGTGATGCACATTTTTGCTAAACATTTTGGATTTTTGAATGAACCCATATGTATTTGAATTGGAGCTGTTTAAATAAAATAAATATTTTAAAGGCTCCAAAAATGTTGGAAATTGGTGAGGGCCTCTGGTATATTATAACTAGTGGTCACAAGGAATCTCAACATTTTTAGAATTGTGCTAGTATTTATTTTAAGTCAAAAACAAATGTCAGAAATAGAAAAGAAAACAAAAATATGGGAAAACTTACCTGTGCTCACCTGAGGCCTGGCACTGTGCGGCCCAGCTGGCCGGCCCAGCCAGCTGGCGCTGCCAGTCGTCCCTCTCCTCTCGCCAGGAGGACAGGGGCATGTGCTCGCCGCGCGCGCGCACGCGCTCGGCCAGCTCCTGCTTGCCGCTGCTGCTGGAGGCCGCTACGAGCGCCACGCGACCCCCCAGGCCTCTCTCACTCTCTCTCGTTCTCCCTCCTCTCCTGGATCCCTCTCTCTCGACCCGCCCGAGCGGAGCTCATCGCCTCCGCTCACTGCCCGCGCAGCCACCGCCTTCCCCTCGCCCTCTCTTCGTGCCGGGTGCTCCGCCTCGTCGCCTGCATCGTCCTCGACAAGCCAAGCGACCAGGGACGCGCTGCATTGCCGCCACGATTGTCGTCTTCACCTCCGGCCCCCGAGATCGCCTTCGCCACACCGCCCGCTTCGGACCGTCCCCGAGCTCGCCGTCCACTCCACGGAAATCGCCGTGAGCCGCTGACCCTCTCCCCATTCTTCGTTTGCCTTCTCGTGCACCATGGCGACCGCACCTTGCTTGCCCGCACCTGCCGCCGCTTGAGCTCGTCGCCGACGTAGATCCGGTGACCATTTGGTCACGCGCTAGTGCCTAACGCACTCACCACACACCGTAGCGCCTCGCTAGTGCATCCGCTCGCCCGCTAGCACGCCGCAGCAACAAAACCACCGATGCCCAAGCTCCGGCCGCCGCACCCATCGTCGCCGGTGCCACTCCGGCCACTCCCCGGCCGCGCCACCACCACGGTTGGATGCGGACGAGCGTCCGCATCCCGTAGCTATGCTCCGCGCGCCAAATGGTGCTCTGTAGGCAAATCCCACAATGCATCGCCGCGTCTGGACTCGCCGGTGGCTAAACGCCGGCTACCGCTGACCCGTTGACCGGCGTGGGTTGACCCCACTGCCCGGTCTGACCTCCCCCTCTCTCACTGACTTGCGGGCCCCGCCCAGCTAATTACTCTAGTTAGCACTAATTAACTAGTTAGGTTAGTTACTTCAGTCACTGACTAGTGGGCCCTGCCCAGTTAGTTAGGGCTAACTAACTTAGTTAGTTGACCGGGTCACTGACCAGTGGGACCCACTGGTCATGTTTGACCTGGTCAACCCTGTTTGACTCGCTGACGTCATACCATTGTCTTGCTGATGCAGTTATTCATTTTCTGGTATTAAAATAAATTAGGAAAAATCCAGAAAATGATATAAACTTCTAAAATTCATAGAAATTCAACCGTAGCTCAGAATGAAATAGTTTATATATGAAAAATTATCAGAAAAATGCAAGGAATCCATTTATGCCAGTTCCATGCATGAAAAAACAACTTATAAATGCTGTATAAGTGAAAACATAATATGGGCATTTCAAATGCTTCATTTTGAATTTGCATTTGAATCTTTGATTCAAATGGGCTTCAACCAACTTGGTAGCATCTTGCATTAGCCCAAACACTAGCATTTGCACATGTCATGTCCATGCATCATATTGTTGCATTTGTTTGTGTATTGATTGCCGGCACCGTTTCTTCTCGATAGGTTCCACTCCAGAAGGTGTTCTCGAGTACCTGTCAGAGGAGCAGTGCCCCTTCGTTGATCTATCAGGCAAGCAATCCCCCTTGAGCATTTGGATAAAATCCCACTCTCTCGCTCCTGCTCCTTATACTGCATTAGGACAACAACGATTCAACTGCTACTTTTCTGCTGCGGTAGTTGAATCCATTCCTCTGCATGACCTGTCATTGCCACAGTAAATAGTTAAAACCCACTAGCATGAGTAGGAGTTGCTTGAGCCTTGATGTGCCTACTCATCCATGCTTGTTTTCTTTATGCTAGCTATGCTTAGAGTTGTGTCAGGTCTGATTCATCGGGAATGAATCGGAGTGGTGAACATGTCCTACCGATAAAGGCTAAGTGTGTGAACATGTTTTGGTAAAGGTAGCGATGAGAGGACATGTAGGAGTACATGGTGGGCTTGGGAACCCTGCACACATCGTTTGGGGCCGTATTGGAGACTTCGACCGGAACTCCTTGCGGATGGAACACGAATAGGCGATAAACCTGGATGAGAGACTTGTGTGGTTAGTCAGGTCATGGCTGACACCCTCGTCCGGCTTCTGCTTGAAGGTTGCCGAGGTACATGACGTGTACAGGGCGATAAGTGGCGAGAGCATGTGTGAAGAAGTACACCCCTGCAGGGTTAACGTTATCTATTCGAATAGCCGTTTTCCTCGGATATGGAAACTTAGAGGACTTATGTAGTACATAGACAACTTGAAGCGGATACTGTAAGTGCATCTAGTGCCACCCCTAGTTGGTTTTGGAGTATTGACGACAAACCTAGTTGAGGGACTAATGTGTTTGTGAGAATTGCAGGATAACACAGGTAGAAGTCCCTCATTGATTCGGTTTTACTACCAGAGATGACCCCTAAAAATGTATGAAGACATTGAAGTCAAAGGTGGTATATGAAGATATTCACATTGAAGACTATGACAAGAGAAGACACGATATGAAGCCTATGGAGGGCGAAGACTTAGATCTTTCGTAGTTCTTTTTCTTTTGTGTTGAGTCATAGGAACCACCGTATTGTTAAGTGGGGTCCAAGAGAACCAGTCAGAATGACTGAAGTGATGCCTAAACCAAAAACCTATGTCTTCGAGTGAAGACTATGAGAGCGAATCTTGTCCAGAGTCGGACAAGTCAGCTTTGCTTGTAGCCCAAGTAAAGTTGCCGTGTGAGTTGAAATCTGACTGTTGGAACACGTGTCAGTTCCTTAGTGACCCAGGGTCATTTCGGACAAATCAGGTCGGGTTGCCAAGTGGCTATAAATAGCCCACCCCCTACAACCATAAACTGTTGGCTGCTCAGATTGAAAGTACGGCTTTTGTCGTTTGAGAGCAACCCACCTCGAAGCCTTTTAGAGAGAATTCCTTGTGAGGATAAAGCCCTAACCACCAGAGCCAGAGAGAATTGGGCATCACTTAAGTCTTCTTGTCTGTGTGATCTGAAGACTTATTACACTTGAGGACTGTGCATCCTCCAGCCGGTTAGGCGTCACGTTCTGAGCATCCAAGAGACATTGTGGATTGCCAGTGAACGAAGTCTGTGAAGGTTTGGGAGTCTACCTTGAAGACTTACCAGAGTGATTGGGCGAGGTCTATGTGACCTTAGCTCAAGGAGAATACGATGAGGACTGGGTGTCCTGAGCTGCGTGTTCAGGACTGGGTGTCCGGGACTGTGTGTCCTAAGGTTTAAATACCTAGCCGCTCCAACCAGACATACAGTTGTCACAGCAACTGGAACTGGTTCAACAAATCATTGTCTTCAACGAGTCACTGGTTTCATCTTCACTTCACTTTACTTACTGTTACTCCTTGTGAAGTCATTGTATGTTTGCTCTATCATTTGTCTTCACTGAGTGACTGCGGGTTCTGTTTAGCTTCACAATATCTTCCTACCTGATCCTTACTACCTAGCTGCTATTAGTCTTTGTGCTTTCACTTCATTGAATACTTGACTATGGTTTGCCTAATGTAGTCTACCTTCCGCTGCATGGTAATAGGTTTAATTTTATCGTTTGTCTTCAAAACTCCCATGTTCTGAAGACTTCCACAAAAATCGCCTATTCACCCCCCTCTAGTCGATATAACGCAGTTTCAATTGGTATCAGAGCAAGGTGCTCCCTTGTTCTGTGTGATTCGGTTTAACCACCTGGAGTTTTAGCTATGTCGACTGCAGGGATAATTAAAGTCTCCGCTGCGTGCCCCGTCTTCGATGGAATTTAATATCCCTACTGGAAGAATAAGATGGATGCATCTTGAAGCCACTGACGTCGACCTATGGTATGTCGTCGAGAACAGCGTTCCCAAGGCTGGAGAAGGTGTAACTGCCGCTGATGTCAAGAAATTCGTTCAACTAGACTCTACTGCCAAGAATATCATCTGTGGTCATCTGACCAAAGGATAGTATGGCCGTGTGAGTGCTTTGAAGACATCCAAGCTGGTCTGGGACTGGCTCTCCAAGGTCAATGAAGGCATCTCAACCCAGAGAGATCAGAGAATCAGTGTCCTTCGCAACCTCTTCAACCGCTTCAAGCGAAATGACAATGAGAATGTCCAGCACACATTTGACCGACTCACTGACATCACAAATGAGCTTTAAGCCCTCGGCGCCACTGAGATTACCAAACACGAAGTCGTCAAGACGCTGCTGAGATCACTTGATAGTTCATTTGACATCCTGGCCCTGATGATTCAAGAGTCCTGATTTCAAGACACTCGATCCGTCTGACATACTTGAGAGGCTCAACACACATGAGTTTCAGCTTTCAGAGAAAAGAGATATCTACGGTCCAAACTATGGGCGAACTCGTGCCTTGAAGGCAAAAGCTGTCTCCTCATCTGAAGAAGAATCTGACAGCAGTTCTGATGATCCTGAAGACATTGGAAGGGAACTTGCTATGCTTGTCAAGAAGTTCCAAAAATTCACCAAGAAGAAAGGCTTCAGAAAGTCTTCCCGATCAAGTTCAAGGAATGATGAAGCTCCTGCTCATGACTACAAGAAGAAAACATGTCACAAGTGCAAGAAACTTGGCCACTTTATCTCAGAGTGTCCACAGTGGGACAATGAGAAGAAAAAGAAGAAGAAGAGCAAGGAATATGACTCTGACGACAAGAAGAAGAAGAAGAAATACTCAAAGTCTTCTTCCAAGTCTTCCTCAAAGTCTTCATCACACAAGAAGAGCTCATCTGGCAAGGCACGTGCGTTTGTTGGCAAGGAAATGGATTCAGAGGAGGAGTCTGCTTCTGAGGAGGCGGAGGTGGAGTCTGAGGAGGAATCTGACTCAGGCGTCGCAAGCCTGGCTACAACATACGTTGCCAAGTCCATCTTCAACAGTGAAGACAATGACTTCATCACCGACACCGATGCAAATGACAAGGACTACTCCGCTTCTACCTACTGCTTCATGGCACGCGGTGCCAAGGTAAACACACTCACTACTCACTATCAAACATCTAGTGACGATGACTCTGATTGTGGTTCAAAACCTAGCTACAAAACACTTGCTAAAATTGCAACTGAACAACAGAAAGCTATGGAACATATTCAAAAACTATTAGACAGAAGCGATGATCTGTTAGGTGCTGAAATGACTCGATCTGAATCCTTAATTGAAGACATAAAAAATCTTCACGTTAAGTATCAGGAACTTGAAAGTCGTCATGAAACTCTCTCAACAACTCATGAAAAGCTTTCCTATGATTATCTTCAAAGGAAGCAAGATCTTGAGAAATTGAGAGCGGTTCATGAAGATCTTCAAACAGAAAACGAGTCACTTCGCGCCAAACAGATCAGTCCCACTCAGGAAGGATTTGAATCACCATGTCTTAAATGCATTGAGCGTGATAATGCTACTTCTGTTGCTGAATGTTCTACTGCTACTGTTGTTGCAATATCCTCAACTGTTGATGCGGTAACTAACCCCTCTGCTGAGGATACCACCGCTATTGCTGATGAGAATGCTAGGTTGAAGACATTGCTTGAAACAGGGATGTACAAAAGTCTTAAAGGGCATCAGACGCTATGTGATGTCCTGAAAAAGCAGATTCTGAACCGAAACCCTAGGAAAGAGGGTGCAGGGTTCATAAGGAAAATGAATGCAGATGGCTCTTACTGGAAACCTGAGCAGTACCCCAAAACCATGTGGGTTGCTGCAAAGGAACCTTTAGCAGATCCATCCAATCCATCTGGCTTCACTTGTGCTAACCCCATTATCATTGATGAATCCTTTGATGCAAACTATATACTGTTTAAGAATCAGAATGGTGACGTGTTTGCTAGGTACATTGGTACTAACTACAGGAATGGACCGCCTATGAAGAAGATCTGGGTTCCGAAAAGGTGTCTGGAGAGTCTTGCTGTGAATGTCATCATGACATCTCACGTGAAGAAGACAAACCTCAGACCAAAGGCTTCATACGGTCCAAAGGCTTCATACAGACAGAGGACTCACCTGAGTCACAGTAATGCAAATGTTTTGCAGGGAAATCATACTCAGGCATATGAATATGAGAGCGGTTCATCAAACCGCCATGTTCATAAGACCAAGAACTATTCTGCTTATTTTTATGAGTACTATTGTCCGCCTGCAAGACTATTTGCTAAGGCTTCAAAGCCAAAATTCTTAGATGCTGCACTTAGACTTATTGCTTCCAAGCCACCCTTGAAGATGTGGGTGGTTAAGAAGGCTTAACTCTCTTTTGCAGGGAAAGGTCTCCAGCAGAAAACCAAAATCGTCTGACGCTATCGCTGGGGACCTTAAACATCTTGTAGGGCGCAAGATCAAATGCCCAAATGGTCTTACTATGTACTTCGTACCTGAATCGCTTGCTACTCTCCCTATTAGTCCTAACCTGGATCTAAGCTTTCATAACCCACTGGTTCGTCAAATGTTTTTGCTCCACAATGCTCTTGGTGAAGCCTATCCCCCTAACTGCACTGTAGGGTATGACACCAGCGTCTTCAGAATGGATTATTGATAGTGGGTGTACAAATCACATGACTGGCAAAAGAAGTCTTCTTATGGACTCAACCTTACGTCCATCCTACAAGAGCCACATCACATTTGCTGACACTGGTAAAAGTAAGGTATTGGGTCTAGGTAGAGTTGCAATCTCAAGGGATCAACACATGGATAAAGTCATGCTTGTTGAATCCCTTGGCTTCAACTTAATGTCTGTCTCAATGCTTTGCGATTTGAACATGATCGTAATGTTTGGAAAATATCGTTGCCTTGTACTAATGGAATCTGACAAGTCTCTAGTGTTTGAAGGGTATCGAAAAGATGATTTGTACGTGGTAGACTTCTCAGCAGGACCACAGCTTGCAGTATGTCTTCTAGCAAAGGCTTCAGAATGCTGGCTCTGGCATCGGAGGCTTGGACATGCTGGCATGAGGAACCTCCACACCCTTGCGAAGAAGAAGCATGTCATAGGCATCGAGGGCGTCAAGTTCAAGAAATACCACTTATGCGGTGCCTGTGAAGCAGGGAAGATGACGAGGGCCAAACATCCCTCGAAGACAATCATGACCACAACTCGACCCTCCGAACTGCTTCACATGGATCTTTTCGGTCCCACTCATTACTCAACTCTAACTACTACTGCTTGCCTCTATGGCTTCGTTATTGTTGATGATTATTCTAGATATACTTGGGTGCACATAATCCTTTACAAGACTGAAGTGCAGGATGTCTTCAGACGCTTCGCCAATCGAGCTATGAACAATTTTGGCACCAAGATAAAGCACATCAGAAGTGACAATGGCACTGAATTCAAGAACACTGGCCTTGATACATATCTTGATACCTTGGGCATCACACATGAATTCTCAGCCCCGTACACGCCACAGCAGAATGGCGTCGTCGAGCGCAAGAACAGAACACTAATTGAGATGGCCAGAACGATGCTAGATGAATACAAGACCCCAAGAAAATTCTGGCCCGAAGCCATCGATACCGCATGCCATACAATCAATCGTGTTTATCTTCACAAGCTACTGAACAAGACATCTTATGAGCTCCTTACTGGCAAAAAGCCAAATGTCAGTTACTTCAGAGTATTTGGCGCAAGGTGCTGGATCAAGGACCCACATCACACCTCAAAATTTGCACCAAAAGCACATGAGGGTTTTATGCTTGGATATGGAAAGGATTCGCACTCCTACAGAGTCTTCAATCTCTTTCATTACAAAGTGGTTGAAACAGTGGATGTGCGGTTCGATGAGACCAACGGTTCACAAAGAGAGCAGCTGCCAAATGTGCTAGATGAAGTTCCATCCAGTGAATCAATCAAGCTAATGGGAACTGGAGAAATTATACCTTCTGAAGCTCATCCTGAAGAAGAACTTATCATTTCAGCACCTGATCAACATGAAGACAATGCTCAGCCTGAAGACATTCCTTCCAACAACGACAATGAACAGCAAGAGCAAAGTCTTCGCCCTGTACATCCTCGCGTTGCCAATGAAGTGCAGATTGAAAGAATAATTGATAGCATCAATGCACCTGGTCCACTCACTCGTTCAAGGGCAACTCAGCTAGCAAATTTCTGTGGGCACTTCGCATTCGTCTCAATATCAGAACCCAAGAAACTTGAAGAAGCCTTCATGGAACCTGAATGGATTCAAGCTATGCAAGAAGAGCTTCAACAGTTTGAGCTGAATAATGTATGGGAACTGGTTAAGCGTCCTGATCCACGGAAGCACAATATAATAGGCACCAAATGGATATACCGCAACAAGCAAGATGAGCATGGTCAAGTTGTCAGAAACAAAGCTCGTCTCGTTGCTCAAGGATATACTCAAGTGGAAGGCATTGGCTTTGATGAAACATTTGCTCCTGTGGCTAGACTTGAAGCCACACGCATACTGCTGGCCTATGCAAATCATCATAACATACTTCTATATCAAATGGATGTGAAGAGTGCCTTTCTCAATGGCAAGATTGAAGAAGAAGTGTATGTTGCACAACCGCCTGGATTTGAAAATCCAAAACATCCTGACATGGTATACAAGCTCAACAAGGCACTATATGGCCTCAAACAAGCCCCTCGGGCCTGGTATGACACACTCAAATACTTCCTGAAGAGCAAAGGCTTCATACCTGGTTCCCTAGATCCCACTCTTTTCACGAAGACATATGATGGTGAACTGTTTGTGTGCCAAATATATGTGGATGACATTATCTTCGGTTGCACCAATCAGAAGTACGGTGAAGAGTTTGGATATATGATGCAAGAGCAATATCAGATGTCCATGATGGGGGAGCTGAAGTTCTTCCTCGGTCTTAAAATATGACAACAACGCAATGGCATCTTCATATCTCAAGAGAAATATCTCAAAGATTGCCTGAAGAAGTTCGGTATGCAAGACTGCAAAGGCTTCACAACACCAATGCCAGCCAAACATCATCTGGGTCCTGACGACAATGGTAAAGAGTTCGATCAAAAGGTATATTGCTCCATGATTGGTTCTTTACTTTATCTATGTGCATCTAGGCCAGATATTATGCTTAGTGTTTGCATGTGTGCTCGATTTCAAGCGGCACCAAAGGAGTCGCATCACTTAGCTGTGAAGCGAATTCTTTGATATTTGGCTCACACCCCAACTCTAGGATTATGGTATCCAAAGGGCTCAGAGTTTGATCTGGTTGGATTCTCGGATGCTGATTATGCTGGTGACAAAGTTGATCGCAAGTCTACATCAGGCACATGTCACTTTCTGGGACGATCACTTGTATGTTGGTCTTCAAAGAAGCAGAACTGTGTATCTCTCTCCACTGCTGAATCTGAATACATTGCTGCTGGATGTTGCTGCGCTCAACTTCTGTGGATGAAGCAAACACTCAAGGACTATGGCATTCATCTGAAGCAAGTGCCACTTTACTGCGACAACGAAAGCGCTATCAAGATTGCCAACAACCCAGTTCAGCACTCGAAGACAAAGCACATTGAAATTCGTCATCACTTTCTCAGAGATCATGTTGTGAAGGAAGACATTGATATCATACACGTCAACACTGAAGAGCAATTGGCAGATATCTTCACCAAGCCCTTGGATGAGAAGAGGTTTTGCAAGTTACGGTGTGAGATAAATATCCTAGAATCCTCAAATGTCCTGTGATCAGGCACACATCCTAACCCTTATGCATATTGATGACTTAGATGTGCAACACACGAAGTAAGGTATATCTTCAATCAATGAAGACATACATTCTAAGTGTGAATACATTAATGTGGAATTTGACTTCGGAGCGCCACAATAATTGTGCGCCGTGTCTGCGTCTAATACTTCCTATACGGTGGGTAACGCCACCACCAAACGTTCTATTTTGAAGTGTTTCACTCATGGCGTTACCTTGCAATGTCTTCACATTTGGTTTGGCTTCGATCTCAACATATTTTCATGATTATCTTCACTATGTTGATTATAGACATATATATATATATACTAGTGTTCTGTCCTCTACAGCATTCACTTATAGCTATGTCTTCGTGTTGAATCTTTTGAACTAAGTGAATGTGATCGGACCCTAACCTCTCTATGCTTTCTATCTCAAACTCTATCTCTCCAAGTCATAGGCATTCTACTGAAACTGTCGAATGTCTTCTCTGCGTCCTTGTCAGCAGAAGATACAGAGACAACCATTAAGTCCGTTTTCAATGCTCATTCCTCCACATGATATCCGGAGAAGTAGGAACGACCACCCGACAATCCAGGCATGCGTGGGACGTGGAACAAACCCCAAAATTCCGCATAATGGCTACATGTTCCTCAGATGCGAATCGCCAGGGGCACCTGTGTAATAGCACAGTGCCGCCCCTGTGCCTATAAATACACACTCACAGCGGTCATTATCTCTTCTTCCACCCTCGCACGAACCCTAGCGCCACCGCTAGCTCTCGACGACGCTGGCGACGAAGCACTTCGCTGCCGCAACCTCTCCGCCGCCGTCTTCACGCCGACCGCGGACATCGTCCTCTCCGCCGTCGCCGTAGGTGTCCTCCGTCGCCAAGTTAGGGCACGGAAGAGTGAACTGCTCGGCCTCATCTGCCACTCCGTCTAGCAGTTCTCAGTGTGGTAAATAAAACTCCCTTCTTACAGCACCGTTGATCCTATTGATCTGTCACTTTCTACCACAAGCAGTTTCTGTTCACACAAGCTAGATCTCTCTCATACTGCATCTCATAACATGCCCAGTATATTCACTTGTGCCTCACAAAGTAGTTAGATTCCTCACTTGTACTGATCTGTGGATTCGTACAAATCTGGAACCAACCTCTTATCTATGAGTGAATGTCTTCGCACGATGAGGTCAATGTCTTCTAAACTGATTTATCTTCAAAATCTTCTGAGAATGCATATGACCTCTTCCCCTTCCCTTGCACCTTAATGCTATCACAGGCACATGTCCGTGGAAGAATCGTTTGGTTCTCATAGTCTGCATTCATTTGCAGAATTCTTACAACATCACATAAATTCTCCCGAAGCCAGTTCATGTTGGTCCAGCAAACGAAAACCTTTGAAGCCTTTGAATGTCTTGAAGCCTTTCTAGTTAAAGTTTATGGCTTCAGAGAAGGCATCAAGGAAGGGTGGCAGAAAGCATCGTGGTGAGACCTCCAGAGATCTGCCAGATGAACTCTCAGAAATGTACAAGACAGATCCTGAAGAGGATTATAGTCAGCGCAAGACCCAAATCCAATGGATTCGAAGATATTGGGCAGAACAATGGTTCAAATACAGATTTGTGACCCAGGAGTATGCTGAGAAAAACGCCATCAAGAGACCGTGGGGAGACATCCAATTCAAGAATCTTCTACCCAGGTCCAGAGATGAAGCCATTTCTCAAGGCTTCTATCCATGCATGGTCCGTGGACCACAGCCTGCTGATGCACACTCATCGTCACTGCTATGGTGTCGTGACGACAATCTGTTCAAGCGCAACTTCCAGTTTGCTCAAAACTCTGCGAAGCAGAACAAGAAGACTTTTGGGTTAGACTTCAACCCTGGTCCCTCATCTCCAAGGGCAGATGGCACACGACATGCAGAACCCAATGTCATCGGTCCTTTCGCCAACCTTGAAGGCCTCATCACCTACATCTTGGTTCAAGGGATTGCAGTGAATGAGCCTGCAGCTGACACCGAGTCTGATGATGCTCCTGCAGTGCCGAAGCCAAAGCAGTTGAAGAAGCCAAAAGCTTCAAAGCCGGCCCCTTCACCAAAAATCTCAAGGGCGAAGCCATTGGCAACTGCACCTTCTGAAGATAGTGTGCAGTCTGAAGACTTATCACGCGTCTCCAAGCCCCAGAAGGCCAAGATGCCTCTATCTCACACTGGCAAAGAGCTAACAGCTGCTGCCATTCTGCGCAACGACGACATTGATCTGTCAAGTGATGAAGATCTTGGAGATGACGCTCTTTAGCAACTCATCAAGAGCAAAGAAGAAGCAGAAATCTTCAATGATCTGCCTCTCTTTGATGTCACCATCATCCATAACTTCATTGATGAGTGGTTTGACACGCCAAACATCAACTTTGAAGATCTGCAGCTACCCATTGGCCGCAGTGTCGCCTTCCAAGGCGCCATTGCTTCAGAACTTGCTATTGCCCAGCGCATTGTTGAACTGAAGTAGAAGATTGACTATGAAAAGGCTCAGTTCAAGAAGCATATGGCCAAGCTCAGCGTGCAAGAAGTGAAGAACTTCAAGACAATGATGCACGAGCTCAAGGAAGCCTTTGTGAAGAAGCGTGCAGAAGCTCAGGGTTCGCGTGAGCGCATGAAGACTCTAGTTGACAGATGTGTGCAAGCCTATAATGAGGCTGAGAAGCGCAAGGCACTTGGGCGCCCTGGCATCGACCCCAGGATGGCTGCAAAGAAGAAGAAGAAGCCTGCTACGGCTGAACCTGATGCACCACGTCAAGAAGCAGTTCCGATTGTCTTCCCAACTAGACTGACTGGCTCGAAGCCAAAAAGCCGGTCAACAGCTTCAGAGCTCAAGAAGACAAGAACTGCTGAGGCTGAAGCGAGGAAGAGGAAACACTCTGAAGCCTCTCCTACTGCCCCCACCAAGAAAAAGAGAAAGACCAAGAAAGCTCGGGCTGCTCCCACAGAGCCCTTGATAGTTGAACCCATTTCTATGGTTCATCCTGACGCAGAACGTCAACTGACAGTTCATGAGCCTGCTTCCACAGAGGCTCCTGAAGCTGAAGACATTCCAGCAGCTGATCCCATCGCTGCTGAAGACATTGGTCATCATGACAATGTAGAAGATGATGCAGTCCTTCCTCAGTTTGAAAACAGCAAACTCATCAGCATTGGTCGTCCACTGACGCCAATTGCACAGGATGCTTCATGGGAGGATCACCCACAAGAGGAAGAAGACTATGAGGCCCAGCCCACTCCAACTCCACAGGCGTCGTCTGCGTTCCGCAGGCTTCGCAAAGGTCCAAGGCCTCAAGTCTCTGCTGAAGACATTCCGGCTGCATCAGCCGCAGAAGAAGAAGGAGTCCCACAAGATCCCACTCCCCTGTCCCACCAAGAAGCAGTTCTCTAGGAGAATGTGCTTGTGACCGACCCTCTAGCTAGTCAAGTGGAGGATGAAAATTGTGAGGCTGCCACAACCACCAATAAAGCTAATGTGGAGCCCTCCCTAGCAAAAGCTTCAGAACACAGCGAAGCCACTGATCCGGTCACTTCTGTTCCTGAGTCTGCTGCCGGTCCCCAATTCAACTATCATGTTGAGCACAGGCCTCAGGTCCAAAAGCCAATCCCAAGATTGCCAAGGTTTCCAGGTCCTGCATCAGCACCTGGCTCCTTCAACATCAATGGCTTCAGGGCAGACAACACGTTCTTCAATAGCTCCAGGAACCCCTACTCAAGGGAAAGGATATCATCTGATAGGTTCTGGAGCTATCCTCAGCGAAGCTATTACTCTTGCATTCTTTACAACCAAGGTCGCATCTTCCCACACAAGCGTCTTGACGTTGAAGCTATAGCTGGTCTGCCCTGTCTAGAAGAAGCGTTGGATTGCTTCAAGCAAGTGGGTCTGCTGCAGTTTGTTACTGATGAAGAGCATTGGAATGAAGAGCTGCTGCTACAATTCTATGCCACACTTCACATCAAAGGGTATAGCAGAGATCTGAAGACTTGGGTCCTGGAGTGGATGACTGGCAACGTTCATCATGAAGCCAATGCATTTGACATCATTGAGCTCACTGGCTTGCCCACTCCTGGCGATCTCTTCGAGCAAGGCTGTCAGCTGCATGCTGAAGCTATTGACAGCATCTTTCAGCGGCCAGAACCTGATATGAGTCAAATGCTCAGCATGATGAAGCCATTGCCACAAGATGCTGCTTATCCCACAGAGTTCTTCGTTGAAGACCTTGAGTACCTGCTTAGAACCATCTATCACATCATCAGGCGAACTCCCTGGCCTATCAAAGGGCACTCTCCAAATGCCAAGCTTCAGGGTGCAATGAAGACTTTGGTCTTCTATATACTTCATGGCAAATGCTTCAATGCACAGGACTTCTTCATACGCCAACTTGCTGCATCAGGCATTGATCTGTTTGGTTTGAAGTTCTACGCCCCTTGGGTCATGCGGCTGATCAAGCTACACTCCGCCATCTCGTATCAGCCCTCAGCCCGCAACCATCGGATCTTCTTGCCTGACGTGGACATGTCTACTGAAGCCATATATTCTGAGCCTGCCAAGCAACCTCTAAGTCTTCAGAATGCAGAACATCAGAGTTTTACTCAGAACGTTGAAGGCGTTGAAGCAGTTTCTCCGGTGTATCCTTTGGCTGGCACTACACATGCACCACACCCTGCTTCCACTGAAGCCACTGATAGTGCCACTGCTCCAAGACCCAAGAAGCACACTCGTGTTCTCAACGACCGAGAGCTTCTTGTGGCTCTACATCAGAAATAGGATAGGCATCATGACTGGCTGAAGCGTCAGATGAAAAGCCTCTTGGTGGATGTTAATCGCACTCGAAATATTGCCACCAAGAATGCTTTCGTTGCCCATGAAACCTGTCGCCGCACATGGAAAGGGCTCACAACAATCTGTTCTGAAGCTGATCTTCAAGAGGATGGCTTCACTGAGAGATTCAAGTTTGACTCCACACCTCCTCGAAGGGCTGTGCTGCTAGGAACTCCATCACTTGAAGACTCTGAGTTCTCTTCCTCTGCTGCCACCGTGACTGCCAGAATTATTGAGGAAGAAGACGATGCTACTTCATCGCCACCTCCTTCAGCACCTCCAAGCTCTTCTGCACCGCCAAACAACACCAACAACCCTGCTACTTCACCTACTCCTCATGGGAACGAGTAGAGGCTCTATGTCTTCAAACCTTTTTGGTCATTACTAACAAAAGGGGGAGAAGCATATGAGATTGATAGTCTTCAAGCGGGTCCATATGGGCGGGTGCTCTATATTTTGCTTCGTGCTTACAACTCTCGTTTTTGCTACATTTGGTTCTTATGAGTTGTAACACTTAAACTAGATGGTCGTCTGCTACTTTTTTGCCACCTTGTTTTGCGAAGATAAATTCCGCACTTAGCTCATTCTGCAGACGTCCATTTTCCATTATGCATGTCATTATCTTCATATACTTTCACATGCATAGTGGATTGTCATCATAAGTTGAAGTGGATCTCCACAAGCACAACCTGCCATGTGCATTTGCATTCCAAAAGAAAAATTAACTCATATGCACATCTTCAGGGGGAGCCCTTGCAACTTATGAAGACAATTCCTTATTCTTTACAATTTCACAGATTATATTCCCCATTGAAAACTTCAACTAGTTTGTCATCAATCACCAAAAAGGGGGAGATTGTAAGTGCATCTAGTGCCACCCCTAGTTGGTTTTGGAGTATTGATGACAAACCTAGTTGAGGGACTAATGTGTTTGTGAGAATTGCAGGATAACACAGGTAGAAGTCCCTCATTGATTCAGTTTTACTACCAGAGATGACCCCTAAAAATGTATGAAGACATTGAAGTCAAAGGTGGTATATGAAGATATTCACATTGAAGACTATGACAAGAGAAGACACGATATGAAGCCTATGGAGCTCGAAGACTTAGATCTTTCGTAGTTCTTTTTCTTTTGTGTTGAGTCATAGGAACCACCGTACTGTTAAGTGGGGTCCAAGAGAACCAGTCAGAATGACTGAAGTGATGCCTAAACCAAAAACCTATGTCTTCGAGTGAAGACTATGAGAGCGAATCTTGTCCAGAGTCGGACAAGTCAGCTTTGCTTGTAGCCCAAGTAAAGTTGCCGTGTGAGTTTGAATTCTGACCGTTGGAACACGTGTCAGTTCCTTAGTGACCCAGGGTCATTTCGGACAAATCAGGTCGGGTTGCCAAGTGGCTATAAATAGCCCACCCCCTACAACCATAAACTGTTGGCTGCTCAGATTGAAAGTACAACTTTTGTCGTTTGAGAGCAACCCACCTCGAAGCCTTTTAGAGAGAATTCCTTGTGAGGATAAAGCCCTAACCACCAGAGCCAGAGAGAATTGGGCATCACTTAAGTCTTCTTGTCTGTGTGATCTGAAGACTTA
Organism: Triticum aestivum; assembly: GCF_018294505.1. Classification (NCBI taxonomy): domain Eukaryota; kingdom Viridiplantae; phylum Streptophyta; class Magnoliopsida; order Poales; family Poaceae; genus Triticum; species Triticum aestivum. Next base: position 446,767,457 of record NC_057794.1, read on the forward strand.
TTACACTTGAGGACTGTGCATCCTCCAACCGGTTAGGCGTCATGTTCTGAGCATCCAAGAGACATTGTGGATTGCCAGTGAACGAAGTCTGTGAAGGTTTGGGAGTCTACCTTGAAGACTTACCAGAGTGATTGGGCGAGGTCTATGTGACCTTAGCTCAAGGAGAATACGGTGAGGACTGGGTGTCCTGAGCTGCGTGTTCAGGACTGGGTGTCCGGGACTGTGTGTCCTAAGGTTTAAATACCTAGCCGCTCCAACCAGACGTACAGTTGTCACAGCAATTGGAACTGGTTCAACAAATCATTGTCTTCAACGAGTCACTGGTTTCATCTTCACTTCACTTTACTTACTGTTACTCCTTGTGAAGTCATTGTATATTTGCTCTATCATTTGTCTTCACTGAGTGACTGCGGGTTCTGTTTGGCTTCACAATATCTTCCTACCTGATCCTTACTACCTAGCTGCTATTAGTCTTTGTGCTTTCACTTCATTGAATACTTGACTATGGTTTGCCTAGTGTAGTCTACCTTCCGCTGCATGGTAATAGGTTTAATTTTATTGTTTGTCTTCAAAACTCCCATGTTCTGAAGACTTCCATAAAAATCGCCTATTCACCCCCCTCTAGTCGATATAACGCACTTTCAGATACTCTAAAATACGCAAGATAAGCGTGAGTGCTATGGATGGCCTTCCCATAGGGAGACGGGAACGGATCCATAGTGGAGTTTTGATATGGTGAATATGTGGACTCGTGTGCGTCTTCTCACCTCAAAGAAGTTTCTGATACTCGTAGTATAGGTTAGCCACTGAGTCAAAGCTGACTTGCTGCTGTTAAAACTCCACCACCCCCTTTGTTGATAATGTTGCATATGTAGATAGTTCTGATGTAAGACTTCCTGAGTACCTTCTTACTCACGTTTTCTTATTTATGTTTTGCAGTTGGTTACACTAGTGACTTCGACGAGTAGCTTGTATCCCAGCTACGATCTTGTGCCCTTGGGAGGGTCTTCTAGATAGTCAGGCTTCTCAGCCTTTTTCTTTTGTAGTTGTTTGTACTCAGACATGTAATGCTTTCGTTGCTTGTATGCTCTGAATGATGGGTCATGAGACCCCTGTTTGAATTGAATGCTATGTGGCTCTTCTGGTCCTTTAACCATTATAGTTTGAGTTATGTTGTGATGCCATGTTGTAGAGCACATACTTGCATGTTATGCATACGTGTGACGTGTATTGCTAAGTGTGGGATCTGACAATCTAGTTGTTTATCCTTGGTAGCCTCTCTTATGGGGAAATGTAGCCTAGTGCTTCCACTGAGCCTTGGTAGTCTGCTACAACCCGGTTTACCGGAGTCCTGCTAGCCCAGCACTACTGCTCCGGAACACTTAGACTGGCCGGCATGTGATTCACTTTGTTCCTGTGTCTGTACCTTCGGGGAAATGTTACACGGAGACATCCGGAGTCCTGTTAGCCTGCTACAGCCCGGGTTCCCGGAGTCCTGTTAGCCCAGTGGCTACAGCCCGGATTCATACGCTTTTGACCGACATGCTCGAGGTTGATTCATGTATGCATGTCCCTATAAGTTAGTGCCACTTTGGGTTCATGACTAGTCATGTCGCCCCGGGTTCTCTATCATATGGATGCTAGCGACACTATCATATATGTGAGCCAAAAGGCGCAAACGGTCCCGGGCAGGTAAGGTGGCACCCGTGGGGATACCGTGCGTGAGGCCGCAAAGTGATATGATGTGTTACAGGCTAGATCGGTGTGACTTAGGATCGGGGTCCCGACAGCGTTGGTATCAGAGCTTGACTAACTGTAGGATTACCAAGCCAAACTGGTCGAAGTTGAGTCTAGAAATGCTTTAGTTATATAAGGGAATTGATTGTGGAAGGGAACATAAGGCTCTTTTTACTCCTTTACCTCATGTCATTCTTTCTGAGTCAGCCTCTTCTTTTCTACGAGGGTTAAGGACTAGGATTCTCCTCTATCTCTTAGGATGACGTGTTACTAAACCGTAAAGTCTTAGGATTGTTGGGTTTGTGTCTCCATACAGTTCTACTACTTCCGTGTGTCATCAGTTTGACCTAGAACCTTGATATTATGATGCTGAGTGATTATGCTATTCTTTTGATGAATGTCTCAAAATCCTTTTTGAGCATTTATAGCCGTTATGCTGCCGAAATTGTCCTAGGATTTCAAGAGTTTCCAATGCTTTTGCATTACATTTTGCATCCTTATGTCGATGCTAATTCCATCCTTGTTTCCTTGGTTTCTGTGCCAGGATGTCGTCTGCTAACCGAGGTTCAGTTGCTCATAGAAAGAACCACAGAGATGGTAAGGATGAGGATCCTCCTGACCAGCCTTTGATGGTAGAGTTCTTGTTAGCATCCGAGAGGAACAAGCGTGAGACTAACCGCTTGCTGGCACAGATTGAGCAGAACACCACACATCAGCGTAAGACCGACTTCATTGGCCTGAAACCACCCACCTTCCATCATTCCAGTGAGCCACTCGATGCAGATGACTGGCTTTGTAGCATCACTCTTAAGCTGTGTTCTGTGAACGTGGCTGAAGGTGACAAGGTCACTTATGCTACCTATCACCTGGAAGGTCCTGCTAGTATTTGGTGGCAGAGCTATGAGGCTATGCTACCAGCTGGCCAGATTCCTACCTGGAGGGATTTCACCGAGGATTTTCGTGAGCACCACATTCCTCAGGCTCTCATTGACCGCAAGAGGGAAGATTTATGTAGTTTTACCCAGGGTAAGATGCCTGTTGATGCTTACAGTAGAGAGTTTGGAAACCTCGCCCGCTATGCTATAGAAGAAGTGTCCACGGACGCCAAGAAGCAGGCTAGATTCCGGAAGGGTCTCAACCCCAAGCTGCGTCGTGAGCTCCACCTGCACCATTGTGATACATTCCAGGCTCTTGTGAATAAGGCCATCAATGCATAGACGGCTCATCTCACTTACAAGGAGTCTCGTAAGCACAACCATGATCTGGGTTCTTCCTCCTGCTCTGGCTCTCAGAAGCGGCGGATTTGGATTCCGAACTCAGCTCTTCCACCGAGATATGCACCATGGCCATCCGATGTGGCGCCTCACCCAGCTCAGCAATGTGCTCCACCCAGGCCTATTAGTGGACCACTTGCCAATGTAGGTCCACGTCCTACCTCAGGAACTTGCTTCACCTGCGGAGAACTAGGACACTATGCACGTGACTGCCCTCAGTCGAGTTATACTCCACCCCAGTCTGAGAGATCTGTTGGCAGTGAAAAGCCATCAGGCAAGATGATCAGTACCAAGCCAACCACCACTGAACGAGCATGTGTGCACCACGTCTCAGCTAGAGAAGCTCAAGATGATCCCGACGTCGTACTGGGTATGCTTCTTGTCAATTGTCACCCAGCTTCAGTTCTGTTTGATACTGGAGCATCTCACTCCTTCATATCCGAAGGTTATGCTCGATTGCACGACATGTCATTTTGTGATATGCCAACTCCACTAATAATCCAGACTCCTGGTTCCAAATGGCAAACCTCCAAGGTAAGCCATGGTAATGAAATCCTTGTTGACAGATTGGTATTTCTTGCTTCTTTGATATCTCTCAAGTCTTCAGATATTAACATCATCTTGGGCATGGACTGGATGACAGCTCATCATGCCAAGATCAATTGTTACACTAGATCTATTCAACTTACACATCCATCTGGCAAAATAGTCACTATCTCCACTAGAGTTGCAAAGCATCAACTCTATTCTCTTAATGTCAGCCCTCTTCCAGACCTTGAAGATATTTTGGTAGTCCGTGACTTCCCGGATGTCTTTCCAAAAGAACTACCAGGTGTTCCACCTGACAGAGATGTAGAGTTTGTCATAGAACTTATCCCAGGAACTGTTCCAATCTCTAGGAGACCATACAAGATGGCACCGTTGGAGTTAGCCAAGCTTAAGAATTAGCTTGATGAGTCCTTGCAAAAGGGTTTCATCCATCCCAGTTCTTCTCCTTGGGCTTGTCCTGTCCTCTTCGTCAAGAAGAAGGATGGTACGGATTGGATGGTTATAGATTATCGTCCCGTTAATTTGGTCACGATAAAGAAGAAGTATCCGCTCCCCAGGATCAACAACCTGTATGATTAGCTCGCTGGATCCTCAGTCTTTTCCAAGATGCATTTGAGGTTAGGCTACCACCAAATCAAAATCAGAAACGGGGACATCCCCAAAACGGCCTTTGTCACTCGTTATGGTCAATACGAGTACACCGTGATGTCTTTCGGCCTAACCAATGCTCCAGCTACTTTCTCCCGCTTGATGAACTCGATCTTTATGGAGTACTTAGATAAGTTCGTTGTGGTTTACCTTGATGATATTCTTATTTACTCGAAGAACGAGGAAGAGCATGCCCAACATCTTAGATTTGTGTTAGAAAAACTCAAAGAGCACCGCCTTTATGCCAAGTTCTCCAAGTGTGAATTTTGGTTGCTAGAAGTGACCTATCTAGGCCACGTGATCTCTGGTAAGGGCATTGCTGTCAATCCCAAGAGAGTTAAAGCCATTCTCGATTGGACTCCACCCGAAACGGTCAAACAAGTTAGGAGTTTCCTTGGTCTAGCTAGTTATTGTCGCCGCTTTGTTGAAAACTTGTCCAAAGTGGCCAAACCCCTCACGGAACTTCTCAAGAAAGATAAAAGGTTTGAGTGGACCCCACAATGTGAGCACAGTTTTCAGGAACTGAAAAGACGCATGACTTCTGCGCCCATACTCGTGCCACTGGATTTCACTAAAGACTTTGTTATCTATTGCGACGCTTCGCGTCAAGGACTAGGTTGCATTCTTATGCAGGATCGTCATGTGATTGCCTATGCATCTCGACAGTTGCATCCACATGAGGAAAATTATCCTACACATGATCTAGAGCTTGCAACCATAGTCTATGCACTTAAGACTTGGCGACATTACCTTCTTGGTAACCGTTGCGAAATCTACACTGACCATCAGAGTCTCAAGTATATCTTCACCCAACTGGATCTGAATCTCAGATAGAGACGTTGGTTGGAGTTGATCTCGGATTACGACTTTGGAATCACCTACACCCCAGGCAAAGCCAATGTCATGGTTGATGCTTTAAGTCGTAAATCCTATTGCAACAACCTCATGTTGCAACAATGTCAACCACCCCTCCATGAGGAATTCTGTAAGCTTAACCTTCACATAGCTCCTCATGGTTCCCTTTCTACCTTGGTGGCGAAACCTACCCTTACAGATCAGATCATAGAGGCTCAGAAGCATGATACGGGAATCTCCCGGATCAAGAAAAATATTTCCAAGGGAGTTGCTGGCTGTTTCTCTATGGATGAACGAGGTGTTGTTTACTTTGGAAACCGTTTGGTGGTTCCCAAATGTCAACAGATGTAGCAACTGATCCTTAAGGAGGCCCATGAATCTCCTCTCACGATTCATCCCGGTAGTATCAAGATGTATCAGGACCTACACCAGAGGTTCTGGTGGACTAGGATGAAGAAAGAAATCGCTCAGTATATTGCCAACTGTGGCGTTTGTCATCGCGTTAAGGCAGAGCATCAAAGACCTGCTGGCACCCTTCAACCTTTAGCTATTCCCGAGTGGAAAAGGGACAAAGTTGGTATGGACTTCATCACCGGCTTTCCCAGGACCAAGAAAGGAAATAATGCTATCTTCGTAGTCATTGCCCGTGTTTCCAAAGTGGCTCACTTCCTACCTGTTCGAGAGAGTATCACTGCTAGTCAGCTCGCTGACTTATATATCTCCCGAATAGTGTCACTCCATGGTGTTCCACTAGAGATCAATTCAGACCGTGGCAGTATTTTCGCCTCTCATTTCTGGGAAAGTTTCTAGAATGCTATGGGAACCCATCTTTCTTTCAGTACCGCTTTCCACCCTCAGTCAAGTGGTCAGGTGGAAAGGGTCAACCAAATTCTTGAAGACATGCTTAGAGCTTGTGCTATCTCATTTGGTATGGATTGGGAGAAGTGTCTTCCTTTCGCCGAGTTTGCTTATAACAATAACTATCAATCCAGTCTTAAGAAAGCTCCTTTTGAGATTCTCTATGGATGAAGATGTCGAACACCTTTGAACTGGTCAGAAACTGGTGAAAGACAATTCTTTGGACTGGATATGATCCAGGAGGCAGAAGAGAAAGTTCGCATCATTCGTGAGAATTTGAAAACAGCCCAATCTCGTCAAAAGAGCCAGTATGACCGTCATCATAAGGAAGTGGCTTATGAAGTTGGTGACAAGGCTTACCTTCGGGTTACTCCTTTGAAGGGTACCCATCATTTTGGTATCAAGGGCAAGTTGGCTCCTCGTTACATTGGTCCTTTTCGCGTTCTCGCTAAACGAGGATAGGTTGCCTACCAGTTGGAACTACCCCCACATCTTTCTCGAGTTCATGATGTCTTCCACGTCTCTCAACTCAGGCGTTGCTTCTCGGATCCCATCCGCGGAGTGGACCACGAAACGCTTGATCTCCAAGATAACCTCACTTATCGAGAGTACCCCTGTTCGCATTCTGGATCAAGCAGAGCGTGTCACTCGACGTCATAACATCAAGTTTCTCAAGGTTCAGTGGTCTCATCATTCTGAGAGAGAAGCTACCTGGGAGCGAGAAGATCGTCTTCGGCTTGAGTACCCCACTTTCTTTCCGCCAACTCCTGAATCTCGGGACGAGATTCTTTCGAGTGGGGGCGAGTTGTCACATCCCTAGTTCTGGTATGATCTAGGCTTGCTTTGTGCATCATGTTTAAGTTTCAAATGAAATTGAAATGGGGAATGTTTCAAACCCTAGCACCAAAGCAAATTCAAATAGATTCAAATTAAAAATGGAATTTCAATGAACCCAGAATGCTCTTCAAAAATGTTCACGGTCTTTGGAAAATGTTGGAAACAACAACCAGAGGTGATGCACATTTTTGCTAAACATTTTGGATTTTTGAATGAACCCATATGTATTTGAATTGGAGTTGTTTAAATAAAATAAATATTTTAAAGGCTCCAAAAATGTTGGAAATTGGTGAGGGCCTCTGGTATATTATAACTAGTGGTCACAAGGAATCTCAACATTTTTAGAATTGTGCTAGTATTTATTTTAAGTCAAAAAAAAAGTCAGAAATAGAAAAGAAAACAAAAATATGGGAAAACTTACCTGTAATTACCTGAGGCCTGGCACTGTGCGGCCCAGCTGGCCGGCCCAGCCAGCTGGCCCTGCCAGTCGTCCCTCTCCTCTCGCTAGGAGGATAGGGGCGTGCGCTCGCCGCGCGCGCACGTGCTCGGCCAGCTCCCGCTTGCCGCCGCTGCTGGAGGCTGCTACGAGCGCCACACGACCCCCCAGGCCTCTCTCACTCTCTCGTTCTCCCTCCTCTCCTGGATCCCTCTCTCTCGACCCGCCCGAGCGGAGCTTGTCGCCGCCGCTCACTGCCCGCGCAGCCACCGCCTTCCCCTCGCCCTCTCTTCGTGTCCGGGTGCTCCACCTCGTCGCTTGCATCGTCCTCGACGAGCCAAGCGACTAGGGATGCGCTGCATCACCACCACCATCGTCGTCTTCACCTCCAGCCGCCCGAGATCGCCTTCTCTGCACCGCCCGCTCCAGACCATTCTCGAGCTCGCCGTCCACTCCACGGAAATCGCCGTGAGCTGCTGACCCTCTCCCCATTCTCCGTTTGCCTTCCTGTGCACCGTGGCGACCGCACCTTGCTTGCCCACACCTGCCGCCGCTTGAGCTCGTCGCCGAAGTAGATCCAGTGACCGTTTGGTCACACGCTAGTGCCTAACGCACTCACGGCACCCCGTAGCGCCTCGCTAGTGCATCTGCTCGCCTGCTAGCATGCCGCAGCAACAAAGCCACCGACGCCCAAGCTCCGACCGCCGCACCTGTCGTCGCCGGCGCCACTCCGGCCACTCCCCGGCCGCGCCACCAACACGATTGGATGCGGACGAGCGTCCGCATCCCGTCGCTGTGCTCCACGCGCCATATGGCGCTCTGTAGGCGAATCCTGCAGCGCACCACCGCGTCTGGACTCGCCGGCGGCTAAACGCCGGCGACCACTGAGCCGTTGACCGGCGTGGGTTGACCCCACTGCCCGGTTTGACTTCCCCCTCTCTCTCACCGACTTGCGGGCCCCGCCCGGCTAATTACTCTAGTTAGCACTAATAACTAGTTAGGTTAGTTACTTCGGTCGCTGACTAGTGGGCCCTACCCAGTTAGTTAGGGCTAACTAACTTAGTTAGTTGACTGGGTCACTGACCAGTGGGACCCACTGGTCAGGTTTGACCTGGTCAGCCCCGTTTGACTCGCTGATGTCATACCACTGTCACGCTGGCGCAGTTATTCATTTTTGGTATTAATATAAATTAGGAAAATCCAGAAAATGATATAAACTTCTAAAATTCATAGAAATTCAACCGTAGCTCAGAACGAAATAATTTATATATGAAAAATTATCAGAAAAATGCAAGGAATCCATTTATGCCAGTTCCATGCATGAAAAACCAACTTATACATGCTGTATAAGTGAAAACATAATATGTGCATTTTAAATGCTTCATTATGAATTTGCATTTGAATCTTTGATCCAAATGGGCTTCAACCAACTTGGTAGCATCTTGCATTAGCCCAAACACTAGCATTTGCACATGTCATGTTCATGCATCATATTGTTGCATTTGTTTGTGTATTGATTGCTGACATCGTTTCTTCTCGATAGGTTCCACCCCGGAAGGTGTTCCCGAGTACCTGTCAGAGGAGCAGTGCCCCTTCGTTGTTCTATCAGGCAAGCAATCCCCCTTGAGCATTTCGATAAAATCCCACTCTCTCGCTCCTGCTCCTCATACTGCATTAGGACAACAACGATTCAACTACTACTTTTCTGCTGCGGTAGTTGAACCCATTCATCTGCATGACTTGCCATTGCCACAGTAAATAGTTGAAACCCACTAGCATGAGTAGGAGTTGTTTGAGCCTTGATGTGCCTACTCATCCATGCTTGTTTTCTTTATGCCAGCTATGCTTAGAGTTGTCTCAGGTATGATTCATCGGGAATGAGTCGGAGTGCTGAACATGTCCTACCGATAAAGGCAAGTGTGTGAACACGTTTTGGTAAAGGTAGCGATGAGAGGCCATGTAGGAGTACATGGTGGGTTGTCTCATTGGAACCATCCCTAAGCACTGAGTTCTGTGTATGTTATCCAAGTCCAGTTACTACCACACATTGGGTTCCGGTTATCCGGCCCCTCTCGGCTTATTAATCTACTTGATCTCTGTCCAGGAGTTGCAACTAGTTTTTGGCGTTTGTAGGTAGTGTTAGTTGTCTACCAGGTGGTGTCCGACGGGATGGGCTTGGGACAGACTAGGCACCGTGGCACGGTGTACCAAGTGGCACCCGGATGGTGGGCTTGGGAATCCTGCACACATCGTTTGGGGCCGTACTAGAGACTTCGGCCGGAACTCCTTGCGTATGGAACTCGAATAGGCGATAAACCTGGACGAGAGACTTGTGTGGTTAGTCAGGTCGTGGCCGACACCCTCGCCCGGCTTCCACTTGAAGGTTGCCGAGGTACATGGTGTACAGGGCGATAAGTGGCGAGAGTGTGTGTGAAGAAGTACACCCCTGCAAGGTTAACATTATCTATTCGAATAGCCGTTTTCCTCGGATATGGAAACTTGGAGGACTTATGTAGTACATAGACAACTTGAAGTGGATAATCTAAAATACGCAAGATAAGCGTGAGTTCTATGGATGGCCTTCTCGTAGGGAGACGGGAATGGATCCATAGTGGAGTTTTGATATGGTGAATATGTGGACGCGTGTGCGTCTTCTCACCTCAAAGAAGTTTCTGATACTCGTAGTATAGGTTAGCCACTGAGTCAAAGCTGGCTTGCTGTTGTTAAAAACTCCACCACCCCCTTTGTTGATAATGTTGCATATGTAGATAATTCTGATGTAAGACTTGTTGAGTACCTTCGTACTCACGTTTGCTTATTTATGTTTTGCAGTTGGTTACACTAGTGACTTCGACGAGTAACTTGTATCCCAGCTACGATCTTGTACCCTTCGGAGGGTCTTGTAGATAGTCAGGCTTCTCAGCCTTTTTCTTTTGTAGTTGTCTGTACTCAGACATGTAATGCTTACGTTGCTTGTATGCTCTGAATGATGGGTCATGAGACCCCTGTTTGAATTGAATGCATGTGGCTCTTCTGGGCCTTTATCCATATGAGTTTGAGTTATGTTGTGATGCCATGTTGTAGAGCACATACTTGCATGTTATGCGTACGTGTGACGTGTATTGCTAAGTGTGGGATCCGACAATCTAGTTGCTTATCCTTGGTAGCCTCTATTATGGGGAAATGTAGTCTAGTGCTTCCACTGAGCCTTGGTAGTCCGCTACAGCCCGGTTTACCGGAGTCCTGCTAGCCCAGCACTACTGCTCCGGAACACTTAAACTGGCCGGCATGTGATTCACTTTGTTCCTGTGTCTGTCCCTTCGGGGAAATGTCACGCGGAGACATTCGGAGTCCTGTTAGCCTGCTACAACCCGAGTTCCCAGAGTCCTATTAGCCCAGTTGCTACAGCCCGGATTCATACGCTGTTGACCGACATGCTCGAGGTTGATTCATGTATGCTTGTCCCTGTAAGTTAGTGCCACTTTGGGTTCATGACTAGTCATGTCGGCCCGGGTTCTCTGTCATATGGATGCTAGCGACACTATCATATACGTGAGCCAAAAGGCGCAAACGGTCCCGAGCAGGTAAGGTGGCACCCGTGGGGATACCGTGCGTGAGGCCGCAAAGTGATATGATGTGTTACAGGCTAGATCGGTGTGAATTAGGATCGGGGTCCCGACACCCACTTCCATTCGGGTACCGGCATAGGCTGCAATAATCTTGCTGGCTTCTGATGTTCTACCTTCACTCTCTGACATACATCACATACGGCTACATACTCCGCAATATCCTTCTTCATTCCAGTCCACCAGAAACGCTCCTTCAAATCCAAATACATCTTGGTGTTTCCGGGGTGTATCGAGTAGGGTGAGTCATGAGCTTCCTGTAATATCAACTTCCTGATCTCCGCATTGTTGGGCACGAATATACGGTCCTCAAACCACAGGGTGTCGTGCTCATCCTCACGAAAACCTTTGGCTTTTCCTTCACTCATCTTCTCCTTTATCTCGGCAATTTCTTTGGCATCCTTCTAGGCTTCTCGAATCTTCCCCAACAATGTCGACTGAACTTCCATGGTTGTAACAAAACCTCTAGGAACAATCTCTAAATGTAGCTCCCTGAAATCTTCTGCTAACTCCTTTGGCAATCCTTTACTTAAGAAGGTGTTGGCATAACTCTTCCGACTCAAAGCGTCTGCTACGACATTGGCCTTTCCTGGATGATAATGAAATTTCATGTCATAATCCTTTATAAGCTCCAACCATCTCCTTTGCCTGAGGTTCAACTCCTTCTATGTGAAAATGTACTTCAAACTCTTATGATTCGTGTACACATCACAATGGTTCCCAATAAGAAAATGTCTCCAGGTCTTGAGTGCATGCACTACTGCTGCTAACTCCAAGTCATGCATGGCATAATTCAACTCACGCAGTCGAAGTTGTCGTGAGGCATATGAAACAACTCTTCCGTCTTTCATAAGTACTCCTCCAAGTCCTAAGCGAGACGCGTCGCAATACACTTGGAAATCCTTGCGTATATCAGGCAGAATCAGCACTAGGGTTGTAGTCAAACGTTTCTTCAACTCCTGGAAACTTGCTTCACATTCTTCAGTCCCATGGAACTTGGTGTCCTTCTTCAACAACGTCATCATAGGCTTCGCAATCTTAGAGAAATTTTCAATGATTCTCTGATAGTATCCCGCGAGTCCTAGAAAACTGCGGATCTCTCCAACTGAGGTGGGTGCCAACCACCCAGTGACCGACTGAACTTTGGTGGGGTCTACCACTATACCTTCTCCTGATATAACATGTCCACGAAATCCAACTTCCTTCAACCAAAACTCACATTTGCTGAAATTGGCATACAACTGATGTTCTCTGAGTTTTTCGAGAACTAAACGCAAATGCTCCTTGTGTTCCTCTTCATTCTTCGAGTATACTAAAATATCATCAATGAACACGACGACAAGCTTATCCAAGAACTCCATGAACACCTTGTTTATCATACTCATGAAATAGGCAGGGTATTAGTCAATCCAAATGACATAACCGTATACTCATATAGCCCATACCTTGTGGTGAAAGCTGTCTTAGGTATATCATTTTCTCGAATCTTCAGCTAGTGATATCCTGATCGCAGATCGATCTTTGAAAACACTTTAGCTCCTTGCAACTGATCAAACAAATCATTGATCATTGCCAGTGGGTACTTGTTCTTGATCGTCACTTCATTCAACGCACGATAATCAACAATCATTCTCAAGGATTTATCCTTCTTCTCAACCAAGAGCACTAGGGCTCCCCATGTTGATGAACTCCGTCGGATGTAACCTTTCTCCAATAGCTCCTTAATCGGCTTCTTGATCTCCTCTAGATCATTTGCGGGCATCCGGTAGGGTCTCTTTTATATAGGCTCGGTGTCTGGCAACAACTCTATCAAAAACTCGATGTCTCGATCTGGCGGCATGCCTGGTAACTCCTCTGGAAATACATCTGGGTAATCCTTCACAATGGGCACTTCCTCCTGAACAACTCCCATGAGAGAATTTACTTGGGTTCTCCTTGGTGTATGCCTGGATACATACTTGATCCTTTTTCCCTCCGGGGTGGTAAGCAAAATTGACTTACTGGCGCAATCGATGTTTCCTCCATACATTGACAGCCAATCCATTCCTAGTATCACATCCAATCCTTGCGACTCCAGAATTATCAAGTCAGAGGGGAAAACATGACTACCTATGGTTAATGGCATCTGAAAACATCCACTGCTTGCCATATACTCAGCTCCGGGTGAGGTTACTAGCATAGGTTTCCTAAGAACTTTAGTGGGTAACTTATACTTATCCACAAATCCCCTTCAGATGTATGAATGCGATGCACCAGTATCAAAAAGAACGATCGCAGTAAATGACTTAACTAAAAACTTGCTGATAACTACATCTGGCTGCTCTTCAACCTCCTCCACGTTCACGTGGTTCACTTGTCCTTTGTTAAATGGATTGGGCTTCTTCCCAGAGCTCCCATTACCATTTCCGTTCTTTGCTTCAGGGCACTCAGTGGCATAGTGTCCAGTCTTCCCGCACTTGAAACAAGTAACGTGGCTTAGGTCCCTCTTGGCGGGTGTGGCTGGATTGGAGCGGTTCTGATTGCTGCTTGCTCCATTCCCATTCCCATTCTTTGGGCCATTATGATTATGAGAACTTCCTCCATTGTGAGTGTGGCCTCCATGGTTATGGGTCAGCCCTCCCGAGTTCGGGGTAAAGCGAGGCTTCTGCTGAGCTCCTGAATTGTACTTCCCTTGTCCATATTTCCTCTTGCGGCTCTCTATCTGCTGCTGCTTCCCTTCGATCATGAGAGCTTTATCTTCCAACTCCTGGTAGTTGTTAAAGGTTGCCACCATTAACTGCATACTCATCTCATCGTTCAACCCTTCCATAAACTTCTCCTGCTTCGCGGCATCTGTGGCCACATCATCTGGGGCATAGCGGGATAACTTACTAAACTCATCCACGTACTGGGCTACAGTACGGTTCCCCTGGCGTAAGTTGCGAAACTCACGCTTCTTCATGCTCATAGCTCTAGTTGAGACGTGGGCTATGCGGAATGCTTGCTGAAATTGCTCCCAAGTGACATTGGCTATAGGAAAAGTGGATGTGTAATTATCCCAACATGAGGCTACTGGTCCATCCAATTGGTGTGCGGCAAAACATACCTTCTCAGCATCTGTGCAACCTGCGGTGGTCAACTCTCTTCCAATCCCGTGCAGCCAATCGTCAGCAACTATTGACTCAGTGCTACTGGAAAACACCGGTGGCTGCAACTTCAGAAAACGGGCTAAGTTGTCGACTGGAGGTGGTGGCGGTGGGTTGTTGTTGTTGTTGTTGTTGTTGTTGTTGTTGTTGTTGTTGTTGTTGTTGTTGTTGCCTTGGTTCTAAACTAACAACTGAATCAAGGCATTCTGCTACTGGATCAACTGAGTGAGCTCCGGTGGGAAAGCAAAACCGGGGTCACGTCTCAGAGGCATCTGATGGGTTTAGAGGGAAGAGATTAGAATAGAATGAGGTCTAGTGAGAAAGCACTACCCATATGCACATGAGATAAACACAATCATATCATATCACTCAATCAATCAAGCAATGGCATATAATCGGTCTAACTATCGTTACAGTGCTCGGACTACTAATATTTACATGGGGGAATACTACTAATAGTATGGTGGTTTACTAGAAATTTTGATCGGTGGAAGACTCCATGATATCCGCTCCAGCTTCGTCTTCATAGTCATCATCGCTACTATCAGGGTCGGAGTTAGTGTCGTCGATGATGATGTAGTCTTCAGAACGAATCTCCTTAGGTTCGTCGTCTTCTCCTCCTGGCGCGGGGTCTCCCATGAAAACTCCTAGCTTCCTTGTCATGTCGTTATTCCTCTCCATAAGTATCATCATTTCCTCCTCATATCCATCGCGTGTAGACTTGAGTTCTTCCTCCAGCTCCGTGATCTTGGTCATCGCCTTCTTCAAATCTATCATGCTCGCACACATCTGGTTCTCCTGGCAATGAATGTGATGGTTTAATTCCTGGATGAATGTTGCAATGGACCTGTCCTTCCTGGTGCTGATCATCTCCCATTGTTCATCTCGGCACCCACATATCTGGTAGATAGTGTCCTTAAGCTCCTTGTGGTAAACTTCACCGATGCGTCCTATAGAAATGTGGGCTGCCATACTCTTGCCTAGACTCCAGGTTGGTGCTTCAAAGGAAAACTCTATGGGTTTAGTGACTGGCGTGAACGTCCTTCCTGGAACTTGAACTCGAATCATCCAATGCTCCTCTTCTGGCAAAGTGGCGGTGTATGTCCCGGTGAAGCTTGGTATTCCGATGTTCAAGTACCTAGTGACTTCCTTCAAGTGTCGTCCAAAAGGTGTGTCTTCATCCAGTTGTGCAAACTTGTTCCTCGAGTCCGCCATCCTAAAGAGTAGAAAATGGAGAGGAGTCAGAAATGAGTAGAGAAGAGTGGCCTATGGCTTTTCTTATTGGTCGTGTCCTACATTCAGCGTGTTCTCTGATATCATCTTGTAGCGACCCGACCTCAGACGGTCAAGTCTCTGTGCTTCAGTGTTATCCCTAGATCGGTAATGCTGACACACACAATACTCGAAGGATTTATAACAAAGTAGAAATCACACACTTATTAAATCGCATGTCTCAAGAGAGAACTTATTACAACAAATATGGCTTAAGGCCATCTAAACTAAGATAACAGCGGAAGGATTGGAAGATAAAGTGAGTCCATCAACTCCAACGGCATAGCTGAGTGCACACATGGAATATGCTGGCAATGTAACACAGTAGGGTAATGAACAGATAAAGGCTATCACTATATGCATATATGGCTGGTGGAGGCTATATGGTTAATATGTTTTGCGAAAAGCCAATTTTTTCCTACAACAAAGGAATATATTTTATTTAACTAGAATGGTAGTTGAACAACATTGAGAAGGTTCCTCCAACTCAATCCCAATTAAAAGTAATTATCAACCCAACAAATTAATTTAGAGTGATGAGATCCATATGATAATCCAAGAACCAGATACTCAAGATGTCCATAACCGGGGACACGGCTAACCATGATTAGTTTGTACACTCTGCAGAGGTTTGCGCACTTTCCCCCACAAGACTCGATCTCCTCCATTGGATTTCTCTCACTACATGGTGTTGGAGAAACGGATGACCGAGACACAGTCTTTCAGAGGCACTAACTCTTTACTCTGGGTGGACAGTTGCACCTACATTCCCCTACATCTGCTAGCCCACCGCTAAAAGAGGCCATGCAACATACTCAACTATGCTAGAGCCCATAATAGCTTGTGTCTGCAAACGGAAGTTTCTAGCATGAATAATCTTATGATCCCTTTGAGCCTGGGTGGCGGACCGTAGGATGATCACACGGGTACTCCGGGATATCCTAGGACAACACTGGATTCTCCAGGTGCCCACAAGCAATCCACCCAGTTGTGTATTAAAGTTGCCACCTTAAGTTGGACCATTAATTAACAACTCACATCTGTCATGGATACACTCAAACCCAATCCATGTGTACACTACTAGGAAAAGGCCTACTAATGGCGCACCAGTTTTGCCTACTAATGGCGCACTACTGGTGCGCCATTAGTATCACGCCACTAGTATTTTTTACTAATGGCGCACCACTGGTGCGCCATTAGTATACCAGATACTAATGGCGCACCAGTAGTGCGCCATTAGTAATATTTTTTTTTCAATTTTTTTTCATTTTTTTCTTAATCTTGGGTCACTATGGCTTAATCTCGGGTCACTATGGCTTAATCTCGAGTCAATATGCTTAAACTCAGGTCAAATCGCACTCTGTGGTCAAACTTCCCGAAAGGTCACCCATCCTCACACTACTCCAGCCCAAGCATGCTTAACTTCATAGTTCTATCCAACCCCAGCACCACCTCACTTCACAGGCACTTGTTGATATATCTATCATATCAATCCTATTAAACCTTGCTGATGTCTAGGACTTTGTTCATGTTCATGAGTATGATGAAATTTTGTAAAAATATTTCAAACTTCCTGATCATATTACGTATCATATTTTGAAAAATAATTCAATTTTTTTTTTCAAAACCAATTTTTTTCTGTTACTAGTGACACACCTAGCATACGGTGCGCCACTAGTAAGTTTGATTTTTTTTGAATTTTTTTGCCTCCGGATCTTAGAAGCCGTAAATTTTTTCTGTTAGGTTTTTGGGGATTTTGAAAATGTTTAACGGGGTTCCCCCAGTTAAATTTGGATGTAACTTTTCGAGTAGATGATTTTTCATATAAAAAACTTTTTCATCCGAGTTCGTACGCAAAAGTTATGCCCATTTTACAAATTCTCGAGAGATTTCGCAAATAAAGTCGAAATTCATGTTTGTAAATTTTCACAACAACTAGACCACATATCACATGGGAAACTTATTTTCTTTTATTTTTTGACATTTCCATCATTTATTTTTATTTTTTTTTAAAACTGAAAAGGCGGTCCACCGGGAGGGGGGGTGTGCATTCGGTAGAAGTGCTGGCCAAGTTACTAATGGCGCACCGTGGGAGTGGTGCGCCATTACTAGTTCAACTAGTAATGGCGCACCACTCCCACGGTGCGCCATTAGTAGTTTTGATTTTTTTGCTAATGGCGCACCGTGGGAGCGGTGCGCCATTACTAGTTCAAGTGTAATGGCGCACCCCTCCCACGGTGCGCCATTAGTAGTTTTGATTTTTTTTAAAAAAAATTGTTACTAATGGCGCATCGTGGATGTGGTGCCCCATTAGTATTTGGACACTAATGGCACACCAACACACAGTGCGCCATTAGTATATACTAATGGCGCACCATATGTCTGGTGCACCATTAGTGTCATTTCCATCTATAGCCCTTTTCCTAGTAGTGCTACGAGCATAGCATGGCAGCATAAGCATAGCGTAGAAGTAACTCCCAGGGGTTGATAATAAAACAGGTAATAGGTTCTACCTCATCATCTACTCCCCAGACCCACATGTTAAGAGATCCTACTCATGCAGTGTGTGAGGGTTGAAACTAATGCATAAAAACTGGGTGATAAAGGGGTATGATCAAAGTGTTACTTGCCTTGCTGAAGATCCGCAAAACCTAGCGACTCGTAGTAGCACGCTTCACACTCCGGGTGTTTTGTCACAAACAAACAATAGCATACATAAGCAATCAAGCAAAGATGCACAGGTAAAATCAAATAAGAAGATCTAACCAGAAAGTTCAACTGAAGAACTCCGGTTTGCAAAAAGAATCAAATCAAACGGAGCAACGAAACTCAAACCACGAAAGAAACAAGATCTGATTACTAATCTGAACTAAAGTCAAATTTTACTGTACCAAAATCTTGTTCAAGTTGGTTAAACAGAAAGAGGACTTCGGGGCAAAGATCTAGGCGCTTGTTTCACCTGATTTGGATAAACGAGCGAGAAGTTATACTACATCGAAGATTAGGGCAGAAATCGCAATCGAAAAATAATCGCGAAAAAACCCTGGAAAAAGAAAAACTGACGAACAGGCTAACGAACGAATGTTTGTTGTCTGCGGCTAACGAATGAACGGCGTTCTTTAAACGAATGTACGAATGAACGTTCGCTAAATAAACAAACCGACGGAAAACCGAACGAACCGATCTATTAAAAAAACAAGATCTAGGGTTTCTAAAAAACCGAACAGTTAACCGAAAAAACGACAACGGTGGTGGTGGCGTCGACTACCTCCTGCGAGGCTCCGGCGCGGCGTCGGGCTTGCGTCGGCGAGCCGCGGGGCAACGGCGGCTTGCGGCGGCGGGGCGCGCATGCAGCGGTGGCGTTGGGTGCCGGGGGTGGTGGGTGGTGGGGTAGGCCGGCGGCGACGGGGTATTTAAGAGGGGGGAGGGGTCGGGGTCGAGGCTGACTTGGAGGAGGGGGCAGCGCGGCAGCATGGCGCAGGCGGACTCCGGCGAGTCCGTCTCGCACACGGGAGGGAGGCGGTGGCGCTGGCTGGGCCAGTTGGGCCTTGGCCCAGTCCGGTCTGGCGGGATTTTTTTTAAACGAGAATTCGCCTGAAACAAAATCCTAGAAAATAAAATAAAAATCGAAAAATACCAAAATAAATTTTCACCGTCTAAATAAAATATTAGAACAAGATGAACATTTTCTTGGCCCTAAAATCCAATTTTTAAAAAATGCATATTTTTTCTAATACAAATAAAATCGCAAATAAAATTCAAATAAAATCATTTATTTGATTTTAATATTTTTCCTCCAATATCTTATTTATTTTGGAGAAGTCATATTATCTCCTCTCATATATTTTAATAAGAAATATATTCAGAGAGAAAAAATATTAAAAACAAAATGATCCCTGTTTCAATATTTGATAAATTTCAAATATGAAAAGCGTGAAATCCCCAACTCTCTCCGTGGGTCCTTGAGTTGCTTAGAATTTTGAGGATCGCAAAATGAAAATGCAATAAAATATGATATGCATGAATGATCTATGTATAACATTCCAAATTGAAAATTTGGGATGTTACACCGCTGCACGCCCGGCTGAACACGCCTCCTCGCCTCCATCTATGCTTAATTACTGAATTTTAGTTGCAAAAATTAGATACTGCTAGTGATTTTTAGCTTCATATTTTGACAAATCGCAGTGTTAAAAGGTTGGCAAATGACAATTTTACTAGATCAACAAATGTCAATCTTTCTAGTTTGACAAATGGCAACATACGGGTCGTCCAAATCGCACCAAATTGTTTGTAAGTGGTTCACACAGGTCGGCCAAAAGAACCATTTGTGTTCAAGAGATGCACAAATCCTGCTCTCACTTTGCATACGGGTGTTCTATCTAAAATGTTTGCGATCAAAAGCCATTAAAACCTATAGTCATTAAAACCAAGACACGTGGCGTCACGTGAATGATTAACATAACGCGCACGGTTTGAATTATACAAACGTTTGAGATATTAAAGTGGCAGCTATTTTTTAAAATGCCTTTGTTGGCTGTTATTCGAGTGCACCTTATCTCAAAATGGACACGAAAAATACCACAACATGTTGGGTGCCATTCCATTATAGCATGCCAAGTTTCATGAATTTCAGACGAGTTTTGGATTTACTAGAATTTAAAAACAAAGTATCTCAACATTTTGCCGGCGAGTGACGGTGGCAGGGTGTTTGACATTCATTCCCAATTCTTGCATGGGACCTAAGCATGCACCCTAGGACAAAGATTTGATTTTTCAACCAATTTATATGCACTAGAGCATGTGCATGTAGTTCAAATTTGAATTATGCACATAAATGCATTGAAAACTCACTTAATGCATAAAAATGTCCAAACGAACAACGAAAAATCACAAAAAAACACAACACTCCTTTTGTTCTATGTTGACACAAGAAATTTTTTGAAAGCAATAAGAGGCAATGGATATTGTTTCGTCGCCAAAGGTGGGGCGTTCCCTACCAAAACCATCATGCTTGCTGTGAGAAGCTCTGGTTTGTGAGAAACATATACCCAAACCTGCCCCAAATGGGACAAAAAATTTACCACGGCATGTTGATGCCATTCCATGAAAGCATGCCAAGTTTCATGAATTTCAGACGAGTTTTGGATTTACTAGAATTTAAAAACAAAGTATCTCAACATTTTGCCAGCAATCAACGTTGCCATGGTGTTTGATATTCATTCCAATTTCTTGCATGGGACCTAAGCATGCACCCAAGGACACATATTTGAATTTTAACTATATTTATATGCATTAGAGCATGTGCATGTAGTTCAAATTTGAATTATGCACATAAATGCATTGCAAACTCAATTAATGCATAAAAATGTCCAAACGAACCCTGAAAAATCCCAAAAATTGATACAACACTCATGTTGTTCTATGTTGACATGAGAAAAAAATTGAAATCAATAAGAGGCAAATGGATATCATTTCGTCCCCAAAGGTGGGGCGTTCCCTACCGAAACCATCACCTTGTTGTGAGAAGCTCTGGTTTGTGAGAAGCATATCCCCAAACCTATCCCAAATTGGACAAAAAATTTACCATGGCATGTTGATGCCGCTCCATGATAGCATGCCAAGTTTCATGAATTTTGGATGAGTTTTGGATTTACTAGAAATTAAAAACCAGGTATCTCAATGTTTGCGGCCGAGTGACCGTGCCCTGGTGTTTGACATTCATTCCCATTTCTTGCATGGGACCTAAGCATGCACCCAAGGACACATATTTGATTTTTCAACCAATTTATATGCATTAGAGCATGTGCATGTAGTCCAAATTTGAATTATGAACATAAATGCATTGAAAACTCAATTAATGCATAAAAGTGTCCAAACGAACCTCGAAAAATCCCAAAAATTGACACAACACTCCTGTTGTTCTATGTTGACATGAGAAAAAAATTAAAAGCAATAAGAGGCAATGGATATCGTTTCGTCCCCAAAGGTGGGCGTTCCCTACCGAAACCATCATGCTTGTTGTGAGAAGCTCTGGTTTGTGAGAAGCATATACCCAAACCTGCTCCAAATGGGACAAAAAAAGTACCACAACGTGTTGATGCCGCTCCATGATAGCATGCCAAGTTTCATGAATATCAGACGAGTCTTGGATTTACTAGAATTTAAAAACAAGGTATCTCAATGTTTGCGGCCAAGTGACGGTGGCAGGGTGTTTGACATTCATTCCCATTTCTTGCATGGGACCTAAGCATGCACCAAGGACAAAGACTTGATTTTTCAACCAATTTATATGCACTGGAGCATGTGCATGTAGTTCAAATTTGAATTATGCACATAAATGCATTCAAAACTCAGTTAATGCATAAAAATGTCCAAACGAACCCTGAATAATTTCAATTCTTTTATGACACACATATAGTTGCATGTTCACTGCAGATAAAAGGTCTAGCAATTCAAACACCGTCCATGGCCGCTATGACCGCATTATGTAATTCAAATCGAGATGAAAAATCAAGTAGATCCCACATAGTTTATTATAACCAACCGTGTGAGATGCAGCACAAAATATCTTGGAGCACCGTCGGAGTATAGTACGCTTATGACTTACGCAAGAAGGTGCGACAGCTATAGTCCACATCCCGCTCTGAATAAGGTACCGTGTCTGATGACACTTTGCGCGCCAATTTTTTCGCTGAAGCGATTCCAAATTTTCGGCTTTCGCGGAAATATCTACCTCCCCGTCCCCTCCCCCTTACCAAAAGCCACATTTACCCTGTTTCCGCCTTCCTTTCCAAGTTGAATCCTTCACTCCTTCCTTGCAGCACTGCCTCCTCGCCGGTGACCCTCCTTCACGCTGCTCGGCCTCGCCTATCCAGGCAGGTAATCCACACCCGACCCCCATCCTCCTCCTCCTTCCACATCCCACATGCCCCGACCGCCGGCGCGAGCGCGAAACCTTCCACCCAAATCAACCCTTCACCAAATAAGCACTGGCCTAAGCCATGGTGCACGTAGTATAGCCAGGATCTCAAGGAGCATTTGGCAGCGGAGAAGCAAATCGCGGCCGCATGCGCGGATGAGGTTGTGATGGCTGCCATTCGTGCCGACCCCCAGATCTTGGAGGAGCACCTCACCGTCGAGGCCACCATTGAGGCCTCACGCACTGACGGTGCGACGCGGTTGGCTGCTTTCAACGACAGTTCGTGGCATTTTCTCGAGGCCACCGTCGGTGCCTTCGACAAAGACTACGAGGTGTTTTCTCAGCGTGCACATGCTTACCTCATCTTGGGAGCCAGCAGGTTGGTGCCCGACATGGCTCAGGCAACTCACCACTACCACGAGGGCACCCACGATGCGGAGGCCCGTGTCCAAGGAGCCAATCATCATCGATATCTCCGATAATGACGAGTAGCTTGTCTTATTAGCTCACTATAAGGACCCATGTTCAGTTTGCTAGCTACTGCCCTCCCTTAACAAATTCTAGTGAATTGTGCTATCTACTTTTACCATGCAATCTTCTGCTATAGTGTATATGTTCTATATGTCGTGCAATGTGGTGTTCAGTTAACTGCTTGGTCAATTTTGCAAATGTCATGTTCAATTCTTCAGGGTGCAATATTTCCAAGTTGTTAAGCATGCTTGGTTTGGTTAATTGTCTGATCTTCTATTACGAGTATGTTATATTGTGCAATGTGGTGCTCAGTTAACATTTGGGTCACTTGTTGTGGTGTTTAGTTAACTGCTTTGGTTCAATTTTGCAATGCGATGTTCAATTGTTGTGGCTGCATTATGTTATTGTATACCATGTGAGGAATAAATTGAATTTGGTTGTACTAAATACATGAGAAACAAATACAATTGCTATATTTCCATGTGAGGAATAAATGGGTTTTCCATGTGGCTTGAATTAATCTGATGAATCTGCAATGTGCTTATTTATCATCAACATATTTTACTGATAGCATGCAAACCCTTACTTAACCTGATGACTAACTACCTTATATGTGTTGCAGGGAAACAATGGGAAGCACTGAGGTTTACAAGATGGCACTAACTATTATACCTTGTCGTTTTTATTCCTTTGCCCCATTTCCAATATAGAGAAGATATTTGTGCACATCCTTGTTTTCAGGCTTCACTGATGATTACCTCTCAAACCACCTCTGTGGTCAGGAGGCGAGGAAAGTTTTCATACTACACCCATGGTTCAATATTGAAGTGTTCCTGAAGAGATCGAAGGATGGACGGTCAATCGTCCATAGGCACTGGCCTAAAGTTGCAAAGACCTTCAACATGAATGAACACTCAATATTCTCCTTCTGCTTCAGTAGTTTCCCAGATGAGATGCATCTCTCTATGTACCGTCTATGATGCTAATTTCGTAAGGTTCTAGATGTTGCATGTGAAACTTGCTGTTGGTGCATTTGTGTAATGGGATAGCTGAGTGCTGAAGCTATCTCATGTTGTACTCCGATGTATTTAAATTATGAAATCCTGCTTCCTTAATATGGAAATGGAATATATTATGTGCTTAATATGACTGTCAATTAGATTAGTAAATGGATTATTAATAATAGGTCAATTAGCCCACTAATTGGGTTTTCCTATTGCAAACGGTTATTGAGAAAACACCATGGGCGATGACCTCAGGCAACGCACACAATTTCTAGGAATAAACCGTGTTGGATCAATGAACAATCACACACGACGTTTGCGTTGTGCCACCTTGCGCAAACGTTTTCCTTGGAGTGACTATGTAGGATGTATATACGAACATAAACATTTAGCGATGACTGACTGTGTGGGATGTACTTACAACTGGAAATGATTTCTCCTGTATAATTGTATTTTTTTAGCACTACAGTACGTATTTTTGTATTTGAGTGTTTGTCGGTCGCACATGACCTCATTTTGCCAAGTGTGTGTGCCAGGAGGGCCTATCCCCCATGATTTCTGGGTCGTGTGGGAAGGACCCCCTATCGCCCACACTCACTTGGCGACGGTTCCAAATGCCGTCGCGGGAAGGGGTTAAAAACCGTTTGTATAGCACCGACGCGTACTAGTGACTTCCAATGTTAAGGAGCCCGTGCAGCGGGCCTCCATGCCGGGTATTACTGCATTAAAGGTAGTATTATTGGGCTTGATTCTATAGGGGTCGATACCCATTTTACGGACAATATCTTGATAGATGAAGTTTAGGCCGCTACCGCCGTCCATAAGGACTCAAGTGAGATGGTATCCATCGATGATACGATCGAGTACCAGGGCCGCTGAACCTCCATGACAGGTACTGGTTGGGTGGTCCCTGCGACCAAAGGTTATCGGACAAGCCGACCATGGGTTGAATTTTGGGGCGACGAGCTCTACGACATGGACGTCCCTTAATGCGTGCTTGCGCTCCCTCTTAGGGATGTGGGGGACATATATCATGTTCACCATTTTTACCTCGGGGGGAAACTTCTTCTGTCCTTCGGTGTTCGGAGGGCGAGGATCATCCTCGTCCTCGCTTTGAGGTCCTTTGCCCTTATGTTCGGTATTTAATTTACCAGCTTGTTTAAAAACCTAGCAGTTTCTGTTGGTGTGGTTCGCAGGCTTGTCAGGGGTGCCATGAATCTGGCAAGGCCTATCCAATATTTTATCCAAATTGGATGGACTGTCCCTTTATCATTTGAACTTCTTCTTCCGCTGACCGGATTTAGAGCCACTGTCAGGACCCCAATTCTAAGTCACACCAATCTAGCCTGTAACACCTCATATCACTTTGCGGCCTCACGCACGGTATTCCCACGGGTGTCGCCTTACCATGGCCCGGGACCATTTGCGCCTTTTGGCTCACGTATATGATAGTGTTGCTAGCATCCATATGACAGAGAACCCGGGCCTACATGACTAGTCGTGAACCCGAAGTGGCACTAACTTACGGGGACAGGCATACATGAATCAACATCGAGCATGTCGGTCAGCAGCGTGCGAATCCGGACTGTAGCACTGGGCTAACAGGACTCCGGGAACCCGACCTGTAGCTGGCTAGGCAGGACTCCAGATGTCACCACGTGACATTTCCCAGAAGGGACAGACATAGGAATGAAGTGAATCACATGCCGGCCAGTCAAGTGTTCCGGAGCAGTAGTGCTGGGCTAGCAGGACTCCGGTGAACTGGGCTGTAGCGGACTACTATGGCTCATGGAAGCACAAGACTACATTTCCCCATAAGAGAGGCTACCAAGGATACACAACTAGGTTGTCGGATCCCACACATACCAAGCATTTCAATCATACACACAATATGCTCGATATGTGTAAATACAACATGGCATCACAACATAACTCTATGACTCAAGTATTTATTCATTAGGCTCTGAGGAGCCAAGCATTACAAACATGGGTCTCATGGCCCCAACATATAGTGCATACAAGCAACAAGCACATGCGGAAGCTTAACTTGTCTGAGTACAGAAAACTACAAATGAAGAAGGCTGAGAAGCCTGGCTATCTACAAGACCCTGCCGAGGGCACAAGATCGTAGCTGAGGTAACAAGCTAAACGTCGAAGTCCACGCGAAACTACTAGAGAGACTGACGTCTCTCTGCAAAAACATAAAATAGGCAAACGTGAGTACAAATGTACCCAGCAAGACTTACATCAGAACTAACTACGTATGCATCGGTATCTACAAAGGGGGTGGTGGAGTTTAACTATAGCAAGCCAGGTTTGACTCAGTGGCTAACCTGAACTACGACTGCAAGCAACTCTTTTGAGGTGGCGCACACGAGTCCACATATTCAATATCCATACACCACTATGGATCCGCTCCCGTCTCCCTACGAGAAGGCCATCCATAGCACTCACGCTTATCTTGCGCATTTTAGAGTATCCACTTTCACTTGTCTATGAACTGTACAGGCAACCAAGTAGTCCTTTACCACGGACACAACTATTCGAATAGATGATATTAACCCTGCAGGGGTGCACTTCTTCACACATGCTCTCACCACTTACCGCCGTTTACACGACATGTACTCGGCAACCTTCAAGCGGAAGCCCAACGAGGGTGTCGGCCACGGCCTACCTAAGCACTCGAGTCTCTAGTCCAGGTTTATCGCCTATCCAGGTTCCATCCGCAGGGAGTCCGGCCGAGGTTTCCACATACGGGCTCGAACGATGTGTACAGGGTTCCGAGACACCAAACGGGCACCCGACATACCTGGCCACGGTGTATCTACCCCATCATAGCCCACCCCTAGGGTCAGCGCTACGCATGACCACCAACACATGTCCTATAAACACCAGAAACTAATTGCAACTCCTGGACAGAGGACTTGGGTGGTTAAGAAGCCTAAAGGGTCAATTAAGGATCCCAGTGCATGGTAGTAACTAGTTCTTAAATCACACATACAGATCTCGGTGCTTAAGGACAGTTCCAATGAAACAACCCACCATGTACTCCTACATGGCCTCTCATCGATACCTTTACCAAATCGTGTTCAACACACTTAGCTCACACACGATAGGAAATGTTCATCACCATTCCAATTCATCCCCGATGAATCAGACCTGACTCAACTCTAAGCAGTAGCAGGCATTACAACAAGCATGAATGAGTAGGCACATTAGGGTTCAAACAACTCCTACTCATGCTAGTGGGTTTCATCTATTTACTGTGGCAATGACAGGTCATGCAGAGGAAAAGGGGTTCAGCTACCGCAGCATGTAATAGTTGAATCGTTGTTGTCCTAATGCAGTAAAAGAGAGTAGGAGCGAGAGAGTGGGATTGTATCAGAATGAACAAGGGGGTTTTGCTTGCCTGGCACTTCTGAAGATATTATAGCTCTTCATCGGTGTCATCGAACTCATCGTCGGAAACATCGTCTACTAAGAGGGAACAACCACCGGCAAACACAAAAGGAACCACAATCAATGCAATGCACATTAATATGAATGATATGTCATATTAAAGTACTGAATTGACCTAGTGCAACAGTTATTCATATTAATTGAAGTGGAATTCAAACCTATAGCAAATTCCAACTCCAAAACTAATTACCATTTATTCCATAATCATGAATTGTCCTAATCAGTGAGGTTAACTTGTTCAAACATGCATGAAAATGCCATATTCAGATTCGTTGGATTTTTTCGATCATTTTTCATATATAAATTATTTCATTTGGAGTTACGGTTTATTTTCTATGATTTTTAGAAGTTTAGGGTATTTTCTGAAAATAAATAAATCATTTCTGATTTATTTAAAATCCCAAAAACATATACTGCGTTAGCATGACGTCAGGCTGAGCTCAGTAGGTCAACGGAGTCAGCCAGGTCAACCCTGACCTATGGGACCCACAGGTCAGTGACACAACAAACTAACTCTGTTAGTTAGTGCTAAGTTAAATACTAACCTAACATAATTAGGGCATGGGCCCACATGTCAGTGATATAGAGTTAGTTAGCGAGGTGATTAACCTCTAACAATGGTAATTAGAACTAATTAAAACCTAAACTAACTCTAGTCAGAGGCCGGCCCCACATGTCATTGACACATGGGGGGGGGGCAGTCGTGGTCAAAGTGGGTCAACTCTACCAGCGACTTGACGCCGGCTAGCCTCGGGTTTGCGTCTCGGGCGACCAAACGGCCGGCGGAGGGCATCTATGTGGTGTGGACGCACGTCCGCATCGAGTAATGGTGGTGGTTGGGCCTGGGGTGGGCAGAGTAGTCTCCGGCGATGACCTTGGCGGCTGCCGGAGCTCGGGTGAACTCGGGGTCGTCGCTGTGACGGTCGTGGTGGCTCGTGCGTGGCACCTACGAGCTCTACGCGGCACGGGGAGGAAGCTGGGCACGACGACCGAGCCATTAGATGGCCGGAGAGATGTCTGCGGCGAGCACAGGCGGTGGTGCGTGCGGGCGAGCTCCAGGCGACGTGTATGGTGCACGAGAGCGAGAACGGAGGGGGGGGGGGGAAGTCGGTGGCTCATAGCGGTCACGACAACGTAGACGACAGCCCCGGGGAGGAACTGGAGCAAAGTAGGGCGGCGAGGGGTTCTCCGGCATCGGGAGGTTGAAGACAAGCTCGGTAAGATCGTTCGGGGGCGTCCGGTGGCACGGGAGTCGTCGGGGAGGCGTAGGCGACGATGGCGGAGCTCTGGGACACAAGGCGAGGAGATGACGGTAGCCGTGGCAGCAGCGAGTGGCAGCGACGAGCGCGCTCGGGTGCGCTGTGGGGAGAGAGCAGAAGAGGGCAGAGGAGGAGTGGATAGACCAGAGGGGTCGGGGGGTTGCATGGCGTCTCCAGCCAGCCAACATCGTCGGCAGAAGCAGGAGGTGGCTCGGAGCGTGCCGGCGTGCGGCGACCACGCGCATGGCGTCCTACTAGCGCGGGGAGGAAGACGCCCCTCCCCCTGGTGGGCTTGGCAGCTAGCTGGGCAGGTAAGGCCCACGTGGGTGCTCTCTCTTCCCTCTCTGCTAATTGTTTCTGTTTTCTAATTTTCTGTTGTTTGTTTTGATTTGATTTTTAACCAAAATCATTTTCTGAGCTTTTGTAAATTGTTGTATGGACTAGTGACATAAATATAAAGCCCCACAACAATTTCCAGAATTATTGGATCATATTTGAAATATATCAAATATAAATCCAATGTAAATAATTATTGAATTAATTCCAAATGCCCAAAATAAATATTTATGAGCTCTTGAAAATATTGGTTTGAATTTTAGCTCTGGCCAATATTTTCAAAGAGAAACATGAACATTTTCTTGGAACTATCTGAAGCAATTTTTATCTTGGTCATTTTCAGAAATGATTTCTGAGGCTTTCACATGTCCCCATTTTAAATTCATTGAAATTTAAACATGATGCACACATGACTAGCTAGTCTAGGTCATACCAGAGCTA
The DNA here is from genome assembly GCF_018294505.1 of Triticum aestivum. NCBI lineage: Eukaryota > Viridiplantae > Streptophyta > Magnoliopsida > Poales > Poaceae > Triticum > Triticum aestivum. The sequence continues at coordinate 446,796,566 of NC_057794.1, forward strand.
GGGATGTGACAAATGATAGCAAAGCTGTCAGGACCCATGGTAGGACCACTTTTGAAGATGATCCCGACCAGAAATTTCTGAGAAGGGTAGTCCATGGTCGAATGACATAATGTCGGTGCAAGCTAGGAACAAAATGCTAATGCTGGGAAAGATTCTAGTAACTGGGAGAAACTCAACAATAGAGAGTGATTCCACTATTGGCAAGGTTATAGCATAACCGAGGAAACTGAGAGCGGATCCCAATTAATGCCGATGATAAATCCCAGTTGCTTGCGCGTGCTCTCAAGAACTTGAGCATTTCCATATTCATCAAGGTTTTACCAATAACCATGTCAAGGATCCTGGCAACAGAACATACTACCACGATGAATAGTGATGGACGATGCAGATGCAAAGGAGGATAACACCATCTCAGATTTCACCTTAGCGAGGCCAAGGAAACAAAACCTGATGATCAACCGAGAGACATTTAGCACTCCGCTTCTAATGTTCTCCTTGATGTGCTAGCGTAACCCATTTATTGATATGGTTTGGTATCTAGAACACCAAGTAAAAGGTCGGACTTCGGGAACACAAAAATCCATAAGGAACAACTACTGGAATAAATTCTACGAGATCCTAATGGGGAGGTGGCCAACTTCTTCAAGAAAGATACTACAATAATAGGTCTTCCGATTTGGTGTGTTGGCCACGACATCCACTCCACCGGTTACCGCGATACCAATATTATAGCTCTTGGGAAACGTTCCAACCATCACATCTGCCTGAGATTCAGATCTGGTTGGTGTCAGGATATTCCGGACTCATCGAGTCTAGAAAGAAAAATGAAAGTTTTGCAACACAATTCGATGAGATGGCATTGTGAGATTCTCGGGAGATGAACTATGATAGCAAGCTCCAAAACATGAGCTGGTTCTGCTACAACATGGGAACACGTTGTCCAAGACAAGCATGACCACAGAGTAGTCTTACAACAAGCACTACCGAGTTCTGGTAGGGAACCATCATCAAGGATATCGAGGTCCTTGTGCACTTATCGATGAATTTCTTATCCTTGAAAAAGACAATCAGTGGCTTGGTGTGCTAGGAAACACATATAGAATGGAGGCGGCCAACCTATCAAACCATAGGGTACCTCGCACATATGCATGACTAACTTGGGATGATTCCAGAGGAAGCAAAAACAAGCTTTCTCGAATTCACGGCGGCAACTTACATCAAATGCACGCGAATTAGAGGAAGTCACTCCTTTCATCCAAACGTATACCTCATGAGCGTAACATGAAGGCAATTCTTACAAAGTTCCCAATGCTAGCTTTAATGTTCTATACGAGTCATGGAGAAGATAAGAATGTTGCCGATGGGCTCAACAACAATTTATCAAAATTCCAATGGAGATGGAATTCCACAACTATGTGAACAAGGTGATAGCATTGGTCAGACCCAAAAGATATAGTGGTGTATGCTCGAGGAAAAAACCATGAGTAAGACAACATTATGAATATCGTTGGTTCTGATCTGATTTGAGGATAGTCCATACTCGAATCAAAGATTGGACAAGACAATAAATCCAATAACTGATCACGAGGACCAATCGATGAAGATATCATCCTTCTTCAACACACACACACACAAATAGATATCCCTTAGAGATGAACTAAGTTAAGCAAAGCTTTTACCTTCCAACTCTCCAAGTTGTTGTCTAGCTCAACCAACTAGCTCAGCCAACACAGACTCTTGGAGAAGGGGTGATTAATAAGAAAACCAACTTGATCACAAACTCGACATAGCGGTCAGGTGACAACCAAGTAATACTCTCGAGAAGATCTTTGGAAAATCACGAACCATCGATATGTCACTAAGCTCGAGAACAATCTTGATTCTCAGGCAAGATGATATGATCAAATAAGCAAGGATTGGCACTATCCTAACTCATTGATCGAAAAGTGCACTGGAAATATGGCTAGGTAGCACGATCAACCTTAGGGTGATGATTCAAAATTCAACATGCTAAGAATGAGGTTATTGTCCATTTAACTACCAAGCAACGGAGTTGCTAGGAGTATAGATTTCACGCATCACGATTCACTTGTCGGCGTTCCAGTTACAATAACAAGGAGGCCGAGGAATGAATAATGATGGCAAGAAGTATCACTGTATCAAGAGTTCACAGGATGGTGTGCAATTTCCATGACATTCTTGATATAAAGATAGTAATACTCCAAGGTAGAACATAATCAAAAGCTGGATTGCATTTGATCCGCGGAATACAACTACTTTGACCCAATCCTAGAAATGGATGAGGTACTAGAGTTTGTTTCTCCTAGTCATTCCGGAATAGAATGGTTTGACAGACCACAAGAATAATAGGCATCGATGAGCACAAATGCACAACATAGTCTTGACTATCAAATGATACACGAGGGTCGGAATACAACCGAAGAGGGACAACTCAAAGGAACATAGCACTTTCTGAGTTGTGGATGCATAGATTAGTATGTTGAACAAGGCTCAACATATTTCTTCCAGATAATCCATGCAGAAAGGTAGGACTGGCAGATTCACAATGCAGAACGGAGAACTCCTCAAGAGCACTCTTGTTGTGATCTTTTGGTTCAAATAACTTATCCCATAAGCAGTTCATGGTATTTGGAAGAAGGAAATACCACGGACCTCGAGGACTATCACAAGGTTACTAATAATCTAAAGGAACGAGAAAACACTATAAACATGAAATAAGTAGGGTGAATCTCGGGTTCAAAACCCAGGAATAGAATGCCTACTAACTAAATGGCATCACAGGATGCTTTCAAGAATGATGGCCAGAATCATCACACCGGGAACACAAAACATGGCTAGATTACTAGGTGACTCACTAAAACACCTAGGGTCATAAAAATAGCCCCAACATATATACCGAGGCAATAGAGTACCTCAACGCACCGGGTAGTGTGCTTATTCTGACCAAAAAGGACATCGGGAACGGAAAGAAAGGATTTGCAAATGCATCAGACTATTTAGTAACCTGGGATGACTCGGACAACATAACGGCTGTAAATGCTCAAAAAGAATTGAGACATCCTGCAAAATGGTGGCATAACCACTCAACAACATCATATCAAGGTTCTGAGGCCAGCTATGAACACACGGAAGTAGTAGAGACTGAACTGAGGCTTGAATCCATCAATCCTACAAGTCTCTATCATAGTAACTCGTCATCCTGATAGATAGATGAGAAGGCCTAGTTCTTAATCCCCGTAGAAGAGAAGAGGATGACTCAGATCAGAAGGGCATAAGATAAAGGAGTAAAAAGAGCCTTACGTTCCTTTCCACAGTCAATTCCCTTACATAACTAGAGCATTTTTAGACACAACTTCGACCGGTTTGGCTTGGTAATCCTACAGGTAGTCAGGCTCTGATACCAAAGCTGTCAGGACCCCGATTCTAAGTCACACTGATCTAGCCTGTAACACCTCATATCACTTTGCGGCCTCACAGATGGTATTCCCACGGGTGTCGCCTTACCATGGCCCGGGACCGTTTGCGCCTTTTAGCTCACGCATATGATAGTGTCGCTAGCATCCATATGACAGAGAACCCGGGCCGACATGACTAGTCGTGAACCCAAAGTGGCACTAACTTACAGGGATAGGCATACATGAATCAACATCGAGCATGTCGGTCAGCAGCGTGCGAATCCGGGCTGTAGCACTAGGCTAACAGGACTCCGGGAACCCGGGATGTAGCTGGCTAGGCAGGACTTCGGATGTCACCACATGACATTTCCCCGAAGGGACAGGCACAGGAACGAAGTGAATCACATGCCGGCCAGTCAAGTGTTCCGGAGCAGTAGTGCTAGGCTAGCAGGACTCCGGTGAACTGGGCTGTAGCGGACTACTATGGCTCATGGAAGCACAAGACTACATTTCCCCATAAGAGAGGCTACCAAGGATAAATAACTAGGTTGTCGAATCCCACACATACCAAGCATTTCAATCATACACACAATATGCTCGATATGTGTAAATACAACATGGCATCACAACATAACTCTATGACTCAAGTATTTATTCATTAGGCTCCGAGGAGCCAAGCATTACAAACATGGGTCTCATGACCCCAACATATAGAGCATACAAGCAACAAGCACATGCGGAAGCTTAACTTGTCTGAGTACAGACAACTACAAATGAAGAAGGCTGAGAAGCCTGGCTATCTACAAGACCCTGCCGAGAGCACAAGATCGTAGCTGAGGTAACAAGCTAAACGTCGAAGTCCACGCGGAACTACTAGCGAGACTGACGTCTCTCTGCAAAAACATAAAATAGGCAAACATGAGTACAAATGTACCCAGCAAGACTTACATCAGAACTAACTACGTATGCATCGGTATCAACAAAGGGGGTGGTGGAGTTTAACTGTAGCAAGCCAGGTTTGACTCAGTGGCTAACCTGAACTACGACTGCAAGCAACTCTTTTGAGGTGGCGCACACGAGTCCACATATTCAATATCAATACACCACTATGGATCCGCTCCCGTCTCCCTACGAGAAGGCCATCCATAGCACTCACGCTTATCTTGCGCATTTTAGAGTATCCACTTTCACTTGTCTATGAACTGTATAGGCAACCAAGTAGTCCTTTACCGCGGACACGGCTATTCGAATAGATGATGTTAACCCTGCAGGGGTGTACTTCTTCACACACGCTCTCACCACTTACCGTCGTTTACACGACATGTACTCGGCAACCTTCAAGGGGAAGCCCAATGAGGGTGTCGAGCACGGCCTACCTATAAACTCAAGTCTCTAGTCCAGGTTTATCACCTATCCAGGTTCCATCCACAGGGAGTCCGGCCGAGGTTTCCACATACGGGCCCGAACGATGTGCACAGGGTTCCAAGACACCAAAACATGCGCCCGGCATACCCGGCCATGGTGTATCTACCCCATCATAGCCCACCCCTAGGGTCAGCGCTACACACGACCACCAACACATATCCTATAAACACCAGAAACTAATTGCAACTCCTGGACAAAGGACTAGGGTGGTTAAGAAGCCGAGAGGGTCAATTAAGGATCCCAATGCATGGTAGTAACTGGTTCTTAAATCACACATACAGATCTCGGTGCTTAAGGACGGTTCCAATGAAACAACAAACCATGTACTCCTACATGGCCTCTCATCGATACCTTTACCAAATCGTGTTCAACAGTACACTTAGCTCACACACGGTAGGACATGTTCATCACCATTCCAATTCATCCCCGATGAATCAGACCTGACTCAACTCTAAGCAGTAGCAGGCATGACAACAAGCATGAGTGAGTAGGCACATTAGGGCTCAAACAAGTCCTACTCATGCTAGTGGGTTTCATCTATTTACTATGGCAATGACAGGTCATGCAGAGGAAAAGGGGTTCAGCTACTGCAGCATGTAATAGTTGAATCATTGTTGTCCTAATGCAGTAGAAGAGAGCAGGAGCGAGAGAGTGGGATTGTATCGGAATGAACAACGGGGTTTTGCTTGACTGGCACTTCTGAAGATATTATAGCTCTTCATCGGTGTCATCGAACTCATCGTCGGAAACATCGTCTACTAAGTGGGAACAACCACCGGCAAACACAAATGGAACCACAATCAATGCAATGCACATTAATATGAATGATATGTCATATTAAAGTACTGAATTGACCTAGTGCAACAATTATTTATATTAATTGAAGTGGAATTCAAACCTATAGCAAATTCCAACTCCAAAACTAATTACCATTTATTCCATAATCATGAATTGTCCTAATCAATGAGGTCAACTTGTTCAAACATGCATGAAAATGCCATATTCAGATTCTTTGGATATTTCTGATCATTTTTCATATATAAATTATTTCATTTGGAGTTATGGTTTATTTTCTATGATTTTTAGAAGTTTAGGGTATTTTCTGAAAATAAATAAATCATTTCTGATTTATTTAAAATCCCAAAAACATATACTGCATCAGCATGACGTCAGGCTAAGGTCAGCAGGTCAACGGAGTCAGCCAGGTCAACCCTGACCTATGGGACCCACAGGTCAGTGACACAACAAACTAACTCTGTTAGTTAGTGCTAAGTTAAATACTAACCTAACTTAATTAGGGCATGGGCCCACATGCCAGTGATATAGAGTCTGTTAGCGAGGTGATTAACCTCTAATAGTGGTAATTAGGACTAATTAAAACCTATACTAACTCTAGTCAGAGGCCGGCCCCACATGTCATCGACACAGGGGGGGGGGGGCAGTCGTGGTGAAAGTGGGTCAACTCCACCGGCGACTTGACGCTAGCGAGGCCAGTAGCGGCGGCGAGCCTCGGGTTTTTGTCTCCGGTGACCAAACGGCCGGCGGAGGGCATCTATGTGATGTAGACGCACGTCCGCATCGAGTAGTGGTGGTGGTTGGGCCTGGGGTGGCCGGAGTAGTCGCCGACGATGACCTTGGCAGCTGCCGGAGCTCGGGTGAGCTCGGGGTCGTCGTTGTGACAGCCGTGGTGGCTCGTGCATGGCACCTACGTGCTCTACATGGCACGGGGAGGAAGCTGGGCACGACGGCCGGACCATTAGATGGCCGGAGACACGTCGGTGGCGAGCACAGGCGGTGGTGCGTGTGGGCATGCTCGAAGGGGCGTGTATGGTGCACGAGAGCGAGAACGGAGGGGGGGAAATGGTCAGTGGCTCACAACGGTCACGACAACGCAAACGGCAGCCCCGGGGAGGAACCGGAGCGAAGTAGGGCGGCGAGGGTATCTCCGGCATCGGGAGGTTGAAGACGAGCTCGGTGAGATCGTTCGGGGGTGTCCGGTGGCACGTGAGTGGTCGAGGAGGCGTAGGCGACGATGGAGGAGCTCTGGGACATGATGGTGAGGCGAGGAGATGACGGTGGCCGTGGCAGCAGTGAGCAGCAGCGACGAGCGCACTCGGGTGCGCTGTGGGGAGAGAGCAGAAGAGGGCAGAGGAGGAGTGGATAGACCAGAGGGGTCGGGGGGTTGCGTGGCGTCTCCAGCCAGCCAACAGTGTCGGCAGAAGCGGGAGGTGGCTCGGAGCGTGCCGGCGTGCGGCGACCACGTGTGCGGTGTCCTACTGGCGCGGGGAGGAAGACACCCCTACCCCTGGTGGGCTTGGCAGCTAGCTGGGCCAGCTACAGGTAAGGCCCAGGTGGGTTTTCTCTCTTCTCTCTCTGCTAATTGTTTCTGTTTTCTAATTTTCTGTTGTATGTTTTGATTTGATATTTAACCAAAATCATTTTCTGAGCTTATGTAAATTGTTGTATGGACTAGTGACATAAATATAAAGCCCCACAACAATTTCCCGAATTATTGGATCATTTTTGAAATATATCAAATATAAAACCAATGCAAATAATTATTGAATTAATTTCTAATGTCCAAAATATATATTTATGAGCACGTGAAAATATTGGTTTGAATTTTAGCTCTGGCCAATATTTTCAAAGAGAAACATGAACATTTTCTTGGACCTATTTAAAGCTATTTTTATCTTGGTCATTTTCAGAAATGATTTCTGAGGGTTTCACATGTCCCCATTTCAAATTCATTGAAATTTAAACATGATGCACACATGACTAGCTAGTCTAGGTCATACCAGAACTAGGGATGTGACAGCCACTGAATCCAGCGTTTACTGTCGTATCATCTGTTTCTTCGTTGTTGTTCCGACGCTTATTTTTTTGTTGCGTCACGGCCTTCCATTTCTGTCCCGGGCCTCGGAAGTGTCGGGGTCGTTGGTACTATTGCTTCTACGAGCCAACTATCTATCTTTGCCTGCACAGAAATGGGTCATGAGTGCAATAAGGGCTGCCATGGTCTTTGGCTTTTCCTGACCGAGGTGTCGGGCAAGCCATTCATTCCGGACACTGTGCTTAAATGCCGCTAAGGCTTCAGCATCCGAGCAGTCCATGATTTGATTCTTTTTAATTAAGAACCGATTCCAGAGTTTGCGATATGACTCTCTAGGTTGTTGAATTATGTGACTCAGGTCGTCGGCATCCTGTGGCCGGACATAAGTGCCCTGGAAGTTGTCCCAAAAAGCATCCTCTAGGTCTTCCTAGTTGCCAATGGAGCTCTCTGGGAGGCTATTCAACCTGTGTTGTGCTGGTCCTTTTAGCTTTAGAGGGAGGTATTTAATGGCGTGGAGATCATCTCTGCAAGCCATGTGAATGTGGAGAAGGAAATCTTCAATCCATACGGTGGGATCCATCATTCCATCGTATGGCTCGATGTTTACGGGTTTAAACCCTTCCAAAAACTGGTGCTGCATTACCTCATTGGATACCAGAGGAATCCCTTGTGTGCTATCAAACGTCACAACGTAACTGGGTGATCATAAAGATGCTCTACAGGTATCTTCGAAGGTGTTTGCTGAGTAGGCATAGAACGAGATTAGGATTTGTCTCTCCGAGTATCGGAGAGGTATCTTTGGGTCCTCTCGATAATACAGATCATAAGTTTGCAAGCAAATGACTACGGAGTTAGTCATGAGGTGATGTATTACGGAATAGGTAAAGAGAGTTGCCGGTAACAAGGTTGAACTAGGTATGAAGATACCGACGATCGAATCTCGGGCAAGTAACATACCGATAGACAAAGGGAAATACGTATGTTGTCATAACGGTTCGACCGATAAAAATCTTCGTAGAATATGTAGGAGCCAACATGGGCATCCAGGTTCTACTATTGGTTACTGAACGGAGAGGTGTCTCGGTCATGCCTACATAGTTCTCGAACCCATAGGGTCCGCACACTTAACATTTGATAACGATATAGTATTATATATATGAGTTATGTGATTTCGCGACCGAACATTGTTCAAAGTCCCGGATGAGATCACGGACATGAAGAGGAGTCTCAAAATGGCCGAGAGGCAAATATTGATATAGGACAATGGTATTCGGACACCGAAAGTGTTTCGGGGGTTATCGGGTACTTATCGGGTCACCGGAATGGGTTTCGGGCACCCCCGGCAAAAGATATGGGCCTTATGGGCAAAGAGGGGAAACGCACCAGCCACAAGGGGCTGGTCCGCCCCCCATATGGGCCAGCCTAAGAGGAGGAGGAAAGAGGGGAAGGGAAAGGAAAGAGAGGAATAGGATTCCCCCTTCCTTCCCTCTCCCCCTCTCTTTCCTTCCCCCTCCGACATATATGGCAGGGGGCGCACGGCTAGGGAAGAGCCCAAGTAGGATTCAAACCTACTTGGGACGCCTCCTAGTCTCTCCCCTCCCCCTCCCACCTATATATATGTGGGAGGGAGGTGCCTAGCACACCCTAGACAATTATTTAGCCATGTGCGGCGCGCCCTCCACCGTTTACTCCCCCGGTCATATTTTCGTAGTGCTTAGGCGAAGCTCTGCGAGGATCACTTCACCATCACCATCACCATGAAGGCAAGGGACGTCACCGAGCTGAATGTGTGCAGAACATGGAGGTGACGTGCATTCGGTACTTGATCGGTTGAAGCACGAAGAAATTCGACTACCTCAACCGCGTTGTGAAACGCTTCCGCTTACGATTTACAAGGGTACATAGACACACTCCCCCTCGTTTCTATCCATCTCCATGGATAGATCATTGCATGTGCATAGATTTTTTTTTGTTTTCCATGCAATGATTCCCAACAGTGGCATCAGAGCCAGGTCTATGCGTAGATGATATGCACGAGTAGAACACAAAGAGTTGTGGGCGGTGATAGTCATATTGCTTACTACCAACATCTTATTTTGATTTGGCGGTATTGTGGGATGAAGCGGCCCAGACCAACCTTACATGTCCACGCACGTGAGACCAGTTCCATCGACAAACATGCAACTAGTTTTGCATAAAGGTGGCTGGTGGGTGTCTGTTTCTCCTACTTTAGTTGAATCGAATTTGACTGCGGCCAGTCCTTGAAGAAGGTTAAAACAACAAACTTGACGAAACACCATTGTGGTTTTATGCGTAGGTAAGAACGGTTCTTGCTAGAAGCCCGTAGCAGCCACGCAAAACTTGCAACAACAAAGTAGAGGACGTCTAACTTGTTTTTGCAGGGCATGTTGTGATGTGATATGGTCAAGACATGATGTGATAAATGTTATTGTATGAGATGATCATGTTTTGTAAGATATCTGACAACCGGCAGGAGCCTTATGGTTGTCTCTTTATTGTATGAACACTGGTATGCGTCGGTGCTATACAAACGGTTTTTAACCCCTTTCCGCAACGGCATTTGGAACCATCGCCAAGTAAGTGTGGGCGATAGGGGGTCCTTCCCACATGACCCAGAAACCATCGGGGATATGCCCTCCTGGCACACACGCTCGGCAAAATGAGGTTGTATGCGACGGGCGAGCGCTCAAATACGGAAATACATACCGTAGAGCTAAAAAATACAATTATACAAGCGAAATTGTTTTCGTTCGCAAGTACATCCCACACAGTCAGTCCCGGCTAAATGTTTCCCTTCGTATGTACACCCCACACAGTCGCTCTAAGGAAAACGTTTCCATTCACAAGTACATCACACACAATTTTTCCCGTGAAATCGTTTGTGATAGCATTGCCATTGCACACGATATTAATAATTTTATCGTTTGCGTTATTGAATGCATCACACACGGTGCGTAGAAGAAACACTACTAGGGAAAACCTTATACACAGAATCTTAGCAGTAGCGCGGCACAAAAAGAGGCACTACTGCTAATTAGCAGTAGCGAGCTTAGGAAAACCATGCTACTAATGTAAATTTAGCAGTAGCTCGTGATGTCTAAACTGCGCTGCTACAAAAATCGACCGATAGTACACACCAACATAAGTTTACCAGCAGCATGGCGTCACGAAGCGCGCTACAGCTAATGCAATAGTGGTAGCATGCTTTTTAGTCACGTCGCTGCTGCTAATTTTGAAATTGTCCACACGGTTGGCCCTGTCGGGTGGTTGGTGCGACATATGCCAATGGATGGCTTATCATTGTGGGAGCCAATAAAACATTGCCGGTGCCTGGAAACGGGATAAGGCGAAGACATGCACGCCGGCGAATCTGACCCAGCTTCAGGGCTCTCCGTGGAGATAACACCCCTAATGCTGCTCTGCGGGGTCTCCGCATGATCACTAGCTCGAATGGTAGCTACAGAATGCTCCTTGAGCTGTTCGGTGAAAGGATGAAGGAGGGCCAGGCTAGCCCGCTCCTCTTCTCCTTGCCGTGTCTAAAATCTATCCAAAGAGCGATCTCCCTTGCATGGGAACCCTGGGGGGTTTATATAGGCCTATCCCCCAGGGGTACAATGGTAATATGGCTAGGCATGGGCCCCAGCCGTCTGTGTCTACGCCCGCCGGCTTCTCCGCCGACTGGTGGGGCCCGCTGACTGGTGGGCCCGCTGGCTGCCGACCCTTTGGCCGACAGGCCGGCCCCACAGCCTAGGAGTCTTGTCGGGGGCAGGCTACTGTTACCTTGCCCCTGGTGACGATGGCTTTGTCGTGGTAAGCATGGCTACAGTGCCACCGCGAGGCGGCTCATCACTGTAACCTTACCTTCTCTTGTCTCCTTAATGAAGCTCCTCCTTGGAGGGAGAAAGTTGGCTGGCTACCGGAAGCCGGCCATATCCCTGGCCGGCTGCGGGAAGCCCAACCGCCTTTGGGATCTCCCTGACCAAGGGGGGCCGCCACCCACGGGTCGTACTAGCTGCTCACCGTGGGTGACGTCAAGATCATCGTGGCAGCAGTGCCGCGCTGGACGGGGATGGCCGCCCCGTACGGTGCACTGTGGCTAGGCGTGCGCCGGGATTTCGGGGGTGGCAGGCTTTTCTGTAGCCACGCCCCGTCTTGTCGCTGTTATGTGGGTGCAGATTATGAGGGCAAGATCTAAGCCGCCTGCTGAGGGGCCGGCTCCTAGGAGTCGGCCTTCTCGTGGTCTTGTTTCTCAAAGATTTTAGGGCTGGGCCACCTTCACGCAGCCAGCTTGAGAGGCAGCCGGCTAGGGGAAGGTGGCTCCATGTCTTTGTTGCTTGGAGGCTTGTTCGGTCTGTAATTTTTCTGAAGTACCAGGGGATGCCGGCTAGGCTACCCATGGTCATTTACTCTGACAGTAGTCCCCGAAGCTGGTTGGGCTCCAAGGCAGAAAAAAGTCGAGGAGCCCAGTCAGCTTCCTATCTTGAGGATCCGGGAACTAGAAGCCGGTTTCGACTAGGCACGCCATCTCTTAGAGATCTTGAAGTTTGAAGGCGGGTGCCAGTCGGTCACGCGAATCCAGCTGCGAGCTGACCGCTTGTTGTCCGCACGCCATGTGGCATCTTCCGGCTGGAGGGGTGTCGGTGTTCTGGGAACGGGGGTCCCCAGACTTGCCTGCCTGCGGCCTGCGGCGTGGCTCAAAGGGGGGCCCCCAGCACGGCCCATCTTCATCAACACAGACCCAAGACCCTCGCGAGGGGCCAAGCCTCGCGGGGCGGATGGCGCGGAGCTTCCTCAGGCACGGCCTCATCAGGCTGGCTCGCGAGGAGGCGGAGAGATCAAGGCGGGGTACCTCACAAGGTGCCCGTGACGCAAGCCATGACGACCAAAGGCGCCAGGCGGGTGCCAGCCCGTGCAGCGTCCTCCTTTCCTCTTTGGTGCAAAGGGAGCAAGCGCAGCCGCGAAGTACTGAGGCATCAGGCAAAGGTTGCCATTTCGGTGCAACAAGACCAAGACCAGGAGGGTTGCAAGATGGAGGTCATTGTGGAGCCCAAGACGGCGTCACCACCAGAGCTTTGTGCAGGCGAAGACTACTTTTGTCAGGATAGCTAGTACTAGTTGTTCCCTTCAAATTAGCCCGCCACTGTTGGCTCCCTTCCCGCTCGATATTTGGGAAGAGGACCAGGGCCTCTATAAATAGGACTAGCCACCCCCCAGGGGAGAAGGGCATCGAGAATCAGGGAGGAGAGAATCGGAATCAGAGAGAGAGAGAGAGAGAAGGGTGACTGAACTCGTCCCAGCAGTTCATCGCCCCAACCAAGAGCAGACCCTCGCGAGGCTGTTCTTCCTTGTATTGTTCATCACCATCAGCCCAAGAGGCAATCCACCACACCACACACGGGAGTAGGGTATTACACCACAACGGTGTCCCAAACCAGTATAAACCCTGTGTCATTCGTGTTGTTCTTTCCATAGCTTAGATCTTAGTGAGGCGGAGGGGTGCAGGTAGGTAGGAGGCGAAATCTCCGCGCGCACCCCAGTGTTCGAACCTCAAGGGTCTGCCGGAACCCGAAATCCGACATTTGGCGCGCTAGGTAGGGGTGCGCCGGAATTCGTCTTTCACCGCCCCGTTCTCCTCCGACCATCACGCCCATGTCTGACGCTCGTCGGGCCCGCGCCGAGCGCCGGGCCGCTCTCGCTTCCAGCGTCGCCCAGATGGCTCCTGTGGGCGGGCGTCCTCGCCATTCCCTGTCACCTGCCGTCAACACCGTCACCAGCCCGGCGGGGGACGAGCAACAAGCATCGTCTCAGCATCCGTCCGTGCGGCAAGACGGCCGCACCGCTACTCCCTCGCTCACCCCAGCTGGCTCTTTGTCCCGCGCGCTCTGTGCACCCATGGAGGCTCGAGCTGCGCTCATCGCAGCAAACGAGCTTCTGCGCTACCGTCCCGTTGACGACATATACGAAGAATGGCTCGACCGCGTCGCCGAGCTCGTCCGCGCCGCAGGGGGCTCTCCTGCGCCGTCCGCTCCACTGCACCGCACCCCGCCCCGCGCGGGCGACGAAGCTCCGGCGGCGCCCCGACCGCCTCCTCCACAAGAAGGCGCCATGGCTCCAAGGCACGTGGCCCCTGGGCGAAACCCGCTCCGTCAGGTGCCAGCGCGGCGAGAGCAGAGCTGCCAAGAAGTCCCTCGCCCGCAAGAAGCTACTCGGGCGCTCCCTGCTCCAGCACGTCGCGACCATGCTCCTGCTCCCGCATGTCAAGACCCAGCTGCAGCGCGTGGGGACATGCAAGACCAAGCTCTCCATCACCCAAGGCCTCCTGTGGCCACAGCAGGCTACCGTGCCTTCACCACCGAGCTACGCAGCGTCGCGTGGCCCGGCAAGTTCAAGCCGGACCTACCTCCTCGTTATGACGGCACGGCTGACCCTGCGGAGTTCCTCCAGCTCTACGAGCTGGGCATCGAAGCTGCCAATGGAGACGAGAAGGTCATGGCGAACTAGTTTCCCATGGCGCTTAAGGACGGGGCCCACACCTGGCTCCTGAACCTGGCTCCAGGCACGATCTCCTCTTGGGACGAGATGCACACCCGCTTCATCGCCAACTTCCAAGGTACTCGCGACCGGCCACCCGCCGTGAGCGACATGCGCCGCATCAAGCAACAACCCGGGGAGACCCTGCAGAAGTACATCTAGCGCTTCAACAATGCACGCCTCAAGATTCCCAAGGTGACTGAGGAGGCCATCATCTCAGCCTTCTCCGACGGCGTGCGCGATGTCAAGATGAAGGAGGAGCTGGCGATGCATGAAGACCTGTGCACTTCCTTGGAGCTGTTCAACTTGGCAACCAAATGCGCCAGGGCTGAGTAAGGGCGTCTCTCCCTCCTCGAGCTTCCTGCCGCAGACCCAGAAGAGAAGAAGCCCAAGGCCAAGGACGTGAAGCGCAAGGGGGCTGCCGTGCTCGCGGCAGAACCAGACACCAAGCGGGGAAGAGATCAGCCCGAACCTTCCAAGGGCAGCCGGTACTGTGTGTACCACGACCTCCACACCCACAACACCAACGAATGTCAAGAGCTCCGAGCCGTGCGAGAAGGAAGGATCGGCCATCGCCCCGACCGCGGTGACCGGGGCTACGGTCGAGGAGGAAGGAACGCAGGACGCTAGGAAGACCGTGGCCCACGCCAAGGGTGGCGCGATCAACCTCGCGAGGATCGCTGGCAAGACCCGCCTCACGAGGGAGACTGGAGGGATCAGCCTCGCGAGGATCGCCCGCATGGCAATGCAGGCCTCCCTCCGCTGCCGCTGCAGCCAAGGAGAAACGAGGACCGCCACCAAGACGAGGGGGCTGGGGGCTTCCAGGAGCCGCGCGCGATCGCCTGCATCCTCGGCGGGGCTCAGGCCCCAGCCTCTCAACGCATCTTCAAGCAGTTCGCCTGCGAAGTGAATGCAGTCCTCCCCAGGCTTGAAGCCACGCACCCTCTCAGGTGGTCGGCGTGCGCCATCACGTTCAGCTCAGCAGATCAGCTCAAGTGTGCGGCTACAGCCGGAGTCCTCCCGATGCTTTGTTCCCCAATCATTAGCAACGTGGTGGTCACCAGGACCCTCATCGATGGCGGGGCAGGGCTCAACGTCCTGTCCGTGGAAACATTCAACAATCTCCAAGTGCCCTACAGGCAGCTTCAGCCAACCAAGCCCTTCCCCGGAATCACCGATGGCTCCACGGTCCCGATTGGGCAGGTCCGCCTCCCTGTCACCTTCGGGGCACGCGACAACTACCGCACCGAGCTCATCGACTTCGACGTCGCTCACATTCGCCTGCCGTACAACGCCATCCTTGGGTACCCAGCGCTGGCCAAGTTCATGGCCGTAAATCACCACGGCTACAACGTCCTCAAGATGCCAGGAAGTGGCGGAGTCATCACGGTGCCTTGTGAAGAGAAGGACGCGGTGTGTTCCCTGGAACGAGCCTTTCAGGCCGCGTCACTGGAAGACTCGGATCGGGAAGCAGGAGGCTTCCCGAGACCGCCCCCAAGAAGAAGAAGACGTTGTCCGGCCCGGCCCCTCAGGAGGCAGGCCCCTCTAGGCCTGCGCCTGCCCAGGGGGAACCTCCTTCCGTCGCATAGGAAAGCGCGCCCGGCGCCCTCCTCAGGCAGGGCTCGGGGGCTCTCCCCTGGAGGGCCACCGACCTGGCTAGGGTCACGAGGGAGGCGCTTGGGCACCACATGGAGGCGTGTTTCGAAGCACGTTTCCCTCAAGAAGGAGTAAGGCAAGGAGAGCCAGTCCCTCAGGAGTTCATCAGCAAGGCCATTCGGGAGCTACAGGAGTCAATGGTCATGAAAGGCGGCCGCCGTCTACCAGCAGTGGCTCCCCATCCAGGCGAGGATGGTGGGCTGCGCGTCTGCATCGACATACCAGGGCTCAACCGAGTTGCCTCTCTGGAGCGCCTCTGGCCCTCGCGAGTGGGGCGCTGCGGAGGTCCACCCCACAACTACGTTCGCATGCCTTACGGCTTGCCGAACACAGCTGCCACGTACCAGCGCCTCATGAGGGGCATCATGGAGGCACAAGAGGCCAGGCGTTCCGCAGCCCTGGCGGAGATGGAGATGGTCCGCAGGGAGCCACCAGCACCTCCGGAGCCTCCCGAGGCCCCTAGGCCTGGGGGCTCGTGAGGATCGGCTTTCGCAGCCCACCAAGTTAGCTACACCAACACCCCTTCGTCCTCAACATCATCAGGTGACATCTTTCAAGTTTCACTTCCAGCTGGGAGCGCCCCCCAGGGCTGCATTATTCCCAGGCCATGTGGGTCCGTCCCTGCGGCATGTATCCCTTTTATTTCATGTTGTTAGCTTACGGGGCGCCCCTCGGGCTGCATGATCCCCGAGTCGCTCGGGCCAGACCCAGCGGCATGTATCTCATTTGCAGTTATTTCCGGTTATGCGTCATACCCACCATGCTTGATTATTTGATGCCGGTCCACGGCACCTCTTCTTCTCCATGCCGACCGCTTGCACGTTAAAGGGGGGGTACCTGAGCATCGCGACTCAGGGCTCTTACTGGCTCTCCAGCCCTCACCCTCTGGCCTTGTCCACGGCATCGCGACCTGGCATACCAGCGACGGCTGAGACCAGCTTGAGGGCCGGGACCCGAGGACGTAGAGTGCCGGCATCTAACCAAATTTGCAGGGACACATCACAAGATAAGGCCCAGTGCCAGACGCAACCCGCCTAGAGGTAGGGCCCCGTGAGTCCCTCGCTGGCCCACGGGTGCCCAGATACACCTCGCCAGGCCCTACCATGCCAGCCACGTGTCAGGGCGGGGCTGTACACGCCCCGGGGGATCCTCCCGGAGGGGCCCCCTCCCACGTACCAGTGGAAGCACCATGCTCCACGCTGGCTGACGACACTGCCGAGGAGCGGCTATGCCCGTACACAATACAGAAGCGCTATGCTCCGCGCTGGTGATAAACAACTGAGGGTGGCCCCCGGGCCGCATCAACCTCAGGGATCCCAGAGCTCAGTGTCTAGCCTCATCGTAACGCCTCCCCTCGGGAGTGCCGCGCGAGGGGGCTGGGCACGGGGGCTGCGCCTGGGTCACGCTCAGACGCACGCCACCCAGCCAGGCCCCACCCTGGGCCTGGTTCGTCGCGCATCTCTCCCCGAGCGGAACCAAGGTACAAAGGCCGTTTGAGCGTCAATTGGGACTCCTGAGCATCACGACTCAGGAGCCTAACTGGTCACGTAGCCCCTCACTCCTTAGTTCCGAAAGGCTAACGCTGGGTGAGGTATGCGCGCGGCCGGGCTCTGCAGACGTAGAACGGTAGATCCACCCACATCACACCTCCCTACTTGCTGTTTGTGCGCCAAGGGGGACTCCTGAGCATCACGACTTAGGAGCCTAACTTGTCACATAGCCCCTCACTCCTTGGCCCCGTCCTGGTTTCCGGTCGGGACTAACGCTGGTTGAGGTATGCGTGGGGCCGGGCTCTGCCGGCATAAAACATAAGCAAGTAGGAAGGAAAAGCGCAAATTTCAAGGAATTCAAAAGAAAATATTACAGTCCACACTATTATCTCAATGCCAAACGCAAGTTTAAACGCCTCCTTGAGGCATGATATATGTGCAGGAATCAAAGGCAGGACAGGAGCCACAACGGAGTCACTTGTCAGCGGTGGAGCAGCGCGGAGTGGGTGCGCCTCATGGAGCAGTGGGGTCGGCAGCGCCTTGATTCGGCTTGGTGCTGAAGGCCCAAAACTTCCCCAGCAGAGCCTCCGCACGACCCTTCACGGCCTCGGCGGCGGCAGCGGCACGCTCGCCGCTTACTGGCTCTAGCAGGCCGTCGAGGTCGACGTCGGGATCGCGAAGGTAGATGTGGGTGAGCACCAGCGTCAGTGCTGCAGAAGACAGGACACGCGCCTCGGCCTCAGCCGTGGGGCCAAGGCCAAGGGCGACATCTTCAAGAGCGGGAACCAGGAAGGGAAGCAGCTTGGCAGGGCCGTCCTCGGCGCCAGCCAGCGGGCTCTCCAGGCCGCTGTCGTAAAGCGTCCTCAGCGAGGACCTCCATCTCTGTGAAGGCCACGCGGTCCTCGGCAAGAACCAGGGCCTTGTCGTCCAGCTCGGCCTTCCTCGCCCCCAACTCCTGCTCCAGCGCGCCTAGGCGGTCACGGCGCTTCCTGAGCTTGACCTCCCTCTCCTTGACGGCCGCCTCGCGAGCCTTCACACCTTCTTCCTGCTCTTGGCGAAGGCGGACCTCTTTCGCGAGCTGGTCCCGCAGGCCCTGCAGCTCGTCCTCCAGCGCCTTGCAGCGACCACGGACGTCGACCATCTCCCCCAGGGGTGCGTCACGAGCAGCCTTCGCCTCAAGGATGGCCCGCTTCTCCTCATCGCAAGCCGTCGAGGCCTGGACCAGCGCCGCCCGAATCGAAGTGCCGGAGCGAACGCATCCGGAAGCCAGCTCCAATCACCCGACCACCAAGCGAGGGTCGGCGCCAAGAAGATCCTGCCGCAGTCGGTCCAGCTCAGTGACAGCACGATCCAGAACGGCAGAAGGAGTCAGAGAGATAGCAGCCGGTGGAGTAGGAGGAGAAGGCGGCTGCACGGCCACAGAATCCTGAGGCGGAGTCTGCTGCGCCCCAACCGCTGTAGTGGCGGCGGTAGGCAAGGACACCTCGGGAGCCACTTGGGCCGTGGGGTCCGAGCTCGCCCCAGCCGGCTCAGCCAGGCCTCGCGAGGACGACCGGGCAGGAGAAGCCCGTGTGTCCCGGTCACCCTCCTTCGCGGGTAGAGGCGCTGCCACGGATGGAACCTCAGGAGCTCCCTTTGACTTCTTTGCTGCGGGCGCCCGCCTGTCCAAGAGATGCGGACGTCAAGCCTCAGAAGCAGAATAAGAAATAAAGACAAGAATCAAACGCTTATGGGTCATCGCCAGTGAGCTCGAGCAGCCTCCGGCCAAATTTGAAGCCTGAAAGCCGGCTGGAAGGGTCAACCTCGGGAAGCTTGGAAGCGGAAGGTGCGGTCCGCCTCGGGGCCGGGGCAGACCCGCAGGAGATCAGCCCAGTCCTGTCCTTCTTCGGGATCGGGGGCAATTTCCCGCCCTCCTGCTCGTCGTCATCCTCGTCGTCATCCTCGTCGTCATCACTCGGAGAGAGGCGGAGAACGCGGGACCTGAGCCGGGGGAGGGGAGCCCTCGACTCTCCGTCAGTCGCCTCGAAGTCAGGCCCTGTTTCCCGCTCCCCTCCTTCCTCCTCTTCGCTGGAGTCGTCGGAGGGCACGTCCACCGGTTCCTCGGGAGTTTCCATGGGCACGGGCCCATCCCCGTTGAAGACGGGCATGGACTCCACTACCTGCTCCCAGTCGTCGTGAAGGAACAAGGGCGTAGGAGCACCCTCCAACCTCGCCACATCGCCCCCGACCAGAGATTGGAGGACCGCAGCCAGATCTCCGTCGGCCAAGGCCGCGGGGCTCGGACGAGGCCTCCACATCGGGAGTGAGTACAGCCGAAGCGGAGCTAGCTGGTGCTCCAGGAATTCCCTCAGCAGCGACGTGCCGGTCAGCTTCGCTGCCGTCATGTTGGCCGGCCTCAGATCCGCATCCATCTTCTCCAACACCAGCTTCGCGTGGGGGTCCGCGAGCTCCGCTCGACCCCAGTTGCTGGAGCTCGTGGGCTGCTCCGTGGGCAAGATCAGCCGAGGGTGAATGCGCCCAACATCCGCCAAGACCCACTTGCTCCTGAAGCCCTCAATCCTTTTCCCGGGGTTCGAGATGGCAATGGCGCCGCCGTACGCGATGAAGCTCGCGCACGCGGAAGTAGGACCGCGAGAGGTCCGGAGGTAGAAGTAGTGGTGCAGCAAGGCCACTGAGGGCTGCACCCCTACGTGAGCCTCGCAGTAATAGGTGAAGATTGCCAGGAGAAGAACGGAGTTGGGGTGGAGATGCAGAGCCTGTAGCTTGTAATGGCGGAGGACAGAGAAGAAGAACTCGGAGAAGGGAGGCACCAGGCCAGCAGCAATGGCACTTATGAAGAACGGATAGAAGGTGCTACCTTGACCCTCAGGGGTGGCGGAGCCGACCTTGAACACCTTTGCCCCGTCGATGCCCCGCGCCGCCGCCATCCGGCGCAACCGGGCAAGGCTCGCCTCCGACACGTTCGGCGAGTCTAGGGCAGACGAGTACCAAGCTATGGCCGAGGGCTGACGAGGCGCCATGGCTTCCTAGGCCACGCGGTCGGAGTAGATCTGGAAATTTTGGAGGAATGAAGGAGAGGCGCAAGAAAGGGGATCTGAGAAGCAACCGGAGAAAGCAAAAAGCAAAGCCTAGGCAGATGCCGCTCCTTTATCAACTCGCACGGTTGCTAAGGTGCTCACGTCCAATCAACCGCCACGCGGCGCCCAAGGCCGCAGCCTGTTAGGGCCCGCGGCGCTTCACTCTTGCCCTTCCACCTCCCTGTATGGCCAAGTCCGGGCGCGCCTTGGGCCCGGGGGCTACTGTCGGCGTTCTGGGAACGGGGGTCCCCAGACTTGCCTGCCTGCAGCCTGCGGCGTGGCTCAAAGGGGTGCCCAGCACGGCCCATCTTCATCAACACAGACCCAAGACCCTCGCGAGGGGCCAAGCCTCACGGGGCGGACGACGCGGAGCTTCCTCAGGCACGGCCTCATCAGGCTGGCACGTGAGGAGGCGGAGAGATCGAGGCGGGGTACCTCACGAGGTGCCCATGACGCAAGCCATGACGACCAAAGGCGCCAGGCGGGTGCCAGCCCGCGCAACGTCCTCCTTTCCTCTTTGGTGCAAAGGGAGCAGGCGCAGCCGCGGAGTACCGAGGCATCAGGCAAAGGTTGCCATTTCGGTGCAACAAGACCAAGACCAGGAGGACTGCAAGACGGAGGTCATCATGGAGCCCAAGACGGCGTCACCACCAGAGCTTTGTGCAGGCGAAGACTACTTTTTTCAGGATAGCTAGTACTAGTTGTCCCCCTTCAAATTAGCCCGCCATTGTTTGCTCCCTTCCCGCTGATATTTTGGAAGAGGACCAGGGCCTCTATAAATAGGACTAGCCACCCCCAGGGGAGAAGGGCATCGAGAATCAGGGAGGAGAGAATCAGAATCAGAGAGAGAGAGAGAGAGAAGGGTGACTGAACTCCTCCCAGTAGTTCATCGCCCCAGCCAAGAGCAGACCCTCGCGAGGCTGTTCTTCCTTGTATTGTTCATCACCATCAGCCCAAGAGGCAATCCACCACACCACACACTGGAGTAGGGTATTACACCACAACGGTGGCCCGAACCAGTATAAACCCTGTGTCATTCGTGTTGTTCTTTCCATAGCTTAGATCTTAGTGAGGCGGAGGGGTGCAGGTAGGTAGGAGGCGAAATCTCCGCGCGCACCCCAGTGTTCGAACCTCAAGGGTCTGCCGGAACCCGAAATCCGACAAGGGGCCTGCCAGCCCACGCGCGCGACGGGACACCGCCGCAGTCTGGGGCCTGCCACTACAGGGCCTCCGCCCACGCGCGGATCTTCTGCGGCCTGGACGGACCGCGCGTGCCCCAGCGGCGGTTTCCCCACACCGTAATGGCGCAATAATCACGGTGCGTGGGGGAGTGGGTGCAGTTAATCCCACATCCCCCCACGTCATGCCTCCTCGGCTTCGCCGCACGAGGTTATAAGTAGGGGGAGAGGAGGGGAGCGCCAAACGCTCGCGCACTCTCCCTCACTCTGCCCCCTCCTTCTTCTTCCTCCTCTTGTCACAACAGCTACCTGCCGCCGCTCGGCCTTCCTTCCAATCTTCTTGGCTCGCCGTTGCTTCGTCGTAGTTGGGTTGTGCACCCTCCTTTCGCCGCACCTTTCTCGCCGGCGCGCCATTCACATGGCGTTGTCGAGCTCCTAGGACGGCTCCAACATCCACGACGACCATGTCGACTTCCTCCGTCGGACGTGGCGGCTGCCGGGCGCGGATCTTGTGCGGGTCCGCCTCGCGCTGGAGAGGGAAATCTCGCCGGCGCCGGAAGAGGACGAGCGGGTAATCTTCCGCTCGCACTGCCTGCACGGCTTCGGCCTACCGACAAGCGGGTTCCTCCGCTCATTCCTTGAATTTTATCATCTCCAGCCGCATCACCTCACTCCCTACGCGGTGATGCTGCTGGCAGCCTTCGTCACCCTGTGCGAGGGTTTTCTCGGCGTCCTCCCCACTCTTGAACTGTGGGGGGAGTTCTTTCAGTGCAAGCTCGGCACTGTCGTCGCGGGCGTGCCTGCCCCATGCCGTGCTTTCATCGCCATGCGGAGGGCGAGCGACAACAACCCCTTTCCGCTCATCCCGCTGATCCAGTCAGTGAAGCTTTGGCAGAAGTCCTACTTTTATGTGAAGAATATTGCTCCGCAGGGCGACTTCGTCAACCTACCGGCTTACATAGCCGGCCCGACGGCTGGGAGGCAGCCTTCATGGTCCTTCCGGTCCAGGTCGCTGTCTCCGGGCGGGTCCGCCTCTGTTGCCCGGCTCTGGGTGATGATCTAGTCAGAGGGTCTGTCCGGGGCCGACCTGGTGGCCGCCTTCGTGGAGCGCCGGGTGCTCCCGCTCTAGGTCCGACCTCATATGATCTGCCAGATGAGCGGCCGCTTCGACCCGTGCCGGCTAAGCACCAAGGAGATGCCTCATGCCGAGGTGTCTTACATGGTGAACTACATTTCCAACTTCAAGCTCACCGAGGAGTGGCAGTATGGCAAGGTGCCGTACTCTCGCGCCATTCCTCCGCCCGTGGTAAGTTTCTCTTCCTCTTTATCTTTGCTTGTTGCCGAGTTCATGGTGGCCGACTCCTGACCAGCTGGCCTTTCTTTGGTAGAACTCCGTGCTTCCGCCAGCAGTCGGGGCCGCAAGGGTGGAACGTCAGTTCCTCCCCGACCGTATGATGGACGATGTAGACGACCCAGACCTGGGGGCGGCCGCCATGGAAGATGACGTCGCGGGGGAAGGCGGCGACACAGGCGGGTCTGGGCTCGGGGCCGACCTCGAGGACTGGCCAGATGACGACGAGGCCGAAGTCATCGCGTGCCGCCGGCCGGCGCCCGATGACCATGGTGCGGGCCCATCCGCCGGGCCGACTGCCCAGGGCGGTGCACAGAAGCGCCGGGCCGCGTCGACCCACTTCAACAGTCGGCCGAAGAAGCCCAAGAGTACCACGGCGGCGACCAAACAGGACGAGGCGGCCGCGAAGGCAGCCCGCTTCCGCAAGGTGGTGAAGCAGCCACAGGCGGTCTCAGCGTAACTGTCGCTGTTCTCATGCCTTTCTTTTTTCTTCTTCTTCGGTTGATGTTTTTCCAAACCCTTGGGCGAGCCCCGGACGCTTCCATAGTCGGAGCCGTAGGAGGGTCTTCAAGCTCGCGCCGGGTAGATCCCCGCGGCGACCTCCTAGAGGCGACGGAGCGGAACGCGCGGGAAGCGCGGGAGGAGAGGGAGGCGGAGGAGCGAAGGGTGACTCGGGAGGCGGAGCAGAAGTCGGCGGAGGCGCGAGCTGTCACAGCCGCCAAGGCCCAAGCGGAGGCCGCAGATGCGGAGAGGGAGCCGGAGGCCCTGCAGAACCAGCCTCCGCAGTTTGTCATTCCCCTCCACGC
Organism: Triticum aestivum; assembly: GCF_018294505.1. Taxonomy (NCBI): domain Eukaryota; kingdom Viridiplantae; phylum Streptophyta; class Magnoliopsida; order Poales; family Poaceae; genus Triticum; species Triticum aestivum. The sequence continues at coordinate 446,820,350 of NC_057794.1, forward strand.
CGCGGCTCCCGACACCCCTGTGCCCCCGTTGGAGGAGGCCGGCCGTGGCCAGTTGGAGATGGAGAGGGAGGCGGCGCCAACGTCGCCGACTGGAGCGGACCGAGGAGGCCGGCCTGAAGTGCCGCCAGCACAGCCGGCTGGGGATGGGCCGACCGTGGGAGGGGATCTTGTGATCTCGTCACCGCTTCACCGACGCGTGGGGAAGGCGTCTTCAGCGCCGGACGCGCAGAAGGCCGTGGACGTCGGCTCGTCGGCCCAGGACCTAGAGGCGGCCAGCGACAGCTCGTCCGGGTGGATGCCGGGCGGCAGGACAGCCGTGCTGAATGTGGCGGCGCAGGACGTCCGGAACCGTCTTTAGGCCCAAGGCACCGCGCTAAAGCAGTACACCCATGAGTTTCTCACGACGCGATCGGTTATTTGGGTGAGTCCTCCTGCTCCTTTGATTGCTTTTAATTTCTTCTGTGGGAGCGCGTCAGCGCACCCACTAGGTGTAGTCCTCGAGTTCCTAGCCGGCTGCTGAGCAGGCGGCTTGGAACTTATTGGAAAGCTTGATTACCATCTTGTTCTTACTCACGTCCCTTGTCTTCTCTGCAGGAGTACCACAACCTCCGCGCGGCGGCCTTCAACTCCCAGGCCTAGGTGTTGAATCAGAAAGCCTCTGATCTGACCGAGAGCCGGAGTAAGCGCTTTGTTTTTCTTTTAAGTGGGGGTGCGTCAGCGCACCCACTGGGTGTAGTCCCCGAGATTCGGGCCGACTACCGAGTAGTTGGGACGGATCTTTTCCTGATGACTTCTTTCTTTATATTGCAGGGGCCAATGCCGACTTGAGGAGCCAGCTGAGCGGAGCCCAGACCGCCCTTCGTGCCAAGGAGGCCGAGTGCACCGCCCTGGCTCAAGAGGGTGACCGCCTGGCCAAGAAGCTGGCCGACCAGGAGGAGAGCCACAAGGCGGCGCTGAAGGCGGCGCAGGATAGCGAGGCCGCCCTCAAAGCCAAGTACGAGACCAAGGTGGCAAACTAGGCCGAGATGAGGCAGGCGCTGAGCCAAGGCTACAGCCGGGTGGAAGACTTGATTGATGGTAGGCCGCCTTCTTCTTTGCTTCCTTGCCTGCCTTCTACTATTTGATTCATTTTTTTGATTTTGTGTCACTGCTTTCCTCTTTGTGCAGATTACTTCCCCGGCTACTCAGCTGCCGCCACCCAAGCCATCGAGGCCTACCGCGACGTGCGACAGCGGGCGGGAGCCGAGATTATGCCGAATGCCAGCAGGTCACTTGAGGAGCAGCTTTTGGGGCTTCAAGCCCATCTGCAGCTGGCCCATCGCATGCTCCGCCGTCTTCAGCGCGCCGGAGCGCAAGTGCTGGTTGCCCTCTGGCCTGGTGAGGTGATTCCGTGCACCCCAAGTCAGACCGCCGACTGGCTGGAGGTCGCAGTCGGCCGCTTCGAGGCTTGGAAGGCGTCAGTGGCCCTCTCTGGCACTAGGCTGGCTCTGGAGTTTGTCCGGGCTTGGTGTCCTGGGCTGAACTTGGACCAGCTGAGCACCTGGCGGCAGGAGGCTGACGAGGAGCTGGAGGCGGTGCGGCGGGCTATCATCCAGCGCGCCTCGGCGATCGTCGAGTATACCGATACCAGCGCCTTTGCTCCTGAGGTGGATGACGCCGGCGTCGCTCAGCCGGAAGAGTGGTTCGGGCTGAACCCGGCCGAAGGTGAGGACTCGGCGGAGGAGATTCCCTCCAGTGATGAGGGCGAAGACGAAGAGGGAGAGGATGACGAAGATGCTGCGCCGGATGGTGAAGCGACCAGCCCGCCTCAGCCCGATCGTGCTTCCAACAATGATGCCAAGACTCGCCAGCCGGTCACTCCTCCAGCCGGCACCGCCGACTCTGCCAACCTACCCAACTCGCCTATTGTTCCCCTGGCTTGATCCGCCGTCCTAGCTTTCCTGCTTGTTACTTCTTTGAACAATCTTTTAAATTTGCACAGTTCCACCCACTGGGGGTGTATTTAGACTATGTTGAATGCTGGCCTTTTGAAGGTCTTTTGTGTAAATATTATGCATGTGTTTGGCTTCCGTTTATATTTGCTTTTTATCCTTTGGCTTTTTCCTTTGCCGCCTTCCCTTGCCCCCCGCCTTCCCAGCCGGACAGCTGCTCTGCAGTCTGTGGCCGGAGAAGGACTTGGTCCTCTTGGGAAGGCAAGTACTCGAGATTTTTCGGATTTGCAGCAAGGTGAACGGGAAGCCGGCCAGCCGACTGCTCTAGTAGTCGGTTGGCGGGGTGGGACGCCGGCTCGTGTTATATAAGTTCGTTAGTCCTTAGCTTTTTTTGCGTGGGCATCCTTTCCTGCCCTTGGCTCTTGCCAGTTGGACAGTCGTTCCTTGGAGCTGCGACTTTTGGCAAGAGGGGGCTTGGGTGCCGGCACACTACTTGTCTGGCTGCAGGTGGAACTTCAGATATAACTTGAGGCGGCGAGTCCCCAGGCCGACTGGTCGAACCCGGTGCCGGACGAGGAAAGCAAGTGTAGCAACATAATCATATGCGTGATACTTATCTTTCATAGATAAAAGAGGATAGTCCCCGAGTACTCCTCAGGGCACCCCTTGTCTCGTACTTAATACAAAAGGTAGCGTGCTACGTACTGCTTTTTAACTGTAAAATCTTCGGAGGAGATTGGCGTTCCACGGTCGGTCCGACTCCTTGCCGGAATTGTCTCTCTTGCGTGCCTTCGGCTTCTGCGTGTCGATTAGGTAGTAGGAGTCGTTGCCTGAAGCTCTGCTGATGATGAAGGGGCCCTCCCAAGGGGCCGAGAGCTTATGCTGGCCGGCTATTCGCTGGATCAGCCGGAGCACAAGATCGCCCTCTTGGAAAGATCTTGGCTTGACCTTCCGGCTGTGGTAGTGACACAGACCCTGCTGATAGATGGCGGACCAACTGAGAGCTAACAACCGGCCCTCTTCCAGCAGGTCAACACCGTCTTCTCGTGCTTCCTTGTCTTCCGCCTCCGTGTACATGGTGACCCGAGGCGAGTCGAACTCGATGTCAGTTGGGATGACGGCCTCGGCACCATATACAAGGAAAAAAGGGGTGAAGCCGGTCGGTTTGTTTGGGGTAGTGCGCAAACTCCAGAGGACGGCCGGCAGCTCGTCGAGCCAGCAGCCGACCGAATGCTCCAGTGGCACGACCAGTCGGGGCTTGATGCCGGAGAGGATGAGGCCGTTTGACTGTGGGTGGGCAACGGACGCTAGGTCCAGCCGGATGCCGCTTGTTGCACAGAAACGTGCTAGTGCTCCCTTTGCAAAATTTGTGCCGTTGTCGGTGTTGATGCTATGCGGTACGCCATACCGGTTTATAATATCTGCGATGAATGTGACGGCAGTCGGCCCATTCAGGTTTTTGATCGGCTTCTCCTCAATCCACTTGGTAAATTTGTCCACAGCGACGAGCAAATGTGTCATGCCACCGCGCGCCGTTTTGAACGGGCCCACCATGTCTAGCCCCTAGACGGCAAAGGGCCAAGTGAGGGGGATGGTCTTGAGTGCAAAAGCCGGCATGTGTTGCTTGGAGCTGAAAACCTGGCACCCTTTGCAGTTTTTGACTAGTTCCTTGGCGTCTTCCAAGGCAGTCGGCCAGAAAAATCCGTGGCGAAAAGCGTTGGCGACGAGTGATCTTGAGGCTGCGTGGTGGCCGCATTCGCCTTGGTGGATGTCTCTGAGGATTGCTATGCCCTTCTCTGGTTCGACCCAGCGCTGGAAGACTCCAGTGACGCTGCGCCTAACAAGCTCTCTGTTGAAAATTGTGTAGGCTCCGGCTCGGCGTTGAACTTGTCTTGCCGAGATTTCTTTAGTTGGCAGCTCTCTGTTTACTAAGAAGTTGAGGATGGGCTGGGCCCAGGATGGAGCTGTGACTTCTTCTATTCTCAGGACTGCCACTATGATAGGGGCGGGTGGGCTGGGTAGTGAAGAGTTGGAGTCGGAGTCGGCCATCGCCTGTTGTGTTGATGTAGTCCTCGGGCCGGCTGCAGTAGTCCCCGGGCCGAGCTCCGAATTCCCCGGGCTGGTTGCGACTATGGCAGTCCCCTGGCCGGCTGTTGGAGTCCCCGCGCCGCCTGCTTGGTTTCCCAAGTCGGATCCAACTGCGTTGAGGTCAGGCGGCACGAAGATGGAATCAGACTCTGGAGACGGCTTGATAGATGGCTTGAGGAGGCGGTGGAGAGAAACGCCGGCTGGTATGGCTTGCCGGGTGGACCCTACTCGTGCCAGGGCATCCGCTTGCATGTTGTCGGCACGTGGTACATGACGGAACTCACATCGTTCAAAATATCCACTGATTTGCTAGACAAGGAAATAATAGCTTGCCATGTTTGCGTCTTTGGCGTCCCAGTCACCGGATGACTGTTGGACCACCAAATCCGAGTCGCCATAGCACAAGATCCGGCGGATGCCGAGCTCTTTGGCTAGCCGGAGCCCGTGTATGAGCGCCTCATACTCGGCCACATTGTTGGAGGTGGCAAAATGAATTTGTAATGTATACTTGAGCTTGTCGCCCTTGGGAGAGGTGAGGACGATGCTGGCTCCCAAGCCGGTGTGCATCTTGGACCCATCGAAGTGCATCCGCCAGTGAGTGGAGTCGGGAGCCGGCGGCAGGTATTGGATTTTGGCCCAATCGACGAGGAAGTCGGCCAGTGCCTGGGATTTTATGGCGGTGCGGGGCTGGTAGAAGATCGAGTAGGGGGCCAGCTCAATGGCCCATTTGGCCACTCGGCCGGATGCATCCCGGCTGCCTATGATCTCGGCAAGAGGGGCAGTACATACGACCGTAATGGGGTGCTCTTGAAAATAGGGCTTGAGCTTCTTCGCAGCGAAGTACACACCATAGCACATCTTCTGGTAGTGTGGGTAGTTCTGCTTCGAGGTGGATAAGACTTAGCATGGGCTCCTTTTCATCCGGTGCCGCCAAAACAGGCGGCGTGGTCAGCATCTTCTTTAGCTCGTGGAAGGCTTGGTCCGCCTGGTCGTTCCACTCGAAATGAGCGGACTTCTTCATGAGTCGGTAGAGGGGGAGGGCCTTCTCTTCGAGCCGGCTGATGAAGCGGTTCAGGGAAGCCAAGCATCTGATGAACTTCTGGACATCCCGCAGCTTGGTGGGAATCTCCATTCTCTCTATGGCCTTGATCTTCATTGGGTTGCACTCGATGCCGCGTTCGGAGACCAGGAAGCCTAGGAGCTGGCCGGCTGGTACTCCGAACACGCATTTCTCGGGGTTGAGCTTGATTTGGAATCGGCGCAAATTTTCAAATGTTTCTCTGAGGTCTTCCAGCAACGTGCCGCGTTTCTCCGTCTTCACCAGAATATCATCTACATAGCCGTGAGCATTTCTGCCGAGCTGCTTGAGGAGGCATTTCTGCATGCAACGCTGAAAAGTGGCACTGGCATTTCTCAAGCCGAATGTCATAGTCAGGTAGCAGAAGGCTCCGAATGGTGTGATGAAGGTGGTTTTTAGGCGGTCAGCCGGATCTAGTTTTATCTGGTGGTAGGCTGAGTAAGCACCCAAGAAGCTCAACAGCTCGCATCCGACTGTGGAGTCTATTACTTGATCAATCCTTGGCAAGGCGAAGGGATCTTTGGGGCAAGCCTTGTTGAGGCTAGTGTAGTCTATACACATGCGCCACATGTTATTTTTCTTCAGCACGAGAACCGGGTTGGCGAGCCACTCTAGGAAGAAAACTTCCATAATGAAGCCGGCTACCAGAAGCCGGGCTATCTCTTCTCCCACAATCCTTCTCTTCTCTTCCGATAGTCGGCGGAGAGGTTGTTTGACTGGTTTCGCACCTTCTTGGACATATAGCTTGTGCTCGGCGAATTCCTTTAGCACACCCGGCATGTCCTTGGGGGACCATGCGAAAATGTCCCGATTCTCATGGAGGAAATCAGTGAGCTCAACTTCCTATTTGCTGTCCAGGTTTGCCCCGATGGTGGCAAACCTTTTTGGGTGATCTGGGTCCAGAGGTACCCTCTTTGTTTCCTTGGCCGGCTAAAAAGAACCTTGGGCACCACATTCCTTGGGGTCGGGGGACAGGGCCGGCTGCTTACCGGTCATGGCCACGACTTGGTCCAGTATCTTCTTCTCTTCAGCAATTACAAGGGACTCGGCCAGCCGGCTGCTGGCATCTGCACACTCGGAGGATTTCTTGTAGTCTCCGGCTACGGTGATGATGCCCTTGGAACTTCGTATCTTCATCTTGAGGTAGGCATAATGGGGTATAGCCATGAACTTGGCCAGGGCAGGTCGGCCAAGCAGTGCGTGGTAAGGGCTCTCTAGGTCCACCACTTCAAACCACACCGCCTCTCGGCGGAAATGATCCTTGTCCCCGAAGAGGACATCTATCTTGATCTTGCTGATTGGGGAGCAGGACAAGCCGGCTACGATGCCATGGAACACAGTCCGACTGGGCATGAGCTGCTTTGTCTTGATGCTCAGCTTCTCCATAGTGTCGCGGTACAGGATATTGATGCTGCTCCCACCACCTATCAGCACATGGGAGAAACTGGCGGCTCGCCTTTCCGTAGTGAGGGTGGCATCCAGAACCAATGCGTAGTAGCCGGGAGACGGCATCACCTCTGGGTGATCTGTCCGGCTCCAGCTAATAGGCCTTTCGTACCAGTGCATGAATTCTGGGTTGTTGGAGGCGACTGCGTTGACTTCTTGGTGTAGTCGGCGCCGGCTACGCCGATCTTCTGGTTGGCTGGTGAAGACGACGTAGGCACCATGCTTTTCGGGGTACTTGTCGTGAACTGCCCCGACCACTGGTCGAGCGGCCGGCTACGGAGGAGCCGGAGGTGGCTGACCAGCAGGCGGAGGCGGCGCCATCCCCTCACCCTTGGAGATCCGAGTGAGCCAATGGCATTTTCTGGTCGTGTGGTTTGAAGGCTTTGCACCGCTGTGATACTTGCAGGGGACATCAAGTGCTTGCTCGTAGGAGAAAGCCGGCTGCCAAGTCGGCCTGCTGCCCTTCGGCTTCTTGTGCGCGGGCCGTCCTTCGGGTTGTTCGTCCTCGACTGTGGCCACCTGCCGACTGGTGGAAGGCGGCAGGGGAGCCTTGCACTTGTGGTCGTTCTGGTGCGGGAGCCGGCTGGATTCTCCAGCCGGCGACTTGGGACTCGGAGCGAGCACCTTCCCGGAGGCGTCTACTCGGAGCTCGGTCTTCATCAAAGAATTGGCCGTAGCGTATTTATCAGCTATGACCAATAGCTCATCAAGCATAGTCGGCTCGTCGTAGAGGAGTCGGTGCTTGAGGAGGGTGCCTTCTCGGCACCCGGCGGTGAAGTACTCTATAGCTTGGACCTCGTGCACTCCCTCACAGGAATTGCGGAGCTCGGCCCAACGCGTGAGGTAGTCGCGAGTCGATTCGTTGGGCCCTTGGACGCACAAGGAGAGCTGTCGGGGCTTAGGAGCCCGCTTGTAGGTGCTGGTGAAGTTGTGTATGAAGGCTTCAGTGAAGTCTAGCCAGCTGTTGACACTGTAAGGCTTGAGGCTGTTAAGCCAGGTGCGCGCCGTGCCTTGGAGCATGCGGGGCACGTATTTTACGGCAACATGCCTGTTGCCATTTGCGATGCTAACAGCGGTGGAGTAGTCGATCAACCAGTCCTCCGGCTTCACAGAGCCGTTGTACTTGGGCATGTCTCTTTGGAGCAAGAACCCTTTGGGGAAGGGCTTGTCGCGGATGCGGGGGCCGAAGCAAGACGGGCCGACATCATCTTCTTCTTCCAGAGCCAGGGATCGCGCAAGGCGGTCGATCCGGTGGCGGGCATCATTCTCGCCGACTTCTTCATGGCGACCCAGCCGGCCGCTGAGAGTCGGATGCGTGATAGGCGGTGGGGTAGGGTATCTCTCCCCACGAGGCGGAGGAGGAGAAGGGTTACCCCGCCACTCCACGGCTCGAGGGCGGCCCTCGGCGTCACGCTCGATGGAGATTCGAGTCCGGCTGCGGCTGGCACCTGGCTCCTTTTCTTTTCTCGCACGGGTGTTGCCCGCGGTCGGTGTTCGGGACGTCGCGCCGTGCTCTCGGCGCGAGGGAGGACTCTCGGCGCGGACACCGGCTTCATGCCGCTCTGTGGCCACGTCGGTAAGTTGCTGGATGCATCTGGTCATATAAGGGAGCTCATCAGGCCCCAGCCCATTCAACTCGTCTGCGGCCGCCTGGGCGACGCACAAGTTCTCGAGAGGTGTGGTATAGACTGGGCGGTCTGCTCCCAGCATGCCGGCGATAGCCGCACCGCGTTTCTTGACGATACCGATGCGGCTCGGCCCGTCGGGAGGCGGCATGCCGAAGGCGACACGGTCGACCTCGCGCTGGTGAGCCTCGGTGAGGCGTCTCATGGTGGCGAGCCTCTGGCCCTCCGCAACGAGGGCGAGGCGGCGCCCCTCCAATGTTTTGGCGTCCGCGTCGGCCGGGAAGAGGATTGTCGATGACCACTACGTTGGTGGGGAAGGCGTCAAGGGATGTCGTGTCGGGGTCGACAAGCATCGGGTCAGTGGAGCCAACCGACTCCAAGTCCGTGGCAAGCTCGCCGGAGACGTGGAGTTGATCGAGGAGGCTGACGAGGTGGCTCTCGGGGCAGTCTGTGCCCGCGTCGGACGCGGGCTCGTCAGAGATGCGAGCCTCGCCAAGTAGATCGGCGAGGCAGCTCGCCGCACAGGCGTCAGCGACGTCTTGTAGCGCGTCGGGGCAAGCGCCATCGGGCGTGCCAGGCTGGCTACGCACGTTGGGAAGGAAAAGGGTTCCCGTCCAGAGCAGGTCTCCGGACGATGGTGCACCTGGCCCCACGGTGGGTGCCAAATGTCGGGTGGTTAGTGCGACATATGCCAATGGATGGCTTATCATTGTGGGAGCCAATAAAACATCGCCGGTGCCTGGAAACGGGATAAGGCGAAGACATGCACGCCGGCGAATCTTACCCAGCTTCAGGGCTCTCCGTGGAGATAACACCCCTAATGCTGCTCTGCGGGGTCTCCGCATGATCACTAGCTCAAATGGTAGCTACAGAATGCTCCTTGAGCTGTTCGGTGAAAGGATGAAGGAGGGCCAGGCTAGCCCGCTCCTCTTCTCCTTGCGGTGTCTAAAATCTATCCAAAGAGCGATCTCCCTTGCATGGGAACCCTGGGGGTTTATATAGGCCTACCCCCTAGGGGTAAAATGGTAATCCGGCTGGGCGTGGGCCCCAGCCGTCTGTGTCTACGCCCGCCGGCTTCTCCGCCGACTGGTGGGGCCCACTGACTGGTGGGCCCACCGACTGCCGACCCTTTGGCCGACGGGCCGGCCCCACTGCCCGGGGTCTTGTCGGGGGCGGGCTACTGTTACCTTGCCCCTAGTGACGATGGCTTTGTTGTGGTAAGCATGGCTACAGTGCCGCCGCGAGGCGGCTCATCACTGTAACCTTACCTTCTGTTGTCTCCTTAATGAAGCTCTTCCTTAGAGGGAAAAAGTTAGCCGGCTATCGGAAGCCGGCCATATCCCTGGCCGGCTGCGGGAAGCCCGGCCGCCTTTGGGATCTCCCTGACCAAGGGGGCCCGGCACCCATGGGTCGTACTGGCCGCTCGCCGTGGGTGACATCACGATCATCATGGCAACAGTGCCACGCCGGACGGGGATGGCCGCCCCGTACGGTGCACTGTGGCCAGGCGTGCGACGGGATTTCGGGGGTGGCAGGCTTTTCTGTAGCGATGCCTCGTCTTGTTGCTGTTATGTGGGTGCAGATTCTGAGGGCAAGATCTAAGCCGCCTGCTGAGGGGCCGGCTCCTAGGAGTCAGCCTTCTCGTGGTCTTGTTTCTCAAAGATTTCAGGGCTGGGCCGCCTTCGCGCAGCCGGCTTGAGAGGCTGCCGGCTAGGGGAAGGCGGCTCCGTGTCTTGGTCGCTTGGAGGCTTGATCGGTCTGTAATTTTTCTGAAGTACCAGGGGATGCCGGCTAGGCTACCCGTGGTCATTTACTCCGACAGGCCTGTTTAGCAGTAGCACGTGTGAGGAAAGCGCGCTGCTGCTATGCTCTTAGCAGTAGCGCGTTTTTCCTCCCGCGCTACTGCTAAGACGCAGCCCACCACCTTTTTCCACCAGTCCTCCCCTCCCCCATCTCCTCTCCTCCCTTTCCCCTACCTCCCACATCCTCCCTCTCTCACTCTTCTTCTTCCTCAATACTTCTCCCCCCATTACTCTCCCTCTTCTACCTACCTTTCTCTGTCTTCATTACTCCTAGATTAACTACACCACCTCCATTAGTGCATCTTCTTTCTCTTTTTCCTTCCCCCTCCACTAGTTGAAGTTGTCTCCTCCCAAATTAGCTAGCTAGGTAGATGTAGCATTTAGTCAAGTGACCTATTTGCCCCCTAACTAGATCTATCTTTATCAAGAAGAGCTTTGTGCACTTTTGATCTCCCTACATCATCATCTCCACCGTGTGCTCGATCTTGAGATAGAGGTGATCAAAATTTCATTCTTTTGCAAAATGGAAACATGTGTATGTGTGTGCGATATGATAATTGGGCAATATGATGGAAATTGTGTGTGTGGCATACAACCAGGAAATAATATTTATTTGTATCTGGGGCTACTTCAAGAGGAGTTAGACACTTTATGGAAAACACCGGCCAAGACATGGGACGCCAACAAAGGCGAGTATTTCTACATGAGAGCCGCGCTGATCACGACGGTGCACGACTATCTCGGTTACGGATATGTCGCAGGCCAGGTGTGCCATGGATATTGCAGATGCACGCGGTGCATGGATGATACGACGTCTCAACAGCTAATGTCAAGGAAAGATGGCGGGTCTGGGAAAATCGTGTACATGGGGCATCAAAGATGGCTCGAACAGGACGACCCATGGAGAAACCGTGGACATCTATTCAATGGTCATGCTGAGCATCGAGGACCTCCACGTAAGCAGAGCGGTGCCGAAATCAATGAGCTATTGAAAAACTGGAAGGAGTGCCCCGCGCCGGGAAAGACGATGAAAAAGGCTCCGGAGCCGCTGCTGAAGGTATGGAAGACGAGGTCTGTGTTCTGGGATTTGGAGTACTGGCACAAACTCGATACACCTCATTGCCTTGATCAAATGCACATCTGTAAGAATGTCCTTGAGAGTTTGCTTGCGACACTGATGAACATGCCGGATAAGACCAAGGATGGGATGAAGGCAAGAAAAGACTTGCAAGATTTGAATATCAAGGAAGATCTACACATGCCACCCCGTAAACAGTCAGACAAGACATAGACGGAGACATAGGCACGGGAGAAGAAGGGCAAGAAAATAAAGAAAGATGATTATTGCCCCCCTTCTTGCTTCACCTTATGTTAGGCTGAGATCGATCAATTCTTTAAGTGCCTTACCGGAGTCAAAGTTAGTTCCGGTTACTGTGGTAAGATAAGCAGATATCTAGACATGGACAAGAAAAGGTTCAGCAGGATGAAGTCCCATGACTGTCATGTGATGATGACGTAGATACTACCTGTTTCCCTTAGAGGGATAATGGACAAGCACGTCCGTGACACGCTTGTTGGTCTCTGCAACTTTTTTGACGTCATCTCTCGAAAGTCGATCAGTCTGAAGCAGCTTCGAAGGCTACAAGAATAGATCGTTGTGATACTGAATGAGCTTGAGATGTACCTCCCGCCCGCGCTCTTTGATGTGATGGTGCATCTGTGTGTCCATATTGTGAACGACATAATAGACTTGGGGCCGTCATTTCTGCACAACATGATACCATTTGAGAGGATGAATGGGATCATCAAAGGATTCGTTCGTAACATGTCCCGTCCGGATGGAAGCATCATCCAGGGCTATCTAACACAAGAGTGCATCTCTTTCTGTGAGAATTTTCTATATGGCGCAGACCAGCCGCCTCATGTTAGTGTTGGTTTGCCTGTTAAGAAGCACGATGGGAGGCTCGAAGGATAAGGTCACTCCAACGGCCGCAGGGAACTGCATGTGGCATACTCAGATCGACGCAGCAACTTTGACATAGCAAACTTGGTAGTGCTACAACACCTAGACAAGGTAGATCCTTTCGTGGAACTGCACAAAGAAATTATCGCAAAGAAGTATCGTGACTGGGGGGTATGCAGGACGGATGCCGAAGTTACTACAGAGCACAACTCCACTTTCTTGAATTGGTTCAAAGAACATATTATTGCTAATCCCCCAGAGGAGGGCTCTAAGGACAGATTGCTCATATACGCCTTAGCACCTGGCCACTCGCCCAACCTCCTAGCCTATCAGGCATATGATATCAATGGATACACGTTCTACACGGAGGCCAAAGATATGGACAGTGATGATCAGAACTCAGGGGTGACGATGGAATGCATGACCGGCAGCGACAACGACACAACTGAAAGATTTTACGGAAGGGTCGAGGAGATCTGGGAGCTTGACTACTCTGGACCGCACAACATGACGATGTTCCGTGTCAGATGGGCTAAGAATGTCGAAAGAGAAAACAGGAATTTCACTACCATGACTATACCCGACGCCAAGAGTGCTACCGTGAACGCTATCGCAAAAAATGAGCCATGGGTACACGCTAAGCACGTGACACAATGCTTCTTCATAACCGACCCACGCAATCCTAGCCGTGTTGTCGTGAGGAGAGGCAAAAGGAACATCATTGGAATGGATGGAGTCGCCAACAAGGAAGACTACGATCAGTACGACAACCCAATGAGGGAAGATGATGATGATGATGATGAAGTATACGTCAAAATAAGAATCAATACTACATTACCTAAGAAAAATCGTACTTCATGGAAAAGGCAAAGTCACAATGAGGGGCTCAATTATTCTTCAACGAACAAGAAGGGAAAGAAGCTGACTCAAAAACGAAAACGTCAATGCTGAGGAACCGTATGTTATCGGTCAAATGATGTAATATATATGTTCCTATTTGTATACACACTTAGCCATTATTATGCATGGGTCCAATGATGTAATATATATGTTCCTAATATAGGTACTAGTTATAGCAGTAGCGCTTTTTTGAGAAAAGAGCAACCTTATAACAGCAGTAGCGGTTTCTACACGAAACCGCTATAGCTACCTGGAGTAGCTATAGTGCGTTTTGCCTAAACGCGCTACTACTATGCCCACTTAATCCTGAAAATCCCCACTCCTCTCTTCATCCCGCCTCTTTTCCCCCAAATCCCCGCACTCTCTCTTCCCCTGTCACGCCATCGGAGCCCTCGCTGCGCCTCTGCCCTTGCCTCCGACCCCAACGCCGACTGACCCCTGCGCCGGCTCTGGCCCCCGACCCCGACCCCGACGCTCGCCCATGGCCCCCGCCCCGACCCCGGCGCTCGCCCACGGCCCCGGCCCCGACCCCGACCCCGGCTCCGACCCCGGCGCTCGACCCCGACCCCTCCCAACCTCGGCCGTCGTCGGGCCTGCACCCTCTGTAAGCCCCGTACCTCTCCTCCTCTCTCTGGTAGCTAGATTTTTTGGTTAATTTAGTTAGGTTTTAGTTAGGCAAATGGTTAATTAGGTTATATATTTAGTTACGAATTTAGCTAGGTTTTTTCTGCAAATTCTATATTTTTCTTCCTTTTATATGCAAATTTGAAGTGGACATGTGATATTTTGGACATGTCATATTTGGAAATTTGGACATGTCATTTGCACATGATGATTATGTGCTGGGTAAATGATCTGAGTGGCCTATGTTACGTCGGAATGTTGATTCATTTCCTTTCTGGTGAATTTCAGGCGCTCGATATGTCCATTCTTTAGCAAAGGTCATGCCGAAATTTTCCGTGAATTTTGGCATGATTTGTGCTAGATAGTAGGCATATCGAGTGCTGGGAAACAACATTCCGGCAAACATAGATTTCTTTTTTATGTCATTTCTCATTTTTTTTCATAGTTTTAGAATTAAACGAGGAGACTTAATCATAGGAAACATGTCGAACAACAAGGAAACTGGGTCTTCTGACCAAGATGCAGACGAGATGGATTATGAGGGTGAACAAGAGTACCTCAACTTTTTGACTGCTAAGAAAATGCAAAGTCAAGGTTTGAGGTCGGCCTCGATGATGGTACTGATGCCAACATCGACACCGATGGCGCCAGCATCGATGTCGGCGCCGAGACCGGCGGGGAAGGTACCGACGAGGAAGATACCGGCGGGGAAGTTCCACTCTCATGTACTGCATAGTTCCGCTCTCACTCATAGTGACAGCTCTTCTCGCGTATACCATTGTTTAGATGGATAATGTTCTAGTTGCAAGTATTCGAGACTTTCATGTATCGCTATTTTCGAGATGATGATGAGATACCACTTTGTATTGGATGATGATTATGATGAGACTATTTGTATGTATATGCTATGATTACATTCGTGGTCCCGCAGCCATTTGTATGTGTATCATGATGACATTTGTATCTGCTAAAGATTCTTGTATAAAGCCTCTTCAAATACAAAAGAAATATGCAAAAAAACAAAAACTACTAAAATTAGCAGTAGCGAGTGGAGAAAAGTTAGCAGTAGCGCCACAGTAGCAGTAGCACATCCTGGCAAAGCACGCTAGCGCTATTAGCAGTATCGAGCTTCCACGAGGCACGCTGCTGCTACACTTGTATAGCAGTAGAGCCGGTGAGCACGCGCCACTGCTACGGGTTAGCTGTAGCGCCTTATTAGTAGCGCCAGTCACCGCGCTACTGATATACCTAGAACCCGCACTGCTGCTAGCCTTTTCCCTAGTAGTGAAACTGTGTGGCAAAGGCTGTCCATCACACACACTTTTTATGTGGTAAACGTTTGCACAAGGTGGCCTAATGCAAACAGTTTTCAAGAGAAAGTCATGTGTGAGTGGAGATTGATCACACACATATATCGCGGACCTTTCGCTTTCACAAACCGTGTGCAGTGTAATCCCTAATTTAAAAATCACATGTTTTGAATTTGAATGTAGGTAATCACTTATTTCATATCCAACCATGTTTATTACAAATATAGGTTCAACCAAAAGTCCATAATTCGATGCACATGTACATATACTGAAGAACTACAGAAGCACCAAGTAAAGAATGATGAACCACAGTTGTACTAAAGACTGTAAAGAGAGAGGCGAAAGACATTCTGGCTGCTGGAGAAGGTGAAGCGGAATGCCCATATTGTGCCCTCTTCCATGCGTAATGCGCGCACGACTCTAGGCCAGCCCCTTGTGATGGCTGGCCGTCCATCCTTCACTGTCTTCATTAGGACTTCTCGATGCTCATTGTAGTCTGGATGAAATACTTTAACCTTCATTGCGTGTCCACCAATCATGTACTTTGCGAGGTACTCTTGAGTGAACTGCTTCGGCAACCATTGGGAACGAAAAAGATTTAGACATTGTTGTCTAACAACTCATTATGGTAGTAAAAAGAGAAGGCTGCAGAGTTTGTAGTTACCATCCTACAGCTCACAGTTGTGTTGGATAGAGCATAAACAAATAATTTGCTTGCCACCATTCATATCTTTTTGCTAATAATCCTTATCAGTTTCCTCACTTGATGTTTGTTCATGAATATCTCATTGCCCCATACACAAAAAGGGTCGATGTGTGGATCCTTGCCAAGGGCATATGTGTACCTACAAGTAACAAGTCAATATTAGAAGCTAACTAGTTTCTAGGCCTGGATCTATATGCACTACATTATGGAACGACGGGGGGAGTACAAGCCGAGGGATGAAGCTAACCTCGGCGGAAAATGGTGGACACTCCCGTTGTTGTCCTACATAAGTAGTGGAAAGGCATGATAAGTACAACAATCTTAACATCAAACAAATATAGCAAAGGTAAACAACATAATATCCAAATGATAGCTTGAATGTGTTGGTTTCAGCATGCTATTAAAGCAGATATAAAATGGAAGGCAATGTTACCGATAGTAGGCTTAACAGCCATCAAATATTGCAATTCAAACTGGTATTGTTGAAAATGAATAGAACGTAGATAATGCTTAAACATCACACTGGATAAATGTGTAAAACTGAAATAAAGGGCATGTGTTAACTACACCAGGAATAACTGGAACCAAATATAGCCGTTCAAACTGGTATTGATGTAGTCGAGCAGCACAGTTCCAAGTTGGAAACAATGAACAACACATTGTGAATGACTGAAATAAACAAGGCATAAATGACCAGTATAACAACCAAATATAGCCATTGAAAACTGGACAGAGTCTCACTGCAACCAACCTAACAAGCAAATATAGATAAACAGGGCATATGCTTGAAAACTGGACAAATGCTCACTGCAACCAACCTAACAAGCAGATAAAGATAAACAATGCATCTGCTTGATAACTGGACAAATGCTAAAAAAACAAACCTAACAACCGAATACAGATAAACAAGGCATCTGCTTGATAACTGGGTAAATGCTAAAAAAGCAACCTAACAACCAAATACAGATAAACAAGGCATCTTCTTGATAACTGAACAAATGCTCACTGCAACCAAACTAAGAACCAAATACAGATAAACAAGGCATCTACTCGATAACTGGAAAAATGCTCACTCCAACCAACCTAACAACCAAATACAGATAAACAAGGCTATAAACAACCAAATATAGCCATTCGTAAAACTTAAGTGGACAATTCATACTTAAACATCACATAGACCTATTGAACAATACATTTTTGCATAACTGAAATAATTAAAGCGACATAGTTAAAGCATCGCGTGACAAATCCTACTACAACAAAGTGTATGGGTTGGCAAGCTAGAAAAGGTAAGATTTGCTGATAGAATGTTGCCTCACATTTCATGGACGGGTGCCGGTGTCAAAACCGGCGGATCTCGGGTAGGGGGTCCTGAACTGTGCGTCTAAGGTTGATGGTAACAGGAGACACGGGACACGATGTTTACCCAGGTTCGTGCCCTCTCTATGGAGGTAATACCCTACTTCCTGCTTCATTGATCTTGATGAATATGAGTATTACAAGAGTTGATCTACCATGAGATCGTAATGGCTAAACCCTAGAAGTCTAGCCTGTATGACTACGGTATTGAGTATATCCTTTACGGACTACACCCTCCGGTTTATATAGACACCGGGGGGTCTAGGGTTACATAGACTCGGTTACATAAGATGGAATCTTCATAGTTGTTCGCCAAGCTTGCCTTCCACGCCAAGGAGGGTCCCATCCGGACACAGGTATAGTCTTCGGTCTTCATTTCCTCACAGTCCATCAGTCCGGCCCATAGATAACAGGCCAGACACCCAAGGACCCCTTAGTCCAGGACTCCCTCAGTAGCCCCTGAACCTGGCTACAATGACAAGGTATCCGACGTGTAGTGATGTCTTCGGCATTACAAGGCGGGTTCCTCCTTCCGAACTCCCGAATAGTCTCCAGACGAATTGATCGTGTCTGGACCTGTAACACACACCGCACACAACCGCAAAGAGAATATAATAACACACGAGTCCAATCTACTGACAACTTTAGTAATGTGACGTCACGCCTGCCCGGTCATAATTTTGAACCATTTTTTGCCCCACGTTTCGAGACGCGGTTGTCATCGGCACGTCTTGTCAAAGCAAAGATCGTGTCCCCTTATTACGAGATTTTTATCAATACAAGCGTGGGTAACCCAACCGTCCTGCGAGAAAGATTCCTCAGGAATAGGCAGGTTCTTAGGCTTAGGAGGAGACGTTCAATACCGGAGGTGTATATAAAGGAACCAAGGGCCATCTTTTTATGCCAAACCTCTCCTAAGCCTCCCCAACCCCGAGTTCGAGCACCCAAGGTTCGACTCCATTGCTTTCAGCCTTCCTGTCGGTGTCAAAACCGGTGGATCTCGGGTAGGGGGTCCCGAACTGTGCGTCTAGGCCGGATGGTAACAGGAGGCAAGGGACACAAAGTTTTACCCAGGTTTGGGCCCTCTCGATGGAGGTAAAACCCTACGTCCTGCTTGATTAATATTGATGATATGGGTAGTACAAGAGTAGATCTACCACGAGATCAGAGAGGCTAAACCCTAGAAGCTAGCCTATGGTATGATTGTTGTTGTGTATGTTGTTCTACGGACTAAAACCCTCCGGTTTATATAGACACCGGAGAGGGTTAGGGTTACACAAAGTCGGTTACAATGGTAGGAGATCTGCATATCTGTATCGCCAAGCTTGCCTTCCACGCCAAGGAAAGTCCCTTCCGGACACGGGACGAAGTCTTCAATCTTGTATCTTCATAGTCCAGGAGTCCGGCTGAAGGTATAGTCCGGCCATCCGGACACCCCCTAATCCAGGACTCCCTCAGTAGCCCCTGAACCAGGCTTCAATGACGACGAGTCCGGCGTGCAGATTGTCTTCGGCATTGCAAGGCGGGTTCCTCCTCCAAGTACTTCATAGAAGATTTTGAACACAAAGATAGTGTCCGGCTCTGCAAAATAAGTTTCCACATATTGCCATAGAGAGAATAATATTTACACCAATCTAATCTGCTGACGTATTCCGTAGCGTGACACACCACGGCCAAGCCTTTATCCGAGTCGTTTCATTATCCCACCTCAGCGCGTCATGCGAGGCGGTTTCCTTGGCACGTCTTGTTAAAGCAGAGATCGTGTCCCCTTATTCCGGGATTCTCATCAATACGGGCATGGGTAACCCAACCGCGCCATTGATTACGGCGCTTGGAGATAAGCGAGTTTTACCAGGCTGGTGGGGACACGTAGTTGCGTCTACCCATATAAGGGGATAAGGATCCACCTTTTCACCTACGCCTTCTTCCTCCCTTGCTTATCCATTCTCGCGCACTCGAGCTCTAGCGCCCAAGTCCGCACTCCCCACCTCAACCTTCTCTAGCCATGTACGGAGCGGGAGGCAAGTGGATGGTCTCCTCCGTCACGGAGGGACACATCAAAAAACTGAGGAAGGCCGAATACTTGTCTAACAACATTGCGTACCGGCTTCCCGAAAAGGGGCAGCTCATCCCCAACCCTAGGCCCCATGAGAGGGTGGTGTTCCTCCCCCATTTCCTCCGCGGACTGGGCTTCCCTCTTCACCCATTTGTCCGGGGCTCATGTTCTACTATGGCCTGGATTTCCACGATCTGGCCCCGAACTTTGTCCTCAACATCTCGGCGTTTATCGTCGTGTGCAAGGCTTTCCTCCGCATCCGCCCCCATTTCGGCCTATGGCTCAAGACTTTCAATGTCAAGCCGAAGGTGGTGCGCGGCAACCAGGCAGAGTGCGGAGGCGCCATGGTGGGCAAGATGGCCAACGTCTTATGGCTTGAGGGCTCCTTTGTGGAGACCCTGAAGGGGTGGCAATCGGGGTGGTTTTACATCACCGAGCCGTGTGACCCCGAATGGGTCGCAGCCCCGAGTTTCGATCCGGACCCCCTATGTGGCTCACCTCCTGGAAGGAGACGGGCCTGTCGTGGGGGTAAAAAAGGAGAGCTAACCGGACTCCAAACATGCGTCCAAACCCTGGTGGACAAGATGCTCAAACTTGTCAATGTAGTCTAGGTTATGCTCATCCGCCTCATCCTCCTGTGTCAATAACGGGCTTTCAACCTGTGGGAGTTCGACCCGGCGCGACACCAAAATCTGAGCAGGCTCTTCGACACGACGTACGAAGATGCCTGGAAGGTGCTTTTCAAGGGCGCCGAGGCCCCCGCATCCGCTACCGAGGATCGCGGATTCAGTATGCAGTGTCACGCTCATGCGGTAAGCTATTTTTTTTCCTTTTACAGGGTATTAGTTTTTCATAGTTTGACTCCATGCGGGATCTAAGCTCCCTTACCTTTGACAGGATTGGCAGGTGACGTCCGGACAGATCAAGTGTCCGGCTCCTTTGCCCGAAAGCCTAGCGGACGCTCGCTTGGCGAAGCTGCTGGTTCCGGCACCCTATGTTGTGCCGGAGAAGAAGGCCGCAAAAAAGGCCATGGGGACTTGAAAGAGTGCCCGGCGCCAGGAGGTGTCGGATCCATCATCCGAAGGTTCCGAGGCGCATTCCTCCCGTGAAGACGAGGAGGAAGAAGAAGAGACCTCTCCCCCCCCCAGCGGGAGGAGAGAAGAAAAGGAAGGCCGCCCTCTCTAGGGAGGCCGGAGGGTCCAAGAAGGGGAAAACCTTTCCTCCGGACTACTCCACCGACGCCGATGACGGCGGAGAGGATTGGCTGCCCAGGGCCAAGCCCCTGGCAAAATCGTACGTATCCGGATACCAGAGTAATTCATAGTATTCGTTTATTGCACATCTTTCCCTTATGTCGAATATGTTTATGCAGCCCACCCAAAGACCGGCTCGACGCGTCATCGAGCGGCTCACTGGACTCACGGATGTGAACTCGCTTCCGACGGCTTCCTCCCCCCGCCCTACAGACGACACCGAAGTGTTGTCCCAACAGGTTCCAAGCCGGGAAGTGGTGGTCCTGGAGGCGCCGCAAGGCGACCTCCCGGACTCCAGGAGTAAAGGGGATGAAACCCCCGAGGGCTCCATGTCCGGCTCTAGGCCGGACACCGCTCCGGAACCTTGAAAGGTTCCAGAGTCCGGCGGGGGACCTCCTTCCAAGAGGAGCAAGCCCACCGTGCCGGTGACCCTAGTCCAACCGGAGGCGCCGGACAATATGTTGGAGGCGCTCCAAGGCGCCTCCATCGACGAGGAGCACCGCACCATTATGAGTGCGGTGGTCCAGACGGTTCAGTCTGCCAAGAGCGGACTGACTGAAGCTTGTACTAGCCTTTTAACAGGCTTTGAGGTAAGTAAAGAATGTGTAAATAATATTACCGCATAGACAGTAGCCCCTGATGCTTTGTTTGGCATTCGGGAAGAAAAGCCGAATAGAGGATCAAATAAAATTCCCAGGAGTCTAACAAAAGGGAGTCAATATGCGTATGCAGGCTTCTTTGCTTGCGTCCGCCGCACTGACTGCGGAAGTGGACACGCTAAAGCAGAACCTCGAGTGGTCCGAGCAAGAGCTCGGGCGTGCCAAGAAGCAGCTCGAGGACAATGAAGGTAAGAAATACCTTGTTTAAACACATATAAAAAGGTGCAATTGCAAAAAATGACAGGATTATCATGGCTATTGTAGGGGCCACGTCTGAGGTGGCGACCCTTAAGCAAGCGCTGGTCGAGGCCGAGAAGAGGGCAGCCAGGGAGCGCACCGAGCGGGAGAAGTATGAGGCCGAGGTTGGCAAGGTACGGCAAGAGCTCCAGGCTCTCATGGAAAAACATGAGAGTTTGGAGCTTGACTCAAATATGCGAGCGTCCGAGCTCGCGGTGGCTATTGAAAATGCCAAGTCTGCCAAGGCCGAATCCCAGAAGACCCTCCAGGAGTTGGATGAGGTGAAGAAGATAGCGGCGGGTAAGGCATTCTTTATGCAAAGCAAACACATAAACGTGAGTTACTTGTTACTTACCCGAATCCGGAGCTCTCCAGGAGCGTTCGCAGATCTTCCCCGGAGTGTGTCCGATGCCACCACATTCTATCGAGCCGAGGAGGGCAGCTCGACAAAGAAGGTGTTCTGGTCTTAGTATGCTGAGGCCGGACACCCCATGCCCCTGAGCGACCAGCTGAAGCAACTGGTCGAGCTCCACAAGGCGGCCGAACAGGCCATGAAGGGCCTCATAGTTCGGCTATAGCCTGGAGGGGCTGTGCCTGGGAGCTATTTCGGGCTGGTGCGGCGGCTAGTGGAGGCCTGTCCAAGGCTCGAAGTCATCAAGCACTCCGTCTGCATTGAAGGTGCCCGTAGGGCCCTTGCCCGTGCTAAGGTGCACTGGGGCAAGCTGGATGCTGAGAAGCTTGTGAAGGATGGGGCACCGCCGGGGAAAGAGCATCGCAAGCCTGAGAACTATTACAAGGATGTTCTGAAGGGTGCCTGCCTTGTAGCGGATGAATGTTCTAGGGATGTAATTTTTGAGTGAAACTTGCTCATTTTGTCCTGTGCGCTGAAAACTTGTTCATATGCGCTAAGCAATGCTGTTGGAATTTAAAATATTACCTTCTATGCGGCTATTTATCAATTCTGAGAGATGGCAAGTCGTCAGCTTCTGCCCCCATGCCGCTAGTGCTAGGGTGTTCGGGGATAAACCTGAGCGCTCTTTTTCCCATGTTTGGGTCCTTCGAGGGAGGCGCTCAGCCCAACGAACAAGGCAATCGGACTATAATGCGTGAACACTCTCACTTAGCCATAGAATTCTATAATTTTAAATTTCGGCGAAGCCCCTGGTATTCGGAAGACCGAGTTCGGGGCGCTATCCACGCATTGGCCGGACAGAGCCGGCTCCTCGCTCTAAGCGGCATAAGTCGTTAGGGACTCGAAAAACCTCTCGAACAGCGACCAGCTCTCGCTTCATCATGACAGTCAGTTTTAGCTTTCTCCACTGAGGTGCTCGACCCAGCTCAACTGGGGCACAATCGCAGTGGTTCTCCTAGTGCTACCTTAGCCGATATAGCGGAACGTAAGGCACCAAAACATAGGAGCCGGGCAAACCCATCTATTGACCCAAGACATGATTTGGAGCCGATGCATATAATGCTATAAGTTCGCGGTGCCGCACTTGTTAAAGTGTTCGGACTTCTCAGACCATATTGAGGGGTACTAAAGCCCCTGGCGTATTTAGGCCGTACCAAAGTGTACGAGTGCAATATGTCGTTAAGGAACACACACACACACACATATATATATATATATAAAGAGTAATGCAAAAATAAACAAAAGCTATGCACTGTTTATTAAAGAGGGCTGCGATCAAAGCAGAACGATACAAATAATGCAATAAGCAAAAGGTTGGACTATGTAACATGTCCGTTCCAGGGGCAAGCTGTGGAATAGTATGCGAAACAGGTATACTGCTCATGCTAGAGACCACCTGGGAGTTCCGTAATGCGGCGCGGCTTGTCTGCTTCCCTGGTTCTTGCATCGTTTGTGCGGCAATTGAACTGCCGAATAGGCCTTCCGAAGTGTGGAGTCCTGAAAGTAAGAGAAAATTAAAAAATCGGCAGCCCCTGGTACGGTTTAAGCCGTGTTTCGGGCGTGCCGTGATGGTGCCCCTTCCCCTGTACCCATGGTATTTCTAGAGCGTAGTTATGTACACGAAGTACTGGTGTCGCATTTTTGTGAGGGCTGGGGTTGGGGCCGCATTGCTACGCCTGCTCGGGTCGTGCCAGGCGGTCTTGTTGTAGGTTACTCCGGGCGCGCTTGACGGTGTCCGGTCGTTTAATGGCCGGACTGGAGAAGTGCCTGGAGAGGCTGCTTTGTACTTCTGCTGCAAGGGCCGCCGTGTGCTCCTCCGTTCGGAGGGAGCGTTCGGTGTTTCCATTGACCGTAATTACAGCTTGAGGGCCTGGCATCTTGATCTTAAGGTATGCGTAGTGCGGTACCGCATTGAACTTGGCGAATGCAGTTCGCCCGAGCAGTGCATGATAACCACTACGGAACGGGACTATGTCAAAGATTAACTCCTCGCTTCAGAAATTATCCGGAGATCCGAAGACCACTTCAAGTGTGACTGAGCCTGTACAGTTGGCCTCTACACCTGGTATTACGCCTTTAAAGGTCGTTTTGGTGGGCTTAATCCTCGAGGGATCTATGCCCATTTTTCCGCACTGTATCCTGGTAAAGCAGGTTCAGGCTGCTACCGCCGTCCATAAGGACTCTAGTGAGATGAAATCCATCAATAATTGGGTCTAGAACCAATGCGGCGAATCCGCCATGACGGATGCTAGTGGGATGGTCCCTTTGATCAAAGGTGATCGGGCAGGAGGACCATGGGTTGAACTTTGGGGCGACTGGCTCTACCGCGTATACGTCCCTTAACGCATGCTTCCGCTCCCTTTTGGGGACGTAGGTTGCGTATATCATGTTCACCATCCGCACTTGTGGGGGGAAAACCCTTCTGTTCATTGTTGTTCGGCGGCCGGGGCTCCTTGTCGTCATCTCTATGCAGCCCCTTGTCTTCATTTTCGGCATTTAACTTGCCTGCCTGCTTGAACACCCAACATCCCTACTGGTGTGATTGGCTGGCTTTTTTGGGGGTGCCATGTATCTAGCACAAGTGGTCGAGTATTCGGTCCAAACTGGACGGGCCCCAAGGATTCCTTTTGAATGGCTTTTTCCGCTGACTGGATTTAGAGCCTCTGAATCCGGCATTAACTGCCGTATCCTCAGCATTGTCGCCGTTAATGCGGCGCTTCTGCTTGTTGCGACGCGACCTGCCACTACTGTCCCTGGTATCCGAATTACCAGGGTTCTTGGTCATATTGTTGCTACGAGCAAGCCAGCTGTCTTCTCCGGCGCAAAAGCGGGTCATGAGTGTCGTGAGTGCTGCCATAGACTTTGGCTTTTCCTGTTCAAGGTGCCGGGCAAGCCACTCGTCACGGATATTGTGCTTGAAGGCTGCTAGGGCCTCAGCGTCCGGACAGTCGACTATTTGATTTTTCTTTGTTAGGAACCGTGTCCAGAATTGCCTGGCCGATTCCTCTGGCTGCTGAATTACGTGACTTAGGTCATCGGCGTCTGGGGGTCGCACATAAGTGCCCTGGAAATTGTCGAGGAATGCGGCTTCCAGGTCCTCCCAACAACTGATTGATCCTGTTGGCAAGCTGTTAAGCCAATGCCGAGCTGGTCCTTTAAGCTTGAGTGGGAGGTATGAAGGAGATAATCCTCGATCCATACCGCAGGATCTGTTGTGCCATCATTTGATTATCCATTATTTCGTCTGTGAAGCATAATGGGTGTGCGGCGCCTCTGTACTGGGCTATATCACGACGTAGCTCCAATGAGCTTTGTCTATTGTGTTCGGCCCTGCCGAATTTGTGGCTGGCTTGACGGTTACCGTCTCGAGCCGTGGGGCACCCACGCGATCCGTAGATCGATCTTGTTTGGCTTGCCTTGTCCTCCAACATATCTCGCAGGTCCGGAACATTTTCCCGTGCCTTGGTACGGGGTGCGGCTTGAGTGGAGGGCTGAGAGGCCTCTTTGTCGCGGCCACGGGGTGGCCGATCGGCCGTATCGAGTGCAGGTGATGTAGGTTTAAGTGCTTCCTCCTCTAATCAGGGTAGCAACCTGTGCTTTGGGTAGCTCTTGGAGGGGCGTTCGAGTTTATGCTCTTCGGCAGCAAGGACTTCAGTCCATCTGTCGACTAGCAAATCTTGATCAGCTCTAAGTTGTTGCTGTTTTTTCTTGAGGCTTCTTGCCGTGGCCATAAGCCTGTGTTGAAAACGCTCTTGCTCGACGGGATCCTCTGGCATGACGAATTCGTTGTCATCGAGGCTTGCCTCATCTTTGGAGGGAGGCATATAGTTATCGTCCTCGACCTCTCTGTCTGCCGCTCTCTCATGAGGGCTGGTTTCTCCATCCTCCTGTGCTAAATCTTGCTGGAGGGGGTTTTCTTCGGCACTTTCCGGAGTATTATTATTTCCCGTGCTGGAATCACCGTATTTGTTTTGGCGGGATTTTGAGCGGCGCCGCTGACGCCGGCGCTTAGGCTGTTTCTTGGAGGGGTCATCCTCTGCTGGTCCATCGCCATCTCCTTCTTTTGGGGTGTCCACCATGTATATGTCATATGACGAGGTCGCTTTCCAGGGCCTAATAGGTGCCGGTTCTTCATCGTCTCCTTCATCGGCGTCCATACCGTCGATGTCTTCGGAGTCGAAGTCGAGCATGTCGGTTAAATCGTCGATAGTGGCTACAAAGTGGGTGGTGGGTGGGCTTTGAATTTCTTCATCATCCGTACCCCAACCTTGCTGACCGTAGTCCGGCCAGGGCTCTCCTAATAAAGAGAGAGACTTCAGTGTCTTCAGAATATCGCCGAAAGGCGAGTGCTGAAAGATGTCTGCGGCAGTAAACTCCATGATCGGCGCCCAATCGGATTCGATTGGCAGGGGCGCGGAGGGTTCGGAGTCCTGCTCCTTGGAGTCACGAGTCTCGCAGAGTGCGGGGCTGGTGTTCGGCTCGATCGCCGTTGGGATCGCAGCCCCCAAGGCAGCGTCCAACCACCTATCCTCAATCGGCGCAATTGGCTCTGAATTAAGGGTCGAAGCCGATGCGGGTGCGGCCTCCAGGGCATTGTTCGGCAGCAGAGCTAGATCATGCTCGTTGGGACAGTGCGGCGCTCTCGGCAGTGGCTCGAATCCGTTGAAGATCAAGTCCCCGCGGATGTCAGCCATGTAGTTTAAACTTCCAAATCTGACCTGACGGCCAGGGGTGTAGCTTTCGATCTGCTCCAGATGGCCAAGTGAATTGGCCCGCAGTGCGAAGCCGCCGAAGACGAAGATCTGTCCGGGGAGGAAGGTCTCACCCTGGACTGCATCATTATTGGTGATCGTAGGAGCCATCAAGCCTGACGGTGACGACACAGAGGAACTCTCAATGAAAGCACCAATGTCTGTGTCAAAACTGGCGGATCTCGGGTAGGGGATCCCGAACTGTGCATCTAGGCCGGATGGTAACAGGAGGCAAGGGACACGAAGTTTTACCCAGGTTCGGGCCCTCTCGATGGAGGTAAAACCCTACGTCTTGCTTGATTAATATTGATGATATGGGTAGTACAAGAGTAGATCTACCATGGGATCAGAGAGGCTAAACCCTATAAGCTAGCCTACGGTATGATTGTTGTTGTGTATGTTGTCCTACGGACTAAAACCCTCCGGTTTATATAGACACCGGAGAGGGTTAGGGTTACACAAAGTCGGTTACAATGGTAGGACATCTGCATATCCGTATCGCCAAGCTTGCCTTCCACGCCAAGGAAAGTCCCTTCCGGACACGGGACAAAGTCTTCAATCTTGTATCTTCATAGTCCAGGAGTCCGGCTGAAGGTATAGTCTGGCCATCCGGACACCCCCTAATCCAGGACTCCCTCACTTCCCATCATGTCCGGATCCAGCTCCCAAGGCCGATGGGTGGCTTCCTCCGTTACAGAGGAGGATATCACAAAGCTTCGGGCGGCCAGATATCTGACCGCAGAAATCCACCACCAGCTTCCTGCTCAAGGACAAGTTATCCCGACCCCCAGATCTGGTGAGAGGGTGGTATTCGTCTCCCACTTCCTCCGGGGGTTAGGGTTTGCTCTTCACCCCTTTGTCCGATGGCTAATGTTTTATTACGGACTCTATCCTCCATGTCGCGGCGTTTATCATTACATGCGATTCCTTCGAATTCCCCCACACTTCGGCTTATGGCTCAAAACCATTAGTTTGAAGCCGAAGGTAGTCGACGGGGAACATGCGGAGTGCGGCGGTGCTACAATCAGCCAACTCGCCAACACTCCCTGGCCAAAAGGTTTTTTTTCCGAGGCTTCCAATTACTGGCAGCGGGAGTGGTTTTATATTACAGAGCCTCACAGTGCTAAATGGGCAGATGCCCCCACCTTCCGTCCCAGCCCACCGTTACGGCTCACGTCATGGGTCAACAAGGGGCTAGACTAGGGATTAGTGGATGAAGTGCGGACCTTACAAAGCCGCATCCGAACCCTCCTCGGGAGAGATATCGATCTCGTCAGTCTGATCCAAGTGATGTTAGTTCGCTGAATCCTGCCCTGCCAGCGCAGGCCTCGCCGCATGTGGGAGTTCAATCCAGAAGGACCACAAACCCTCCAACACTTCTTTGGCGCCACACACGAAGGGATGTGGAAGTTATTTTTTGGGAAGCGGAAACATTGGCCGGATACTGCTGAGGACGCTGGCCTTAACTGTAATCGTCTGGATACCCCGGTAAGCACTTGGCTTCCGAATACTTTGTGGTAATACCTACAGTAATACGGTACTGAGCAAGCTATCTTTTTCCAGGGCTGGATAAAGAAGGCGGAACTGATTATGTGTTCGGCCCCTCTGCCCGAGGGTCCAGCGAATCCTGTCCTAACAAGGATGTTAGCCCCAACACCATACCAGATGCCAGAGAAGGAGGACGAGGCGGAGGGCAAGAGGACCAAGGATGGCCTCTATTCCCAGGGAACCTCGGACTTTGTGTCCGGAGGAATAAAAATCCCCTCATCCGAAGACAAAAGTGAAGGGGGGACGCTATCTCCTTCCCTCCCAGGAAGAAGAGGGCCGCCTCCGAAGATTGGGAGAAGCAGGCTCCTAACCGAGGAAAGATGCCTTTGGGGGCAGCCCGGGCCTGGAGGACGTCGAAGCGCAATCTCATGACGAGGACAAGCCTCCGGCCAAATCGTAGGTGAACAAGGCTGTTTTAAACCTATCCCGTTCTTTTCTTATGATGCCTGGAATATATATTTTTTTGCAGCTCAGCGCGTAGTTCCCTTCAACAATCCTCTTCCTTGGGGGACCTTCTCCCAGAGATGATGGAAAGCGCGAAGCCCCCACCGGCTTCTCCGTCCAATAGGGTAGATGACCTTGAGGTGTCATTACGGAGGGTCTCCCCCGACCAACAAGTGGTGCCAGGGATGACGAAGACGCTACACGAAGGTGGTACTTCGGCGGCACAAGGCCTGGGG
Organism: Triticum aestivum; assembly: GCF_018294505.1. Lineage (NCBI taxonomy): Eukaryota > Viridiplantae > Streptophyta > Magnoliopsida > Poales > Poaceae > Triticum > Triticum aestivum. The sequence goes on from NC_057794.1 coordinate 446,848,778, forward strand.
AACAACAATGAAAACCCCGAACAATCTGGAATGCAGCCGGATACAACTAAACGGATCCGTTCAAAGGGTGACCGTACTCCTGCGGCTGCCTCCAGAGACCCAGAGGTGCCAGATATCTTGACGAACATGCTGTGGCAGGCGTCCGTTTCAGAGGAACATCGTACCTTGATGGGTACGGTGGTTAAAAAGGTCCTATCAGCAAAGAGCGGATTGAATGAGGCCTTTGCGACTCTGCTGAGAGGCTTCGAGGTTTGTACTGTAATATGTGCAATTGTGTTTTATTTAGAAAATACACGTGTGTATAGGCAGTAGCCCCTGAGACTCAGGTTGGCTTCCCATAGGAAGCGAACAGAGGATCAAAAGAAATATACGAGGACTAATCTGATTAACTTTGAACACAAGTTGCTTCCCCCTTGGCTACATCCCAGACTACAGATATTGCCGAGCTGCAATGGAACCTTGATGTAGCCGGGGATGACATTACGTTAATCAATATGCGTCTTGACGAGTCGCAAGGTATGTATTCAGAGCAGTCCCTGCACATGCATTTTTGTGATATAAGAATGACGCTGAAAGTTGTGCCTAGCTGCAGATGGGGCTGCCGCCGTTGAAATTCTTCGGGCGAAGCTAGCCCGGGCCAAGGAGCAGGACCGGTGTAGTAATGCGGCTGCCGAGAAGGCATCGGCTGAGTTAAAAGCCAAACGAGCTGCTCGGCGTCAAGACGAGGAGAAGATATCGATGATGGCGCTCAAGCTAAAAAGTGCTGCTAGCCGGTGTGAACTCCTTGAGAAGGAGAATGAGGCCAAAACGGCTTAAATTGACAAGGCCCTACGAGAGGCGAGAGAAGCGTGGTCTGAATCCAGAGCAGTCCGTGAGGAGATCCGGCAAGCTGGGGAGATTGCAGCTGGTAAGCCGTTTTTGCCACAGGCTATGTTCGGCGATCCGAAATATGCTCAGCTTAACCAATTGTGGAGTTCTCCGGCCAAGTTTTTAGACTTGCCGAAGAGTTCTTCTGATGCGGCGCGGTATTATTAGGCGAGAGACGGGTATGCAATGAAGAAGCTTTTCTGGTCACAATTCGGCGCCTCGAAGCGCCCCCTGTTGCTGAATGAGCAGATGTCTCAGTGGGTCGAGCTTCATAGGATATCCGGTGCTGCCATGAAGAACGTCATAATCTGATTATGGCCAACTGAGCATGTTCCGAACAGTTAGTTCGGCTTGTGCAGCAGCTTGTTGACGCAGGGCCTCGTATCGACGCTGTGAAGCGATTGGTGTGTATCGAAGGTGCACGGATGGCTTTTGCCCGAGTCAAGACATTCTGGGGGAATATGAAGGCCATCGACGTTGCGGTGAAGAGTCCACCCAAGGGCAAGGACCGCCACAAACCGGAGCATTATTTTAAAGACGTCCTTGTAGCCGCCCACTTGATAGAGGGTCAATGCTCGAAAGACATAATGTTTGAGTGAAGTGTATGAGAATTGTACGAGACAATTTATAGTAAATCTATTTGTATATTTTGCTCAAAAGCTTGTGTTCCTCATGTGTGGCCGTTTTAATATAATCTGAAAGTTTTCCAGTTGTCGGCTTCAGCCCCCTTGTAGGAAGTACAAGGGTGTTCGAAAAAGCATTTGATCACTCTTGACCCAATGTCTTGGTCCGTGAAGGAGGTGTCAATGCGGCAAACCAGGCAACCAGACTATAGGGCGTTAACACTTTCACTTAGCCATAGGAGTTTTTGCGGTGGGTCTACGACATAGCCCCTAGTTTGTATGCGGCTTACTCATATGATGCATTTACATAATTGACCGAAAAAGAGGTCCTTCGTGTGACACAGAGGAATTGCTAGAGATTCCAATAAGTCATCGAGTGGTTGACCAGCTCTCGCCGCATCATGATAGTCAGTTTTCAGCTTTCTCTATTGAGGTGCATCACCGGGTGAACTGGTAGCACAATTGCAGTAGTTCTCCCATTACTACCCTAGCCGATAGAGAGGAACGTAGGGTAGCAAGCACAGGAGCCGGGCAACCAAACTATTGACCCAAGACATGATTCGGAGTTGATTCATATAAGGCCAAACTCGCGACGCTGAAGTACGTTGTAAAAGTTGTTCGGACTTTGTTGGCAGGTCATTTGTTCCCGTACCAAGCCCCTGGAGCGTTAAGCCGGGGTATATCTATGAAACAACCATAGGAGGCGTATTCATTTTGCGAAAAGACGCGGGTGATTAATTCGGATAATTTGAACTAGGACCTGAGTGATATGCTGATGGTTACTTGATATACATAGGGGACACAACCCCGACAATTTGATATTCCCTGGGTTGAAGGCAGAGGAAAAAGGCATGTTACAGGCTCGAAAAGAGAGTGCAGTCTACAAAAAGTTATTTTGGACCTCCTATCGCACGTCTGCGCCACCTGTCCTCCACGAGGGGAATCCTTGAAGGGAGTAGCCTCGTAGGTGAGTGTACGGATCCGAACTCCTATGGGATCGGACGTAGGTGTTTCCCCTTTGTGCCACCTGCTTTTAAGAGATAATGAAACAAAAGAAAATAGGAAAGTGGATAAAGAATGTTACCGGAGTGCCTGCAGACTTGTCCGTATTGTGTTTCCGTCAATGCCCATGGTATCTTGAGTGCATAATTATGTATGCGCGGTATAGTTTTAACAAGTATACGAGATGGGCGGCGAAGCCGAAATGCTATTTTTTTCCGGATTTGATCGATCTTTAGGGGGAAATTGCTTCTGCCCTCCGGTATTTAGCTGGTGAGCTGCTCCGTTGTCCCTATTGCCTGGTGGCCCATTTCCATTGTGTCCAGCGTTGAGCCTTCCGGCCTGCTTGAGGACCCAACAGCTTCTGTTCGTGTGATTAGCTGGTTTATTAGGGTGGCCACGAATCTGGCAGGGCCAGTCCAATATCCTGTCTAGTTTGGATGGTCCTTCTCTGTTTGCCTTGAATGGCTTTTTCCATTGACCGAGCTTGGGATTGCTAAATCCGGCGTTGACCACTGTGTTGCATGATCTTTCATTATCATTGCGACTATTGTGTATGCTTCGTCGTGGCTTGCCATTGCCGTCTTGGATTTCGGAAGTGCCCGAGTCACTGCCCCTATTGCTTCTATGAGCGAGCCAGCTGTCTTCTCCCATGCAAAAGCGGGTCATTAGAGCTGTAAGGGCTGTCATGGATCTAGGTCCTTCTTGACCGAGGTGGGGTGCAAGCCATTCATCCCGGACACTATGTTTAAAGTCCGCAAGGGCCTCCGCATCCGGACAGTCGATGATTTGGTTCTTTTTAACTAGGAACCTGGTCCAACGCTTCCTGGCTGACTCTCCGGGCTGCTGGACAATGTTACTTAAGTCATCGGCGTCCGGTGGCCGGACATATGTTCCTTGGAAGTTGTTGCAAAAGGCGTCTTCCAAATCATCCCAGCTGCAGATAGAATTTTCCGGCAGACTGTTTAACCAGTACCGAGCTGGTCCTTTGAGTTTTAGTGGTAGGTATTTGATGACAAGAAGGTCGTCTCCGCGGGCCATGTGGATATGGAGGAGGAAGTCCTCGATCCATTCCGCGGGATCCGTTGTTCCATCGTATGATTCGATATTCATGGGTTTGAACCCGTCTGGGAATTCATGCTCCATTACTTCATTTGTGAAGCAAAGAGGGTGTGCGGCACCTCTATGATGGGCCACACTGCGGTGTATCTCCGACATAGTCCATTTGTTGTTTTTAGCCTGGGTGTGGCCAGGTTTGTCATGTCCGAATAGGTGGTCGTCATCATGTGTCGAGGTATGTCCTTGCGATCTGTAGATCGCTCTTGAGTGTTCTACTTTGCTACCCAAGTCTTGTTGACGGTCTGGTGTTCGGCTTGAGTTTCTGCTTTACCTGGGCCCAGTTGTGGTCGACTTGCCGCATTGTGCGATGATGGTACGGGCTCCAGCGCCTCATCGTCGCCCTGGGATATCAATCTATGCTTCGGGTAGCTTTTGGCTGGTCCACTAAGGCCGTATTCTTCGGCGGCTAGGACTTCGGTCCATCTATCATTGAGCAGATCTTGGTCAACTTGAAGCTGTTGCTGCTTCTTTTTCAGGCTCCTTGCAGTGGCTATTAGTTGGCGCTTAAAGTGCTCCTGCTCACGAGGTTCCTCAGGCATGATGAAATCCTCAGTGCCGAGGCCCACCTCATCCTCAGAGATCGGAAGGTAATTGTCATCCTCTGAATATTCATGTGTGGCCTCTTTAGCAGGTCTAACCTGCCTATCTTCTCGTTCATCTTGTTCATTAGTTGAATCAACGAGGTCTTCATTGTCATCAGCATCATTGTCCATGCCGTCAATTTTCTCGGAGTCGTAATCAAGCGGTCAAATCCTTGACTGTGGCTATGAAGTGGGTGGTGAGTGGGGAGCACAATTCTCCACCGATAGCCCCTAGTTCGAGCGGGATATAGTTCGGCTGAGAGTCCTTCGCCAAGGATAGGTTTTTTAATGAGTTTAGCACATCGCCCAAAGGCGAGTGCTGGGAGATGTCTGCCGTGCTGAATTTGAAGATCGATAAATGATCAAGCTCAGCGTCCGAGGGCTCACGCGGTTCGGAACCTACGGCCGGAGACGAGTCCGGCGTTCCGGTGGCATAGGCATCGTGTGAGACCAGGTCCATGTGCGGCTGCAACACCGTGGAATCTGTGGCCTCCGAGGTGGGGTTAATCCTCCCGTCTTTGAATGGCGCGGCCTGCTCTGGCTCTAGAGCCAAAGCGGTTACAGGAGTGATCTCTTGGATGCCGCCTGATGATAGATTTAGGTCATGATCATCGGGGTGACCGGGAGCGGCCACCGCGGTATCGAATCCGGCGAAGATCAAGTCTCCACGGATGTCCGCGATGTAGTTCAAGCTCCCGAATCTGAACTGATGGCCAGGGGCGTAGCTTTCGATCTGCTCCAGATGGCCAAACGAGTTGGCCCACAGTGCGAAGCCGCCGAACACGAAGATCTGCCCGGGAAGGAAAGTTTCTTCGCAAACAACATCATTATTGAGGATTGAAGGGGCCATCAAACTTTTCAGCGACATCACAGAGGAACTCTCAATGAAAGCACCAATGTTGGTGTCAAAACCGGCGGATCTCGGGTAGGGGGTCCTGAACTGTGCGTCTATGGTTGATGGTAATAGGAGACAAGGGACACGATGTTTATCCAGGTTTGGGCCCTCTCTATGGAGGTAATACCCTACTTCCTCCTTGATTGATCTCTATGAATATGAGTATTACAAGACTTGATCTACCACGAGATCGTAATGGCTAAACCCTAGAAGTCTAGCCTGTATGACTACGGTATTGAGTATATCCTTTCCGGACTACACCCTCTGGTTTATATAGACACCGGGGGATCTAGGGTTACATAGATTCAGTTACATAAGATGGAATCTTCATAGTTGTTCGCCAAGCTTGCCTTCCACACCAAGGAGAGTCCCATCCGGACACGGGTACAGTCTTCGGTCTTCATATCCTCACAGCCCTTCAATCTAGCCCATAAATAACAGGCCGGACACCCGAGTACCCCTTAGTCCAGGACTCCCTCAACGGGATCCTTCCATTTGGAAGAGCACAGACCCATGGTGTGCTCTTTGATGTCATAGATGGGTTGTTTCACCTTGGAAGAACCTTCGTGGGTGCCCTCCTCGTGGTCGTGGTTGATGAGATCTGACTTGGCAATTGAGGATCCCAAGCCGCCGCTGTAGAACGTGTCCTTCAGAAATGACAAAATGGGCTCGATGGCATATAAAGCTCGCAAATCCTTGACCGCTTGGCGGAGGAGATCAGCGGCGGGGCCATCGAAGAGATCGACGGTGGTTGAACCAGTGGGGTTGGGGATGGACCACTTAACCTGTGACATGGCCCGCGTGAAGCCATCGGTGTGGACGAGCTAGATGTCGTAGCCTGCTTTTCCAAGATACAGTAATACGCTAGCCCGCTGACATGAAGCCTTTGGCATGGTAACGTAGTCAACATCTTCGCTGGGTTCCGCGGCGACGTGTTGCTCCGGGATCGACAGGTCGGGGCGAACGGCGGCCAACATCCACCGGAGAGGCCATGATAAACCTCTTCTTGGCCGAACGCTCGTCGGGCTCCTCAGGATACATGGTAAAGCTTAGGCTACGACATCCTGGAGCAGGGGATGTGGATCTGGCAGGGAGGGAAACCGCAGGCCTCATCTAAAAACTCAGGGGGAGTGGGGCGACGGTATGGGAATCGTTTGGTAACCTGAACTTTATTATCTAAGCTAGGAGGAATGGGTAGACCGGCAGGGGTTGGCGGCGGCACCGGCAGCCGCCGCAAGCTAGGGTTCGAGGGGAGGGGCGGGTGGGCGACTGTGGAGGGGGGTTGGTCTTTGAAGATACGCCGCGACTACTGAAAATTTTAGTAATTGTGGGTGGAGATGGTGGTCGACGACGGAGGGCGATGGTTCAAATGCCTCGGCTACTGCAATTCTACTATAAGGTCGATGCTGCAGGAATGTGGGCGATGGTTGAAGTACGGCGGCTACTAAAATTTGGGTAAAGGAATTGATGCGGGGCGGGAGTGCAAAAGATTGCGCACGGTCCTATAACAATAAGCGTGTATGATAATAAGGAAAAGTGGCACGGATCCGCCGATTTTTGCAATGCTCAAGGCGGGTAGTTTGTTTTTTATATTTCTAGCTAGCTGGTCTATTGCACACGGTTCGTCCTAATTTCCAAATAAACTTACCCGCCTTTAGCTTGCACAGGTGGTGGTTTCACAGCGCACTTGCATCGCACACGGTTAAGCCAGTACCTCCACCCTTTGCTCGCGCTTGCGCGATCGTGGTGATTTCAGCGCACTTGAATCGCACATGGTTGAGCCAGTACCTCCACCTTAATTTGCTCGCTTGCGCGGTCGTGGTGATTTCAGCGCACTTGCATCGCACATGGTTGAGCCAGTACCTCCACCTTAATTTGCTCGCGCTTGCGTGGGCGTGGTGATTCACATCGCACTTGTATCGCACACGGTTAAGATATTATATCCCGTGTCCGTTGAGGGTCATCAGAGTCTTTGCAGCACAAAATAACGTTAGAGAGGGTCAAGAAACAGCTAGACCAGCATGTGGCCCAAATATATGTATGAGTGAAAAGGGTGGTATGTGGTGTTCAAAATTCCAATGCATAACTTTGACACCACGGGCCCACGGTTGGGCGCATCTTGAAGATCAATGAGAGGGGCCAGAATTCAAGAACCACCTGGAAGTGGCCAAATATCTGTACGAATATTGGGGATGTTTAAAACTTTAAATACACAATGCATAACTTTGGTGGCACCTGCCTCGCAAACCCGAAAGCACCCTAACAACCACCTAGCTAGGATATATAAAATGACATAAGGTCGTACCTAGCTAGGATGCTTGGCCCACAACCTCCAACTTCGTGTCAGTGGGGCGGATGCATGTAATGATCAATACTTTGGTCATACATGAAATGTGCCATGACCTACCATAAGATGGACCAATGAATCTATCGTTTGGTCAAATGACAGTTGTTGTTGTCGATAAACCACTTGGGCCAATAGATTGAACCATCATAAAAAATGCATGAGAGGGACCACAAAACCAGCACCTCTTGCATGCGGCCCAAAATGATGTACGTTGGGAAGGGGTGATGTGTTTTTTCAATATAGAATAATGAACAATTTAGATGTGGTACCTACCTCTCGATACAGACAACAACCATGAAGGCAAGGTAGCTAAGGACGAGATACGCAGGTTTTGATGTAGGTCAAACCCAGCAATCTGAGCATCTGGGAGGGAATCCTGACAACACATGAGCTCGAGATTTGGTTGACTGACATTTGATGGTGATCGGCCCTAACACGAACTAGGAGGAATCCATTCATGGCCAACACATACCCCTCATTATCGGTCGAAGGGATGATATATATACACTCGGGGAGCCCACAGATATCCGTGTCATCACAAAAAACTGCACAAGGGAGGTGGTCGATTAGAAGATCCCGATACACTGCATGCGGCCCGAAAATATGTATGGGTACTATGGTGTCGGATGTGTTTAAATCCCAAATGCACAACTTCGATGGGCCACCAACTACATTACAAACCGAACAACATACCAGACTCCAAGCCTGGTTCAATACGTATGATGTCAGTTTCCCAACTTCGAGGCGGCGGCGGCGGGGGGGGGGGTCATCCCACACATGTGCTCAAACTTTATTTTGTCTAGCATGGAACACATCTATATATATCCATACATCTATACACCTATATAGTGTGCGAATAACTTTGGAAGTTGCTCGTTGGATGAAGCCAATCCGATGGTATAGAGATGGCAAATCCGAGCACTACTGGCCATTGGATATCGTCTACATTCCACCAGATTCTGCCACATCACTACAAAAAAAAGACACATCCGTGACATTTTGGGCCGAACGAAAAAAAATTATGTCATACTTATGACGATAATTGTGACAAAACCCGGTATCATCATAGATGTGGTGGGGTCCTACTTCCATGACAAAAAATCATGACAGAAAATGGGCTTTTCGTCCTGGGTGGGCCGAAGATGCAGCTGCATGACATTCTTTGGGCCGTCCATGACGGAAAAAACCATGGTAGACGCGAGGGCGAGGAAAATATCGGGGAGTTCCCGGTTACGGTGGGTGGTCGGGGGGCGAGCGATGCGTGTTTCTCTCGTACGTATGCACGTGTGTGCAAGGCGTTGGGCTATCATTGAACCCGAGCGAGGCGTTGGGCTATCATTGAACCCGAGCAAGGCGTCGGGCTCTAATTGAAATCGAGCGATTGCACTGCAGGCTATGCGTTACTGAACCCGAGCGATTGATTGATCCCTTGTTGTTAACTGAATCTGAGTGATTCCTTCGCCACTGCTGCTAACTGAAGCCAATCGAACACTGCTGCCTCCTTCCCTTGATGAATAGTGAGTGTTGTTGAGGGGGTTTGGATGAATAGTTCCCGGTGGGGGGTTGGATGAACAAGACCTTGTGGTAGTAGAGGCCGTTACCGCTGGATGAACAGTACCCCGATCGATCGAGCCGGTGGATGAACAGGACCCCGTGGAGGGCTGGATGAATAGGACCCCGTGGAGGGCTGGTTGAACAGTAGCCGGTGGAGGGCTGGTTGAACAGTAGCCGGTGGAGGGCTGGATGAACAGTAGCCCATGGAGGGCTGGATGAACAGGACCCAGTGGAGAGGGCTGGTTGAACAGTAGCCGGTGGAGGAGCGCGCGGTGGAGGCTGGATGAACAGGAGCCCGTGGATGAACAGTCGCAGGTGGAGGCTGGAGGAGGTCGATGGTGGATGAATAGTAGCCCGTGGAGGCTGGAGGAGGTCGACGGTGGAGATGAACAGTACCCCATGGAGTCCCGTTTTGCGGTATGCCACACCCCTCCCGATGAACAGGACCCCCGTTTCGACCGCAGCGCTCCAACACAAGTCTGTTTCCTCTGTTTTGTGGTCCACCACACCCCTCCCGATCAACAGGACCCCGTTTCCACCGTAGGAGGTCCGTTTCCTCCGTTTGGCGGTACGCCAGACTCCTCCCGATGAACAGGATCCCCTTTCCAGCATGGCTGGTCGAACACAAGGTTGTTTCCTCTGTTCCGCGGTACGCCAAGCCTCATTTCCATCGGTTGTTTCGTCCAAGCCGGTTGACTCCCGATGAACACGACGACGCATTCCGTTCTGACCCAGCCGGTTGCTTCCCCATGATCACGATGATGGCGCAGCTGCTCTGTTTGGACCCAGCCATGTACACGAGCCCTGGCCATACGTATGCGCGAGTAGGCATTCGAGACCTCGCCCATATGTATGTACGTGCCGTATTTACTTTCTTGCACCCTGGCCACTGTACGTACATGTACATGCTACGTGCTCGCCTCTACTACGACACATGCCCTTCCTTACACGTCCACGGTTCATCGCTGCAGCCTGCAGACAGACCGATCGTATGTGCGTACATGTTCGCGACCAGAATGACAACGCTACATACGCTTCGATCGGGTGGGTCCCGACTGTCAGGCACTTCCTTGCGTGCGAAGATGTAGCTGGTGGGTCCCAACAGTCAGCGGGGCGAATCATTTTTTCCCCGTAATATGGTCGCACTTCCTTGCTGCGAAGATGTAGCTGGTGGGTCCCAGCAGTGAGGGGGAGAAAACATTATTTTTTTATGGTAAAAAGGATGCAGTTGCATGCATGCATCCATGGGCGTGGTGTGTCCCCACTGTCAGCCTCTCACGTACAGTCATCTTCCGATGACTCTCGTTTGTTGACCATGTTGACCACACCGTGACGAGTGCACCATGGCCGATGGACGATGGCGAGGCCCCAGACTGGAACGACCCGGAGATGGGGAAGACGCGGCAGTGGAGTCACAGATGGAGAGGAGTGGGAAACTTGACTAGTTCGGGTGCCCGGTAGCACTGCCGCCCACGGGAGACAGGAGCAAGAACAGAGGTTGAAGAAGGAGCATGGCTGTTGGATTAACATCCAACGGTGCAGCTGCTAGAATCATTTCTTGATTAAGTTGATAAAGCCCTACGTACACGTCTGCTTAGTAGGCCCACAAGTCAGCCACCAAATCTGCCGGGCCCCAGCTATCATCGGGAGGAATGGTTTTTTTGCATAACAAGGAGGCACTTCCTTCCGTGCGAACATACAGCCGATGGGTCCCAGCTGTCAGGGGGAGGAAACAGCTTAATAAGGAGGAACTTTCCTTACGTGCGACCAAGGACCTCGTGGGTCCCAGCCGTTAGGATTTCCACGTACAGTCCTCTTTCGATGACTCCTGTTTGTTGACCACGCTGTGCCGAGTGCAGCGAGGCGGTGGACGACAGTGAGGCCCCAGACTGGAACGACCCGAAGATGGGGAAGACGCGGCAGTGGAGTCGCAGACGGAGAGGAGCGGGGAACTTGACAGGTTCAGGTGCGGGGTGGGCCTACACTCGGTAGAGAATAACATGAGGTGTGGAGTGGAGGGATGGCCTGGCCGTCGGCGGGGTAGCGTTTCGCTGAGGCGCGCAAAACAACGCCGCTGGATGCCGGAGGCTGGAGCAGGCGGTCCCGGCAGCACTGGGGGAAGAAGACAAGAGATTGAAGAAGAATGCCGGCCGTTGGATGTAAATCCAACACCTTGCTTAGGCTTCAACCTACCGGCCCACATGTCAGCCAGTCCATTTTTTAGTCCATTTCGTGGGCTGGGTGAAACAATGATGTAGCATCTATGCAGCCCATTTATATATATGGTAGAAATTAAAGCCCATTTGCATTTTTCTCGAAATCCGCGGACTTGCTAGGCTGGGTGAAAATATCATGTTGGGCTGGACGAAGAAATGTTATAAAAACATAAACACATGATTGCACGTCTATTACTGCATTGGTCAGTAAAATCTTTGCAAGCTTATGTACGCAATAACTAGGAGTCAACTTGCCAAGTTATATGTAAAAAAATATTATTATTATTTTGTAAGAACTTTCAATTTACGAAATAAAATATCACTTTAATTTGATGAGTTAATAGGACGTGGGGTATTATTATTTTTTAGGCTAGACGTGGGACGGTTGAGTTGGTTTCTTGGGAAAAGTACTGGGAGAAAACTCAGTTTACATCGAAAAAGAAAGTGAGAGAAAATTCAGATATAGGATTAGTTAAAATGAAAACTAAAGGAAGTTGGAAGGTCTATAAAATGGTTGGACAAACGACAGGTTTAATGGAACCTTATGTTGTTTCTATTATATATATAATAAAATAAGATATAAATATATGTTTAGTTTTGCATTCTTATAGAAAACATAGGTTCAGTTTTGCATTCTTATAGAAAAATATAACTGAGTTGTGCGTCATCTTGAAAAAACAAACATAACTTGGGCTGCTGATGTTATGGACAAGCTAGGTTGGGAGGCCCATAGGCCGCTTGATACCTGCTGGATCCAAAAAATGTTGAAACATGTCATGGGATGCCCATGTTAAACAACAAAACCTAGGACATGGACCTGGTGGGCCCAGGACTGTCAGCCTCTCGACGAACAGTTGTCTCCCGATTCCTCTTGTTTTGCTGATAATGTTGGGAACGACAAACGGCGGCTCCACGGCAAGAGCACCAAGGCAGAGGACAACGTCGAGACCTCGGACCGAACGAACCGGAGCGGGGGAAGACGCAAACGGAGGGGAGTATGAGGGTTGACTTGTTCGGGTGCAGGGTGGGCTGGTGGAGCTGCCGCCGCCGGACAATGTGTGGGAGTAGAGGGATGGCCTAGCCAACGCCATAGGCTATGATGACCAGCCGTTGTATAGGAAAAGGACGAAAGATTGAACAAAATAAAGAAATACAAATGGATAGGTGGTTGGTCCCATATGTCTATGTACGAGACCTGCTGGGTCCACCTGAGAAGGGGAATATGTTGGGAGGAAGGAGATTCAAAGCACGGCAGCCAAGTGAACTAGTTTTTTTATATGAACGAGTTAACTAGTTACATACATAAGCAAATAGCCACTAAAAAAAGCAAACAGGTTAATGGGTTCTTAAATGAAATATTTTGGACAAAACAGATAATTACGACATATAGGCTAATGCATGAAACACTCAGATGATAAAGGTGCTTATAAACAGATAAAGTACAACATTTAGACCTTACTGGCACGCTTGATCATGACGCTGCGGCTGTCTGTGTACTCGTCGGTTACGGGAAGCAGACACGCCGTCATGTCCAAGATCCGCCTGTACATGTCGTAGCATGCGTATGCGTCTTTGGCCGCGTAGGTTTTGTAGGCTAGATTCAGAGGTACCTCCCACATGTTTAGGTCCTTTTGTATCATTTCCTTCTTTCATGTTGGTGTATCAAGGGTCGATGATGGTCTCGGCGAGGTCAACCACAGAGTCCTTCTCCTGCCCATTGCCGATGATCTTGTATTGCTTCTGGATGTCGACAAGCTTTTTGCACCAGATGGCTGAATCATCGTGTTCTTCCTTCTCTCCACCGTAGCGAAGGTGCAGTCGGCGCTGCCGACAAAATAGGCGAATGCTCCAGAACCTCTGATGGCCCTACAGCAGTGGTAGACGAGAACCTCCTCCCACACACATACCTGGGCAACAGCAACCGCTGGTCCCTGTCAGGAGACGAATGGACGGGCACAAGGTCTAGTGCTGCGACCTTGTGCTTTCTCATCCTGTAGGTACAGCTTGAACTCGGCGAGGCATAGCTTCACCGAGTCCGGATCGTTGGTGTACATCACATTCAACTTGGTGCAGCCATAGGACTGAGCGGCGAACTCAATGGGGAACTCCTTGCTGAAGTCCATATCCAGCAGGCTCACCCCTCGGATTGCCATTGGAGTCTCTTCAAGTGAACGAGTGTGTAGGCGGCAGCAGCGGTTCGTTTTTCAGCTCTTGGGGAACTAGATTCAACAGTAAACTGAGTGTGTACAGGAGACAACTGTTACTACCCCTCCCTCGCCTGTTGCACGCCCGACAGAAGATGGAGCCTCGGCGCATTCAAAAGCCTCCATCAAGAAACCTACTCTGGCCACACGTCGGTTCACGAGCGGGTCTGTATTGGTACTGTAATAACAAGAGTTAGTGGTCACTTTACTTAAATTTAATTAGCTTTAATAGAAATTTATACTTAAAACAAGCAATGCATTGGCTCGTTCTATCAGTGCCACAGGATCAACATGCACAACAATTAGAATTATTATTCTCAAGACGCACACGATCAGCACATTTGTCGCACTTTCACATAGATAATACTACCAAGTTTGAACTGTTTGTTATGGTTGTTGTCATCTCAATCATCATGCTGTGTTTACCAGCTTGCAAGATTCAGAACTAACAAATAAGATCCAAATAATAAGTACAACAAAGATGCCTACACATCTCATTGATGTCCCATCTTGAAAGATTCATAACCAACAAATAAGATTCAAATAATAAGTACAACAAAGATTCAGAACCAACACATCTCATTGACTCCCATCTTGAAAGATTCAGAACCAGCCCATTAGAGCCTTTTGATAAAGTGAATATCGGGATTAAATCCATCTTGGCTAGCCGTGCCATACAACCCAAGAACTTAGCGAATGCTCTTGACAGTCACAACATCTGTAGTTGAGTATTCTTGTTTGCACAACATAGATAAGAAGAGCATGATTACTATAATAGTGGTACTCCTAGAACTCAACCTGAAGCTCCACTCGGATGAGGCCTGCCTGGAGTTCCATGATTCAATTCATGCACCTTTTTTTGCAGTTCACCTGAAATGAAGCAAAGATTGCATCATTCAGCTAGCAAGAAGTACTTGCTCTTGTGAGCTGGCAGGTTCTTCTTTAGTAGTTGCACTAAAATTGAGGAACATTAAGGTTGGTTGTCCGGCTCATGTAAGGTGCAACTATAATTTGCTTATCCTTTTGTGCAATTCCACTAAAATAAAGTGACACTGTGGTGACAGTGACGGCTCATCTTGCAAAGGCTTATAAAATGTTGCATGAGATTACCAGCAGAATTTAACGGAGATTTTGGAAACTCCAATCACCATTTTGTGCAGTTCCACCAAAATTGAGAGATGTTGCCCACGTGACATTTTAGTTGAGCTGCACAAGACTCTCATTCCAAAAAAAGTGTTTTGTGCAGTTCACCAAAAGATCACAATAGCAACAAGCTGAAATGGACATCCCTATCTGCACAAAAAGATATAATGTAAACAGTTGCTAGTCAATAAGAATATACAGAACATACACAAACTGAAAAGAAGCATCTTAATTATGTTCATGGCAATCACGCAAGGACAGTAGAAATTTTAAAGTGTCAGCAATGCTTCATGTTACTGAAAGCATTACGATCAACAATGACATTCGTCAAATATGGGATTACTTTATTGCTGGCACTACTTGTTTACCAGATATAGTAAATCAACAGCAGCTAAAGAGTTGGTTTAAGGGCATGGGACCGTGGGGACACCAAGACACTCAGCAGGGTAAAGGAGCAACTTACTTATCATACTGGGGAAAATAGCAGGAGTACCATTTGTAACACAATTAATTTGCATCATATCACTGGAGGCATTAGCACTACAAAAAAAAGACACATCCGTGACATTTTGGGCCGAACGATTTTTTTTCTTTGATACATATGACACTTCTATGACGATAATTGTGACAAAACCCGGTATCATCATAGATGTGGCGGGCTCCTACTTCTATGACAAAAATCATGACAGAAAATGGGCTTTTCATCCTGGGCGGGCCGGAGACGCAGCTGCATGACATTCTTTGGGCCGTCCATGACGGAAAAAACCGTGGTAGAAGCGAGGGCGAGGAAAATTTCGGGGAGTTCCCGGTTACAGTGGGAGGTCGGGGGCCGAGCGATGCGTGTTTCTCTCGTACAGGTACGCGCGTGTGTGCGAGGCTTTGGCTCTAACTGAACCCGAGCGAGGCGTTGGGCTCTAACTGAACCCGAGCGATTGCACTGCAAACTACGTGTTACTGAACCCGAGCGATCGATCGATGGCTGTTAACTGAAACCGATCGAGCGATTCCTTCGCTACTGCTGCTAACTGAAGCCGGTCGATTGGATGAACAGCGAGCGTTGCGGGGGGGGGGGGTTGGATGAACAGTGAGCGGTGGCGTTGCCTCTGGATGAACAGGACCCCGTGGTGTGGAGGGCTGGATGAACAGTAGACGGTGGAGGGGTGGTTGAACAATAGCCGGTGGAGTAGCGCGCGGTGGAGGCTGGATGAACAGGAGCCCGTGGAGGCTGGAGGAGGTTGATGGTAGCCCGTGGAGGCTGGAGGAGGTCGACGGTGGAGATGAACAGTATCCCGTGGAGTCCCGTTTTGCGGCACGCCACACCTCTCCTGGTGAACAGGACCCCCGTTTCGACCGTAGGAGGTCCGTTTCGTCCATTTTGCGGTATGCCACACCCCTCCCAATCAACAGGACCCCCGTTTCGACTGTAGGAGGTCCGTTTCCTCCATTTTGCGGTACGCCACACCCCTCTCGATCAACAGGACCCCCGTTTCGACCGTAGGAGGTCCGTTTCCTCCGTTCTGCGGTACGCCAGGCCTTGTTTCCATCGCCTGTTCCGTCCAAGCCCTCCCGATGAACACGACCACGCATTCCGTTCCGACCGAGCCGATTGGCTCCCACGCGTTCCGTTGCCTCCCGACGAACATGACGCATTCCGTTGCCTCCCAATGAACACGATGCATTCCGTTGCCTCCCCATGAACACGAGCATTCCGTTGCCTCCCCATGAATACGACGACGATGCTGTTTCTCCATTCTGACCTAGCCATGTACATGAGCCCTCGCCGTAAAGTATGCGCGAGTAGGCGTTTGAGATCCCTCCCGTATGTACACCTACATGGCCGTATTTTCTTTCTTGCACCCTGGCCGCTGTACATACGTGTACATGCTATGTGCGCGCCTCTACTACGACACGTGCGCTGTCGGATTTCGGCTTCCGGCAGACCCTTGAGGTTCGAACACTAGGGTGCGCGTGGAGATCTCCCCCCTTCCAATCTACCTTCAATCTCCTCGTGTGATCTAAGCTAGAAACAACAAACAACACATCGGACATGAGGTTTATACTGGTTCGGGCCACCGATGTGGTGTAATACCCTACTCCAGTGTGTGGTGTGGTGGATTGCCTTAGGGGATGATGATGAACAATACAAAGGAAGAACAGCCTCGCGAGAGGTGTTCTTGAGCTGGTGCAATGAATTGCTAGTGTGAGTTCAGTCGCCTCTCTCTCTCTGCTAGGGCTCTACCAGATTTCTAGCCGTCCCTCTCTCTTGATCGGTGGATCGATCGATCTTTGTCTGGATTTCCTCTACTCTGTGGTGGCTAGCTATATTTATAGAGGCCCTGGGCCTCTCCCCAATTAATGAGCGGGAAGGGCGCCAACAATTGGCCATTTTGAAGGGGAACATCTAGTACAAGTTATCCTGACCAAAGGCGGTCTTCGGCTGCCAAAAGTACTAGCGATGATGCTGTCTTCGGCTCCATGGTGACCTCCGTCTTGCCGCTCTGCTGGTCTTGGTCTCGTTGCACCGGAATGGTAACCTTTGCTTGATGCCTTTGCCTGTGCTTGCCCCCTTTGCACCAAAGAGGAAACAAGGACACTGCGCAGGCCGGCGCCCGCTTGGTACCCGCCTGGTCTCGATCGTCATGGCTTGTGTCACGGGTTCCTCGCGAGGTACCCCTGCCTTGATCTCTCCGCCTCCTCGCGAGCCTTCCTGAAGAGGCTGCCTTTGAGGAAGCTTCCGATCGTCCGCCCCGCGAGGCTTGTCCCTTCGAAAGGGTCTTGAGCTTGAGTTGATGAAGATGGGCCGCACTGGGCCCCCACTTGAGCCACGCCGCAGGCCGTAGGTAGGCAAGTCTGGGGACCCCCATTCCCAAAACGCCGATAGTAGCCCCCGGGCCCAAGGCGCGCCTGGGCTTGACCTAGCAGGGAGCGAAGGGGCAAGCGCGAAGCACCGTGGGCCCCAATAGCCTGCGGCCTTGGGCACCGCGTGGCGACTGATTGGATGTGGGCGTATGCGCGTCCCCACGACGCCTCGGCAACTGTCCATCTGACAAAAGGGATGCCCGGGCCAGACTTACCTGCCTTGTTCTCGTTCGCCTCGCCCTAGATCCCCTTTCTCGCTCTCCTCCTTCTTGCCTCCGAAATCCTCCAGATCTATCCCAATCCTTCTCACCCGGCATGCCATGGCGCCTCGCAAGTCCCCGACCGAGGCCTAGTACTCGCCGGCCCTGGATTCCCCGAACCTGTCGGAGAAGAACCTCGCCCTCACGCGCCTGATGACAGTGGCGCAGGGCAGCAAGGGGGCAACTGTGCTCAAGGCCGGCTCCGACCAACCTGAAGTCAAGGAGAGCACCTTCTATCCGCTCTTCGTGAGCGCTAGTGTCGCCGGTCTCGTGCCTCCTTTCTCTGAGTTCTTCTTTGCTGTTCTCCGCCAGTACAACTTGTAGGCTCTGCACCTCCACCCCAGCTCTGCTCTTCTCCTGGCGATTTTTGCTTACTACTGTGAGGCTCATGTCGGGGTAAAGCCCTCGGTGGCCTTGTTGCGCCACTATTTTTCCCTCCGGGTTTCTGGTGTCCAAGTCTCCGCATGTGCGAGCTTCATTGCGTACTCCAATTCCAATGCTATCTCGAAGCCTGGGAAGAGGGTCGAAGGCTTCCGGAGCAAGTGGGTCATGGTGGATGTCGGGCGCCTCCACCCCCGTCTGGTGCTGCCTACAGGGCATCCCAAAGCCGTCGACGCGTGGTCCCGCGCGGAGCTCGTCGACCCTCGTGCGAAGGCGGTGCTGAAGAGGATAAACGCGGACCTAAGGTCAAGCAACTTGGGGGCGGCGAAGCTGACTGGGGCCTCGCTCCTGAGGGAGTTCCTGGTGCATCGGGTGGCTCCACTCCAGGAGCACTTGCTCCCGTTGTGGAGGCTTGGGGAAGCGGACGCCGCCTTGCGCCTAAGCTCAGAGGATCTATCCGACGACAATCTGGTCGTGGCCCTCCATTCCTAGGTTGGGGGAGACGTGGCGAGCCCGGTGGGCGCTCCCGTCCCCCTGTTCCTTCGTGACGACTGGGGGCAGGTGGTGAATGCCATGCCCACCTTCAACAATGAGGGGCTAGTGCCCGCGGTAGCTCCCGAGGATCTTGCGGCGCTGGCGATGGTGGACGTGTCCTCTGGCAGCTGCAGCGAGAGTGAGGAGGAAAAAGAGGCGGAGGAGGAAGAGTCTGTCTTCGAGGCGACTGGCGAGGAGTCAGGGGAGTCCTTCCCTCGGCTCAGGTCTCGGGCCCTTCGCTCCATGCCGGATGATGACGATGCCGACGCTGGGCGAGGAGGGGAGGACTCTCCCTTGGTTAGAAGGAAGGGCAGGTCGGGGCTGGTTCCCCCAGGGCCCGCTCCGATCCCTGGGCAGTCTGAAACCAGCCCCAGCCCTCCCGACGTGGCTTCTGCTTCCGGGCCTCCCGAGGCTGACCCAAGTTGCAGGCTCTCGGGCTTCAAGTTCGGCCGGAGGTTACTTGGGTCCGTGAACGACGACCAGTAAGTGCCTGATTCCTGCTTTGCTTGATTTCTGCCGCTGAGGCTTGACGTCCATGTTCTCTTGTCAGGCCGGCGCCTGCGGCAAAGAGGTTGAGAGGGGCTTCTGCGTCCCCTCTTGGGGCGAGTCCATCTACCGGGGCGGTGCCTTCGTCCGCTGGGGAGGAAGACGGCACGGCTCGCGCCTCTCTGGTCCGATCGTCCTCGCGAGGCCGACTGGGACACCTTGGCGAGGAGCCAGCCCCCGTGGCCCCGCCGACCCTGGAGTCGACTGCGCTCGATGCTGCAGTCGGGGCGACCAAGGCCCAGGGGGTTCCTTCCCACCAAACTGTGATCACGCCGCCGTCTTCTTCGCCCGCTCCACCGGTTCCCGCTTCTTCTGCTTCCTCTGCCACCGTTCTGGACCAGGTCGCCAGCGTACTGAGCCAGCTACGGGAGGATCTTCTGAGCGTGGACTCTCGCCTAGCGGCCGGGCGCCTGGAGCTAGCTTCTGGCTGGGCCCGTTCCGCTGCCTCTGTCCGAGCAGCGCTGAGCCAGGCCGTGGCGGCCTCCGATGGGGAGAAGCAGGCCGCCAACCAAGCCAAGGCCGCTTGCGACGCTGCCCTGGGCGACGCTGTGGCTGCCAAGGCTCGCTGCAAGGAGTTGGAGGTCGAGCTACAAGGCCTGCACAACGAGCTCGCCAAGGAGGTCCACGACCGCCAGGAGAAAGAGAAGGAGATGAAGGCTCGGGAGGCTGTTGTCAAGGACCGGGACGCCAAGCTCGATGACCGCCACGACGAACTGGAGACGCTGGAGCGGTCGCTGCAGGTGGAGAGGGCCGAGCTGGACGCCAAGGCGAAGGTTGTGGCGGAGGATCGGGTGGCCTTCGTGAAGATGGAGAAGAGGGCTCGTGCCGCTCTGAAGATGCTTTACGAGAGTGGCTTGGAGGAGCCGTTGGCCGGCGCGGAGGACGGCCCCGCCAAGCTGCTTCCCTTCCTGGTCTGTGCGCTTGAACACGTCGTAGATGGCCTTGGCCCCACGGCCGAGGCCGAGGCGCGTGCCCTGTCTTCTGCGGCGCTGACGCGTGTCCTCAGCCACTTCTACCTGTGCGACCCCAACGTCGATGGCTTGCTGGAGCCCGTGAGCGGCGACCTTGCCGCTGCTACCGCTGAGGCCGTGAAAGGTCGAGCCGAAGCTTTGCTGGGGAGGTTCCGTGCCTTCAGCATCTTGCCCCGGCGCGGTGCCGCCAGCTCCGCGGCCTCAGGAGGCGACGCCACTGGGAAGTGATCCCTTCGCGGCTTCTGTCATGTTTTTATTCCTGCAACATGCACCATGCCTCACAGAGGCATTTAAACTTGTGTTTGGCGTCGTAAAACAATCTATGGCTTGTAATATTTGCTTTGAATTTCCTGAATTTTGCATTTTTCTCCCCTACTTGCTCGCGCTCTACGTCGGCAGGGCCCGGCCCCGCGCATGCCTCACCCAGCGTTAGCCCCGATCGGAAACCAGGACGAGACCAAGGAGTGAGGGGCTACGTGGCAAGTTAGGCTCCTGAGTCACGATGCTCAGGAGTCCCACTTGACGCGCAAGCAACAAGTAGGAAAGGGTGGAGTAAGGAGTGGATCGGTCGTTCTGCGTCGGCAGGGCCCGGCCCCGCGCGTACCTCACCCAGCGTTAGCCCCGACCGGAAACCAGGACGGGACTAAGGAGTGAGGGGCTACGGGGCAAGTTAGGCTCCTGAGTCGCGATGCTCAGGAGTCCCCCTTGGCGTTCAAATGGGTTTCCATACCTTGGCTCCACTCGGGAGGGGCGCGTGACGACCAGGTCCGATGGACCTTGCTGGGTGGCGTGCACTCAGGCGAGGCCCGGGCGTAGCCCCCCTGTCCAGCCCCCTCGCGCGGCGCTCCCGAGGGGAGGCGTTGCAATGGTGCCGGGCACTGAGCTCTGGGCTCCCTGAGGTTGGTACGGCAGGAGGCCGCCCTTAGTTGTTTATCACCATCGCGGAGCATAGCGCTTCTGTATGTGTTTGGGCATAGCCGCTCCTAGGCAGTGTCGTCAGCCAGCATGAAGCATGGTGCTTCCACTGGTACGTGGGAGGGGGCTCCCCTCTGGGAGGAGCCCCCGGGGCGTGTACAGCCCCGCCCTGACACGTGGCCGGCACGGTAGGGCTAGTAGAGGTGTATCTGGGCACTCGTGAGCCAGCGCGAGACTCACGAGGCCCTACCTCAAGGCGGGTTGTGCCTGGCTCTGGGCCTTTATCAATGGTGTGTTCCTGCAGGGTGGTTAGAATGCAAATGCTCTACGTCCTCAGGTCCCGGCCCTCGAGCGAGCTCAGCCGCCGCTGGTATGACAGGTCGCGATGCCGTGGGTCAAGGCCAGGGGGTGAGGGCTGGAGAGCCAGTAGGAGCCCATGAGTCGCGATGCTCAGGTACCCCCCTTTTAACGTGCAAGCGCTTTGCATGAAAGCGAAGAATTCCGCGATAAGCAGGAGGTGATAATTAAGTGCGAAAGAGCAAATTCATTTTAAGCAGATGCAGGAAAAGCAAACGCCGCTGGGCCAGGCCCGAGCAGCTCGGGGGTGATGCAGCCCGAGGGGCGCTCCCAACAAGGTGAGTAAAGAGCATAAGCAAAACGGATACATGCCGCAGGGACTGACCCACGCGACCTGGGAATGATGCGGCCCTGTGGGCGCTCCTAGCTAAAAACAAAACTTAGAAAGTTGTCACCTGGTGCTGTTGAAGACGAAGTGATGTTGAAGAAGTGGGCGCTGCGCGATGATGACATCGACCCTCACGAGCCCCCAGGCCCAGGAGGCTCGGGAGGCTCCGGAGGCGCAGGTGGGTCTCCGAGGGCCATCTCCATCTCTGCCAGGACCGCACGATGCCTGACTTCCTGAGCCTCCAGAATTCTCCTCAGCAAGCGCTGATGAGCGGCGACCGCGTTCGGCAGGCCGAAAGGCATGCGAACGTAGCTGTGGGGTGGACCTTCACAACACCCCACGCGCGAAGGCCAGAGGCGCTCCTGAGACGCGGCTCGGTTGAGCCCTGGCATGTCGATGCAGACGCGCAGCCCACCATCCTCGCCTGGATGTGAGGCCACGGTGGGTAAGCGGCGGCTGCCGCGCATGACTCTTGACTCCTGCAGCTCCTGGTGTTTCTTGAGATGAGCTCCTCTGGGTTCGGTCTTCCATGCCTTGTACCTCCCTGAGGGGAACATGCCTGAAAGCACCTTTTCAAGTGGTGCCCGAGCGCCTCCCTCGTGACCTTGGCAAAGTTGGTGGCTCTCCAAGAAAGAGCCCTCGAGCCCTGCCTGAGGAGGGCGTCAGGCGTGCCTTCCTATGCGAGAGATGGTGGCGCTCCCTGATCGGGCGCGGATCCTGACGCAATACCTCCGGAGGCGCCTGCCTCCTTGTGGCTTGGTCCAGGCAAAACCTTCTTCTTCTTAAGGGTCGCCTCGGGAAGTCTTCCATTCCTGTGGTCTGGGTCTTCGATCGCTGTGGCTTGGAACACGCGCTCAAGTGAACACACCGCATCTCTTTCCTCACAGGGCACGGTGATGACTCCACCGCTTCCCGGCATCTTGAGGACATTGTATCCATGGTGAGTTACGGCCATGAACTTGGCCAGGGCTGGGTACCCGAGGATGTCATTGTATGGCAGATGGATGTGAGCGACGTCGAAGTCGATGAGCTCGGTGCGATAGTTGTTGCGCTGCCCGAAGGTGACTGGAAGGCAAACCCTGCCCTATCGAAACAGTGGAACCATCAGTGACTCCTGAGAAGGGCTTGGTTGGCTGAAGCTGATTGTACGACACTTGGAGATTGTCGAACATCTCGATGGACAAGACGTTGAGTCCTGCTCCGCCGTCAATGAGGGTCCTGGTGACCTACACGTTGCTGATGACCGGGGAGCAAAGCATCGGAAGGACTCCAGCCTTTGCCACACACTTGAGCTGATCCGCTGAGCTGAACATGATGGCGCACATAGACCACCTGAGTGGGCGCGTGGCCTCAAGCTTGGGGAGAACTGCATTCACCTCGCGAGCAAACTGCCTGAAGACGTGCTGTGAGGCTGGCGCCTGCGCGTCACCCAAGATGCAAGCGATCGCGCGCGGTTCCTGGAAGCCCCCAGCCACCTCATCTTGATGTTGGTCTTCGTTCCTTCACGGTGGTGGTGGCAGAGGAGGAAGGCCTGCATTGCCGTGCGGGCGATCCTCATGAGGCTGATCTCTCCAGCCTCCCTCGCGAGGCTGGTCCTGCCAGCGATCCTCGCGAGGTCGGTCACGCCACCCTTGGCGAGGGCCATGGTCTTCCCATCATCCGCCACCTCTTCCTCCTCCTCGGCCATAGCCCCTGTCGTTGCGTTAGGGGCGTCGTCTGACATGTCCATCTCTCACGGCCCTGAGCTCTTGACATTCGCTGGTATTGTGGGTGTGGAGGTCGTGGTACACGCAGTACCGGCTGCCCTTGGATGACTCAGGCTGATCACTGCCTTGCTTGGTGTCTGGTTCCGCTGCAAGCACCACAGCCCCCTTGCGCTTCACGTCCTTGGCCTTGGGTTTCTTCTCTTCTGGGTCGGTAGCCAGGAGTTCGAGGAAGGAAAGGCGCCCTTCCTCAGCCCTGGCGCACTTGGTCGCCAAGTTGAACAGCTCCAGGGATGTGCATAGGTCTTCGTGGATTGCTAGCTCCTCCTTCATCTTGATGTCACGCACACCATCGGAGAAGGACGAGATGATGGCTTCTTTAGTCACCTTGGGGATCTTGAGGCGAGCGTTGTTGAAGCGCTAGACGTATTTCTGCAGGGTTTCCCCTTGCTGCTACTTGATGCAGTGTAGATCACTCACGGCCGGGGCCAGTCGCGAGTGCCTTGGAAGTTGGCGATGAAGCGGGTGCGCATCTCATCCCAAGAGGAGATCATGCCAGGAGCCAGGTGTGGTCCTCGTCCTTGAGCACCATGGGAAACCAGTTCGCCATGACCCTTTCATCTCTATTGGCGGCTTCGATGCACAGCTCGTAGAGCTGCAGGAACTCCGCGGGGTCCGCCGTGCCACCGTAGTGAGGGGGAAGGTCAGGCTTGAACTTTCCTGGCCATGCGACGCCGCGTAGCTCGAGGGTGAGGGCGTGGCAGCCGATTGTGGCCACCGGAGCCCTTTGCTGGTACTGAGCTTGCTCTTGGGGATTGTCGCGCGCCGCCGCTTGAAGCAGAGGGGTCTTGGCGTGGAGGTGCAGGGACGCGATCTTGGCGCGCCGGTGCTCGGAGCGCACGAGCACCTTCTCGGGGACGAGGGTTCTCTTGGCAGCTCCTTTCTTGCTGCGCAGGCGCCGGACACGGAGGGTCTCGCCCTGGGGCTGCGCGCCTTGGAGCCAGGGCGCCTTCTTGGGGAGGAGGTGGTGGAGGCACCTCCTGATCTTCGCCTCCCGCGCGGAATGGAGGGCGAGGCAGTGAGAAGGATGGCAAGGGGGAGCCCCTGCTGTGCTGACGAGCTCGGTGATGCGGGCGAGCCTGTCCTCGTAGAGGTCGTCGACATGATGCTAGTGCAGGAGCTCTCTTGCCAGGAGCAGCGCGAAGTGCGCGTCCGCGGGGGCGCGACGGGCGTGGGACGACGAAGCGACTGGAGTTGGTGACGGTGTGGCGGTGCGGCCCTCCCGCGGTACCGAAGGATGCTGGGACGAGGCCTGCTGCTCGTTCCCCGCTAGACCGGCGGCGGCGTTGGCGGCAGGCGAAGGGGAACGACGAGGGCGACCGCCGATGGGCGCAGTCAACAAGCGTCAGCCATGGACACGATGGAAGATCACACGCGAACAGCGGAAGAAAGATTCCGTCGCACCCCTACCTGGTGCGCCAAATGTCGGATTTCGGGTTCCAGCAGACCCTTGAGGTTCAAACATTGGGGTGCGCGCGGAGATCTCTTACGTTCAATCCCCTCGCGTGATCTAAGCTGCAAACAACGAACAACACATTGGACACGAGGTTTATACTGGTTCGGGCCACCGATGTGGTGTAATACCCTACTCCAGTGTGTGGTGTGGTGGATTGCCTCAGGGGCTGATCATGAACAATAGAAAGGAAGAACAGCCTCACGAGAGGTGTTCTTGAGCTGGTGTGATGAACTGTTAGTGTGAGTTCAGCCGCCCCGTCTCTCTCTGCTAGGGCTCTACCATATTTCTAGCTGTCCCTCTCTCTCGATCGGTGGATCGATCGATCTCTGTCTGGATTTCCTCTACTCTGTGGTGGCTAGCTCTATTTATAGAGGCCCTAGGCCTCTCCCCATATAATGAGCGGGAAGGGCGCCAACAATTGTCCATTTTGAAGGGGAACATCTAGTACAAGTTATCCTGACCAAAGGCGGTCTTCGGCTGCCAAAAGTACTGGCGATGACGCCGTCTTGGGCTCCACGGTGACCTCCATCCTGCCGCTCTGCTAGTCTTGGTCTCGTTGCACCGGAATGGTAACCTTTGCTTGATGCCTTTGCATGTGCTTGCCCCCTTTGCACCAAAGAGGAAACAAGGACACTGCGCTGGCCGGCGCCCGCCTGGTACCCGCCTGGTCTCGATCGTCATGGCTTGCGTCACGGGGTCCTCGCGAGGTACCCCTGCTTTGATCTCTCCGCCTCCTCGCAAGCCTTCCTGAAGAGGCTGCCTTTGAGGAAGCTTCCGGTCGTCCGCCCCGCGAGGCTTGGCCCCTCGCGAGGGTCTTGAGCTCGAGTTGATGAAGATGGGCCGCGTTGGCCCCCCACTTGAGCCATGCCGCAGGCTGCAGGCAAGCAAGTCTGGGGACCCCCGTTCCCAGAGCGCCGACATGCGCGCCTCTACATCCACCAGTATATATGTGCATACGTGTTCGCGACCAGAATGACAACGCTACGTACGCTTCGACCAGGTGGGTCCCAACTATCAAGCACATCCTTGCGTGCGAAGATGTACCTGGTGGGTCCCAGCAGTCAGGGGGGCGAATGGTTTTTTTTGCTCGGATGCACTTCCTTGCGTGCGAAGATGTAGCTGGTGGGTCCCAGCAGTCAGGGGGGCGAATCATTTTTTTGCCCGGACGCACTTCCTTGCGTGCGAAGATGTAGCTGGTGGGTCCTAGCAGTCAGGGGGAAACGTTTTTCTTGCGAAATACAGTGGCCCGTCCGGTGGATCCCAGTTGTCAGGTGGAGGAATCATTATTTTCCGCGTAATAAGGTGGCACTTCCTTGCTGCGGCATGGACCCAGCTGTCAACCTCTCCACGTACAGTCCATGTCTGATGGAAGTCGTTCCTTGACCACATCGACCACGCCGCGCCGAGACCACCAGGGTGGTGGACGACGGCGAGACCTAGGAAGGTGACGACACGGAGCCGGGGAAGACGCGGCAGTGGAAGCCCGCACGGAGAGGAGTACGAGGGTTCACTGGTTCGGCTGCGGTGTGAGGCTGCCGTCGCCATAGGTCCTGGCCAGCAGTGGGAATAGTAGGGGGCGGTGAGGCCTCCACGGCAGCACATCCGGCCACGGGAGGCAGGAGCATGCGGCACGACCGACGCTGCTTTGGGCAGCTGGAGCAAGAAGACCAGAGGTTGAAGAAGCACTACGGTCGTTAGATGTACATCATACGGTCACTGGAGCTAGAATCGTATATATTGACTAAGTTGACAAAGCCCTCCGTCCCCGTCAACTTAGTAGGCCCACAAGTCAGCCTCCCACCAAGGTGGGTCCCAGCTAGCAAGGGGTATTCATTTTTTGTGCGTAATAAGGAGGCACTTCCGGTGGGTCCGAGCTGACAGCAGGGGAACATTTTTTCACGAAATACGGTGGCCCGTCGGGTGGGTCCTAGCAGTCAGGGGCAAACGCTTTTTTCGCGAAATACTGGTGGGCGTCCGGTGGGTCCCTGCTGTCAGGTGGAGGAATAATTATTTTCTGCGTAATAAGGCGGCACTTCCTTGCGGCTGCTGTGGACCCAGCTGTCAGTCACTCCATGTACAGTATTCTTCCGATGGAATTCGGTCCTTGACCACATTGACCACGCCGCGCCGAGAGCACCACGCGGCAGTGGATGCCCACGCGGAGAGGATTACTAGGGTTCACTGGTTCGGCTGCAGTGTTGTCGCCGTAGAATAACAGGGGGTGTGGGTGAGTGGAGTGGAGGGATGGCCTGGCCAGCGGTGGGAGTAGTATGGGGGCGGTGAGGCCTCTGCGGCAGCACAGTCGGCCACGGGAGGTAGGAGCAGGCGGCACGACCGGCGCTGCTTTGTGCGGCTGGAGCAAGAAGACCAGAGGTTGAAGAAGCACTACGGCCATTGGATGGACATCGTACAGTTAGTCGAGCTAGAATCGTGCATATTGACTAAGTTGACAAAGCCCTTCGTCCCCGTCAACTTATTAGGCCCACTATACTGGGTCCCAGCTAGTAGGGGGTATTCATTTTTTTGTGCGTAATAAGGAGGCACTTCCTTGCGTGCGAAGATATAGCTGGTGGGTCCGAGCTGTCAGCGGCGGTAACATTTTTTTCGCGAAATACAGAGGCGCTTTCGGTGGGTCCCAGATGTCAGGTAGAGGAATCATTATTTTGTGCGTAATAAGGAGGCATTTCCTTGCGTGCGGCCGTGGACCCAGCTGTCAGCCTCTCCACGTACAGTCCAATTCAGATGCATGTCGGTCGTTGACCACGTTGACCACGCCACGCCGAGAGCACCAGGGCGGTGGACGACGGCGAGGCCTAGGAAGGGAACGACACGGAGGCAGGGAAGACTCGGCAGTTGTTTTTGTTTCCCACGCGGAGGGGAGTACGACTGTACGAGGGTTTACTAGTTCGTCTGTCGTTGCCGGAGAATAACAGCAGGTGTGGGTGAGTAGAGGGATGGCTAGGCCAGCGATGGGAGTACGATGGGGCGGTGAGGCCTGCGCGGCAGCATAGCCGGCCACGGGGAGGAGGGAGCAGGCAGTCCCGCCGACGCTTGTTTGAGCGGCTGGAGCAGGAAGAGCAAAGATTGAAGAAGCACAATGGCCGTTGGATTGACATCCAACAGTATACAGGCCATCTGTGGAAAACCTCAAATCTGTGGAAAACAGCATACGACCCATCTGCCATTATTTCAAATAATTTACAGCCCATTTGCTAATTCTTATGGGTTTTTTGGAGCCCATATTCTTTTTGTTAGCATTACAGCCCATATTGTGGCCACGGTTAAAAAATTATACGAAATTTTACATATGTCGGTGCGGTCAGAACTGTTTTTAATCCCGAAATTTCGAGTCACATTCAGACTGATTTTAAAAATAAATGTATATCAATATAAAATCCAATAAATTGTCCACGCATAAAAATCAATGCAATTTAAAATCTCGAAATGAAAAAAAGATATTTGAAACTAATTGCCGGTTTGATGTGTTTTAAAAATGTACAGCCCATTTCTCATTACTGATAGGCCATTTTCTCGGCCAGCCGAATGAAGCTCTCCTCGTCTTGAAAGATTTGCAGCCCAACAGGCCTGATAAAGCGACTTACTTGACAAATCACAAAAAAACTGGGCTAGCCATTTTCAGAAAGAAAAAAAAACTACTGGGCTGGTCTGTGGTAAACATAAAATAAAAGGCTGTCTAGACAGGCCAGGGTGTCCCGCATAGCCCAGTTGACACCCTGGTTCCGTCTCAAAAACAAATTAGATAAATGCCACTCCAATTATGGCGATTCATAAAAATGCCACTACAATTTCCAAACTTTGAAAAATGCCACTGCAATCTTTGCAAACTTTGAAAAACGCCACTGCAATTTGCAAACTTTGAAAAACGCCACTGCAGTTTGCAAACTTTGAAGAACGCCACTGCAGTTTGCAAACACTGAAAAACGCCACTCCAGACTTCGAAAAATGCCACTAGAAATGGCATGAAATGGCATTTTTCAAAGTTTGGAAATTGCAGTGGCATTTCTCGGATACACCAGATTTGGAGTGGCATTTATCAAATTAACCCAAAACAAAAATAACTGGGAGAGCTGTTGGGTCCCTGGTGTCAGCCGCTCGTTGTGCAATTCTCTCGTTTATTGACTACGTTGACAATGGCATGGGACCCAGATGTCAGAAATCCACTAGGACGAGCCATTTTTTATTGGCTTGAAATAAGGAGGCACTTGCTTGCGTACTGCCATGACCTTGGCGGGTCCCTGCTGTCATCCTCTCCACGTACAATCATCTCCTGATTGTGTACGCGTCAACTTGCTAGGCCCACAAGTCAGCCTCTAAACCCGTGGAGGACAAATACAACCCATTTAAAAAAATAACAACCCATTCCATACGTTCAAACGAAAAGTTCAACATTCAGAGCAAAGTAACATGTCTGATCCACATATAGAGTACTGAACTTCCACATTGACAACCATCATAGCCAAGTTAACTATCTACTCCCACTAATACTCTAGTAGCGTACAAGAACTAACTTGCTCTTAGCTAACTAGACGATGCCGACCGCCATCTATGGTACATGCTAAACGCCGGCACCAGCGTCGTGCGCCTCGCCTCAGACTTGCAAGAGGTGTGATAGGGCGCGTTGCTCGCGCGCGTTGGCCCTTTCCATGCCGGCGTGGTCCACCGAAGCTTCGGCTTCCAAGCGGGAAACCCACTTGACGAGCTGGTAGTAAAAATCGGTGTCACGAATTACATGCATGCCCGACAGCCTCCAGGGCTATTTGCCGGGCGCCGGCCTCCATGTAGTCGGCCCAGTTGTGGGCGCTCTGCTCGCGACTCAGAGCGTTGGTGCGCTACTGCTCCATGTCCCGCTGGCGGCGCAAATCGGCAATACGCTGCTCCTCCGCCAGGCGGTCGCGCTCCAACAACTCCTGCTCCTCCGCCATGCGGTCGCGCTTCAACAACTCCTCGATCTCCGCATTGCCATCTAAAGACAGATAGAATGCCTCCTCCCTCCGTCTACCTTCCGGTTAAAACCCGAACACTAGTTCCGGCAGTGACCGCCTCCGGCGTCGCTTACCGCGGACGGGCGGGGGCATGGCGGACGTGGAGAGCGACGTAGGGCCGGTGGGGGCTTATGAAGATATGGCGAGTTGGGTCATGGTGGCACTGGAGAAGGCCGGGAAATAGTACTTATAGGCGAAAGGTAGCATGATGGTCATCGGAATTCAATGCATAATGGCTTAGCGCGCCAGCTTGCCGTGGAAAACTAGAGAAACTGAAATTATGACTGTGCCGTCCCGTCCCGTCTGGGTCGCATGCCGGCATGGCGGTCAAACGAGTGCACTCGAATCATCTCCCTCCTTGTCAATAATGATTCCACGGATTTAAAAAGCCCGCAACAATTAAACTGTATCTTTTTTCGCATCAGTTAGCTGCCTTAATTACGGCCGGCTGCATGCAGGCACTCAAAATCGCTCACAGGCAGTACGCGAAGCAGCATGCAACGAGTCGCAGCCGGGGCACGCATGCAGCCACTTAAATCGCTGGAATTAATTAGACTTAAACTTCTGCATGACGTTAATTATTGCCATGCCTTGGTCTTGCTGCTTTGCTCACGGGACTAATAAACCCGGACGAAGGGAGTACCTTGGTTGGTGAGAGGTTTGAATTAGGCCCTGTAAAGCGGAAAGGAGGTACTAGTACGTGTGTGATCCACTATTTATTCATGTAGGATCGAGTAGGTCGTTTCTTGAATTGAGCCCTGCAAACCGAAAAGGAGGTAGTACGTGCGTCATTCACTATTTATCCGTGTAGGATCGATAGTGTAGCTTGTCAGTTTCTTCAGAGGTAGGCATTTTTATCCGTGTAGGATCCATAGTGTAGCTCATCAGTTTCTTCAGAGTGTCAGGACCCCGATTCTAAGTCACACCGATCTAGCCTGTAACACCTCATATCACTTTGCGGCCTCACGCACGGTATTCCCACGGGTGTCGCCTTACCATGGCCCGGGACCGTTTGCGCCTTTTGGCTCACGTATATGATAGTGTCGCTAGCATCCATATGACAGAGAACCCGGGCCGACATGACTAGTCGTGAACCCAAAGTGGCACTAACTTACGGGGACAGGCATACATGAATCACATCGAACATGTCGGTCAGCAGCGTGCGAATCCGGGTTGTAGCACTGGGCTAACAGGACTCTGGGAACCCAGGCTGTAGCAGGCTAGGCAGGACTTCGGATGTCACCGCATGACAGTTCCCCGAAGGGACAGACATAGGAACGAAGTGAAACACATGCCGGCCAGTCAAGTGTCCTAAGCAGTAGTGCTGGGCAAGCAGGACTCCGATGAACCGGGCTATAGCGGACTACTATGGCTCATGGAAGCACAAGACTACATTTCCCCATAAGAGAGGCTACCAAGGATAAACAACTAGGTTGTCGGATCCCACACATACCAAGCATTTCAATCATACACACAATATGCTCGATATGTGTGAATACAACATGGCATCACAACAAAACTCTACGACTCAAAGTATTTATTCAATAGGATCAGAGGAGCGAGATATTACAAACATGGGTCTCATGACCCAACAATCATAGCATACAAATCAAATCACATGCGGAAGCTTAACATGTCTGGGTACAGACATCTACAAATGAAGAAGGCTAAGAAGCCTGACTATCTACAAGACCCTGCCGAGGGCACAAGATCGTAGCTGAGGTATCAAGCTAAACGTCGCACTACTAGGAAAAGGCCTACTAATGGCGCACTGGTTTTGCCTACTAATGGCGCATTACTAGTGCGCCATTAGTAGCACGCCACTAGTATATCTTACTAATTGCGCACCACAGGTGCGTCATTAGTATCTGGTATACTTATGGCACACCAACTAGTGCGCCATTAGTTTGTAACAGCATGCGCCATTAGTGTGCCTCCCGGGGGCCATACGTAAGCATGGCTTTGTCATACTAATGGCGCATTCTCTCTTGATGCGCCATTAGTATCCTTTGGCATACTAATGGCGCACCTGGTGGTGATGCGCCATTAGTATGAATATTTGGTTTTTTTTCCTTTTCTGATTTTTGCGCAGGTTACAAAATATATTATTAGATAGAATATAAAATATATTATTAGACAGAATATAGACAACAGCACACAGCAACATCAGATTCATCGAATACAATAGAAGATTAGTCTCCGAATACAATTCATCATATTAGTCTCCGAATTCAAAAGACCGAACAAAGATAAAACATTACAAGTCTCAAGACCGCGAGTATCGAGTTTGTCTTCACATTACAAGTCGATATCGATCATCTAAACTACCATCACATAGAAGAGAGCTGTGGTCATCACGATGAGCATCATCGTGATCAAACTTGTCTTCATCCGGTTCCTCCAACGCTCCCTCCTCTCTCCCGCTAGATAGTGGGCGTATCTAGATTCGGCCTCCGCCCTAGTGGTGTGCCCTTTGTAACTATTACCACTGAAACGGTGAACCTGTCTCCGACACTCCTCCCAGTCGTCGTAGACTCCGGGAACCTTACCCTTGTACACGACATACGACGGCTTCTCTATGCACAAGCCAAACAACAGACAATACATAAGCAATATGTAAGTATGCAACAAAAGGATCGAAAGAGAAAAACAAGACATTAATAGCACGATTCATGGTCCTACTAATAAATAGCATCGATTACATCTAAGTTGAACGACTGTCCAAACCAAAGAGATGTACGAATTCATTAAAAGTATAATTACAACATGAGCCAATCAATGTTTCAGAACTACACATCACTACTTTCGACTCGACTCATCAGACAGGAACGTGGATGAAGCCGCCATTTGTCGTGATGGTCATGAAATTGTGGTCGTTGTCACCCTGCATTTGTAGCATTTCATCTATCTCACTGTTGGACGGTTGATATCTGAGGAAGAACTGCCCCGAGGTATGAAGGACATCTTGATGGATGATGTCCGCAAACTCCGACTGGATGCAAAAGAATTCTTGTCTGAGGTCCGCGTCCTGGACTGCTGACAAGCTCGCGGCCCAATCTTTGAGATTATCTGGTAGCAGAAGTTGATGATGGTCCCTTACGATCGCCCGCATGTGATGGAGGGCGTAGTAGGCATCCTTCTGACCGCCAAGCAGATGCTTGACGCAGCAGAACTTCATATTGTGTGAGAACATGTGCTTGCCATACTTACGAACTGCCCTGGTGAAGGTGCCTTCAGATTTGGCGTAGGCGGGGAGAACATCATCAAGAACTTTCTTGACATTTGTGTAGTCTATCTTGGAGTTACGGTTCGGGTATAAATACGTGGCCATGGAATATTTCGGGCTTAAGAGGATGAGTGTGCAATGTGTGTCACTGCACAGAACACGGAATGTTAGAAAAAAAAGAACGATCGAAATCTAAGAAATCATATGTTACGGGGCGGTTAAGGGATGACTTACTTAGGAAAGTAAGCCACAAGGAAGTTATCCTTATCTGGGTTTGCCAGAATGACGCCTTCGAGGTGTGAACTCGCAACTTGGCGGTCCCCAGCGCTGCTCAAGTGCTTGGCACGCATGTAGAAGGGGTCGACTATCACGATGTCTGGGGTCTTGTCTCTAATGATCCGCATCTCCATACTCAGCGAAAACAGCTGAACGAAGGTGTAGTGCAGCGGATGAAGGTTAAACATAGCAAAGATGTCATCAAACCGCAGGAACATTGTACCCCCGATGTCGCCATCCACAAAGCCCTTTCCCTCTGGCACCTTTGCCATGAAAACCGGGTATGCCACATCCTTCTCTCTGAGACGCCGCTTCTCCAAAGAAAGAACACTGTCGTGCAGACTCCGCATAGCACCGGTTGCAGCATTCAGCATATTTGGCGGTAGCATCGCCCTACCCGCCACATGCACCTTCCTCGAGATATCCTTAGGTGAAGGTGGCCCGTCCTGAGCACGGATCGAACTTGGTGCCGGCTGGCTCGCACCGGCGCCCTTGTTAGTCTTTCGTTTCCATCCCTTCTTCTTGATCTCCTGTAATGGGACCGAGTTCTGCTCACAGACCGCCTTCTTGAGCGTGTTGGGGCTGATAATATTTCGCACCTCAGCTATCTGAGGCTCGGTGAAGGCGGGAGCTGGAGGCGTGTCCTGAGAACTGAACGCCAGATGACGCCTGTTGCAATTGGATTTCTCTGCCGTACCAGCGAGATCACGGTCGTCTTGGTTGGGTTCTTGAGAAAGAGGCCCGCAGAACTCGTCAGCGTACCCATGTTCGGCAAAGTACTTATCAACTTTGGTAAATGTACCATCGTCGTTGTCGTCGCCGTCCAGATCCTGTGCCATAGGGCTGTCCGGATCCTGTGCCATAGGGATGTCCGGCAGGTCCGGTAGCGTTGCGGCGTTCTTGCCATGGCTTGGCGCCGGCACGACTGGCGGTCTTGTCTGTGGGGTCATGTCCCCCGCCCCCAAACGAATCTGGCTCTCCGGCCAAAGCAGGGGCCAGTTTACGCAGGTGCTGAGGGTCATCTCATCTTCTTCGTCGGCCCCAGCGGGTTGAATCGGAGGTAACAGCTCGTCGCAGCCTGGCAGCACCTGAACCACTTCAACCCTATTCATTGTGGGTGGCATCGGATTACCGTGGAACATGGGGTTGCTCGGTTGAACGATTCTGCCCTTGGCGACATCGACCAACTCGGCGCCCACGAAGTGCAGAAGAGTGCAAGGAACGTCGGCGGTGCCCTGCGAAAACATGTATAGGGCGTCAGGGATGCCCAGTCAAAGGCAAGGAGATGAAGTCATCGACCGAGAGGCTTGGTTACCGTGATGCCGTCGAGCTCGGCTAATATCGAGGCACCGCCGTTGCGTGCAACTGACGGAGGGGGCACTTGCCGGCGAGGTGCCGGCCGGCGTACACCCGGGTGCATTAAGCTCCAATGCCCGTGCCGGCGCCAGAGACACGAATACCGCCTCCGCCGGAGACACCAATGGCGCCGCTGCCGAAGACACCAATGGTGCCGCCTGCGCGCTGTGCGAGTTGCTGGCCGTGAAGCTGGGAACCGGGGGAGGCCCCTGTTGGCCGCCCGCAATCCACGTCGTCAGCCCATGAATCAACGTAGGCACCATGGCATTGAGCATCATTCCAAGTTTTTGTTGCACTTGCTCTTGGACAAGCTCCGGAATCCGCGCCACTTGTGCCTTGAGTTCTTCAACCTCGCGCGTCTGGCTTTCCGAGCTGGTCTTTTTCTCCTTCCGCACACCAGCGGTATAGTATGACCCCATTTTGTGGACAAGCCTTTGCCGGCCACATGACCAGCTAATGTCGGCTTAGTGAGCTTATCCTTGTTTTTCATTATGTTCAACGCCCTATTTAAAGGGGTGTCGAAAGGGGAGCTCTTAGACGACCCCGCGCTACTGCTTTTAGTGTCCTGCGAAAGGAACGTGAACCATTTAGAAATATTGGGGATTAATTAGAGTGCAACCATATGGAGCTAATTACGCGGGGGTGTATTCCTTACCAGAAGAAGCTCAAGCGCCCTGGTCTTCGGATCCGTGGTAAGCTCCTTTGTTATCGGGTCCTCCTTGTACTGGGCCCTGACATAGTTCCTGGTCTGCTTGTCACCGCTGTATTTCTCGAAGCGGGGCGGTAGGCCTTGCTCGGCATGCTCCGCGTCCTCCTTGTCCCATATAGGCTCCGCCACTCTGTAACCGCCGGGACCAAGTTTGTGTTCCCCTAAGTTCAACTCCCGCATTTCTTTCCCCCACTGACTTGATTCGGAGGTTGCACTGCTCTCGCACTTGATCTTGAACTCCTTGTACTCATCTTCGCTCATCAAAGGATATTTTGCCTTGATCTTCTCATAACTATCACCTTTATCCATCATTCTCTTCACCGCGCTTTTCCAAGTAGACAGGGCCGTGCTCATCTTCGTGAGGGCGGCATTGTTCACTTTATTCCCTGAGAGGCGTGTGTTTTCAAATTCGGCGGGGAACTTGTATCGTTCGTGCAGCTTCGTGAAGTGGAGGTTGCACAAATTCCAGAGAATGCACCCGAGCTGAAGCGAGTACCCCTTGACTATATGTTTGGGCTCCGTTGGATTCCCGTCGGAGTCCACTTGAGTAAATTCCTCCTTGAGGGTGCGGAGCGCATTCGGGCGCCGGTCCTTCCTTTGCTTCTTCGGTTGGCTGCCATCTGTGTGTGCGCCGCCATCATCAATGGTGGCATCCTCGGCGGCACCATCAGTGGTGTCATCCCCGACGCCACTAGGGGTTGTGTAATCAGGATCGGTGTCTTCCGCGGCGTCCTCATAGCGGTGAGGTTGTTCCTCCATCTCCTGGGACAGCTCCCAGAATTGCTTGCCGCCCGAACCACCGGCCTCATCGTTGTGGGCCATGTTTCGCTCTAAATAGGAAAAAAGTTTGGTCAAAAAGTTGGTTATTGTCAAGGAACAAGATCATGGTCTCATCATTTAGGGTTTGTCGACACCGAGGCACCCTAAAAGCCTAAGCGTACATCACTTAGGTTCTCATCGACACTGAGGCATCCGGGGCAGCCAAGTTAAGTTTTCATCATTTAGGGTTTATCGATGCCGAGGCACCCTAGGTTGGGCCTAATCACTAGGCACTAATCACTTGGCTCTATTGCCACCTATGTTGGGTTTATCATCTAGGGTTTATCGATGCTAAGGAGAATTCTAAGTTGGGCCTAATCACTTGGCTCTATTGCCACCTATGGTTTAATGCAGGAAGAATAAAGGGGCAGTTGATCCTACTTAATTAAGTACTAAGATACCCCGCCCATGCATTATCGCAAGTACCCCATATGTCCTATTTTTAGCAAAGTCATGCTAAAATTCACGGAAAATTTCAGCATGACCTTTGATGAAAATAGGACATATGGAGTACCCGAATTTGTCAGAACGGAAGTTAATCGACATTCTGGCAAACTCAAGGGCCTCTCGGGGTACCTGCAAATTCATCACGACACGATGGTCGGAGACAAAACCCAGCAAACTAGCACCACAATGTGCCTCTACTTTCATATGGATGAAAAGGCCACAGACCATATGGTCCTCTGCTTTCATATGGACAAAAATCAGCTCAACTTATGTGAGCTTCCATTCCATATCTAATAGCAGCAAGTTGTTCACTTGTAGCGCAACTTATGTGAGCTGCCTTCAAGAAATGAAATCTGCAGTGGCACATCTGCTCTCTGAATACATTGGCAAGAAACAAAACAACACCTAGTAACATCCATCTGCTATGGCCGTATCATGCAGTTTAACTAAGCACTAGCAGGTAATTATATAACAGAAAACCTGGCGCGTACGTGTCACTTAGCTTGGGCAAGCAACATACCTCGTCCTCTTGGTTAGTCCAAACAAGCTGTATGCTGAGCCTCAACTCACCACCTGCACATTTTACAGCACCCATGAAATGAAAAACTAAACATAATTGTCAACCAACAAAACCAAAACACGAACAGGACTTCAAATTTTCACGATCAGGAAGAAAAACAGGGTTTTCAACTACTATATTCAGTTTCATGGCATCAGTTGAACAGTTGAAAAAGAACAAGCATCATTTAAATATCTTGCTGCTAACAAACATAACTAATGTCAGTACTCAAAAAATAGAGTGACCACACAGGGAACAAACAACCTATTCACTTTTTATTTCTTCAAAATTGGACCAGACAGAGAACAACTCCTTGGAAGCAAACTTATATGAAAAGGTTCAGCAACTTGAAATGTAACTCTTATATGAAAATCTTCTGTATGATCAAGTAAGCAGAGCACATGTATATACCTGTATCATTGTCTTGGAGCCAACAAACGCCTCAATTTTTCTCCAACCGTGATCGAACCTGATCGCCTATGCTTCTTCTTTCACTCTCCTGCATAAAGTTATTGTTACTACCTGGGAGGGATTATATGCTTGTTTACCACTACTAATACCATTTTTTAATATAGTCTTCATTCTCCTGCTATTTCTTTTCTTACAAGTGTTGATGCCATAGTGTCTCAGGTTCTTCCTAGTTAAAACATGTGATTTTGAGAAGGAATTTGCCCAATTTTCGCAGGGAGACAAAACTTAGCTAAAAATTTGATATAACAAGTAGTCCATGAAATTATATTTCCTCTAGGCAAAGTAGAAGATATTATTTTGTTTTTCCTCTAAGGTAAAGGAAATATCCATCACTTTGAAGTGTCTAATAGATGAAATAATGCATGAGTTAGAAAGATATGTTCAAGTGTCTGAAGGCATCCTGTGAAGCAGAGCTTCCAAATTGATCTTCTTGAAACATTGTTACTAAGTAAGGCTTAATTTCATATTTCTTCAAACTAAGGTAAACCAATTATTACATGCATAAATTTCTCATTTGGAGAAGCCAAGTATCAAAGGTTTCGAACAATGAGAATTTATTGCATTTTTCGGTGACAACACGGCTAGGAAAAAAAGACTCTGATACAGAGACTAATGACGCGATGCCCCCCTCCCTTAGAGGCATTATCACAAACACCTATCAAGCACAATCCTTTCACATGTAAACTTGAGCATGCTCTGGAAAAATCACGCAGCAAGCAAAAAATTGAACAGAGGATGCAAGAGGAAGGAGGGAGGGGGATGAGGGAAGAGGGAGGAAGGACGAAGGAGTGGTGGCTACCTGCCTACGGACTGCTCACCGGCGTAGCTCCGGGCGGCAGCGTTGCTGGGCAGGAGCGCCTGCTCCAGGGAGGGGGCGCCGCTGGTGGGAGCGGCTGCTTGATGGGGGAGGCGCTGCTGGGGTCCTGTACCGGAGGCGGGGCAGCGGAGGGTTCAGCCGGCTGGGCGCGCCGCAGCGGTGGGCCAGCAGCAATGGTGGCGGCTAGGAACCCTAGCTATCACGCTCGAGAGGGAGGTTGATGCAGGCGGGGCCGCGGGGGGAGGGGGACGGCGAGGGCGCGGGCGCGGGCGGAGGGGGGATGGTGAGGGAGGTGGTCGGGTGCGGCGGGGGAAGCTAGCACGGCCGGGGACGGCGAGCACGGGGGAAGTGGTGGGCGGTGGTGGTCAGGCGCGGGTGAGACGAGGCAGGGGAGGGATTAGAGAGAAATGGAGATTGGGGATTTTAGTGTGGGGGGAGGCTTAGCAATGGCGCACCACCCAGGGGTGCGCCATAAGTACATCCATAGAAATGGCGCACCACCGAGGGGTGCGCCATAAGTAATTTAATCTAGCCCGACTTGTCAGGTTATATACAACCTAACCCTATCTACAACAGACCCCGCCCACTAGCCCGACTGGTCAATACGCAACACACACACCAGGAGGTCCTGGGTTCGATTCCCAGGCTCCCCAATATTTTTTATGCATTTAAATCCTGTTTGATATTTATTTGTGTTTAAATATGTTCAAACTTGTTTAAATCATAACAGTAATATTTTTTTATAAAAACAGTAATAACCCCCCTAGGGGTGCGGGGGGCCGGGTGCTCGTCGGCGGTGGTGGAGCGGGGGAGGGTTGCGGTGGGTCGTCGGCGGCGGTGGAGCTAGCTATCAGGGGAGGGTGCGGGTGGGATCGAGATCGAGATAGAGGGGGAATCGAGATCGAGATGGAGGGGGATCAAGATCAAGTGTCCTCATGAATTCAAAAAGTGCCCATGAAATTTAAAAATATTCATGATATCAAAAATTGCCAATGAAATACAATCGAGAAATGAAGACTACGATTTAAATACAATCGATCTTAGCTAGATATCTGTTCACAATCTTCTTGCCCTTCTTTTTCGCAAATGGAGTTCTTCTGTGGAACGGACGTCCTTTAGGTAGGGTGGTCCTGCTTCTTCTTGTGGTGTGTGCTGCTACTTCATCGTCGTCGTCATGTTCGATCTTTGGGTCGCCGTACTTGTCGAAGTCTTGCTCATTGGCTACTCCATCCATTCTGATGATCTTCCTTTTGCCTCTCCTCACGACAACACGACTGGGCTTTGACGGGTCGGTAATGAAGAAGCATTGGTCCACTTGGGAAGCCAGTACCCATGGCTCATTTTTCGCGGTGACGTTTGCACCCGCGGTCTTGGATTTGGCTTCGGGTATAACCATGGTGGTGAAATACCGGTCTTCTTTTAGGACGCTCTTGGCCCATCTGACACGGAACATCGGGACCTTCTCTCTAGCGTAGCTCAGCTCCCAGATCTCCTCGATCCTTCTGTAGTATATGTCCTTGTCGTTGCCGGTGTAGGATTCCATCGTTACCCTGGAGTTCTGATAACCATCGCTCTACATGTCCTTGTCCTCGGTGTAGAATGTGTAGCCGTTGATATCGTACGCCTCATAGGTTATCAAGTTGTGCTCGGCGCCCTGTGACAAGGCGAATATGAGTTGTTCTTCCGCGGAAGAATCCTCATGTAAAGGGTACGACAGAAGCTTCTGCTTGAACCAACACGTGAAACATGAGTTGTGCTCTTTGAGTATATCTCGGTCCGTCCTCTGTTGGCCTCGGTCATTGTACGTCTTCTCAATAAAGGTTTTGTGCTCTACCACAAGGATCAACCACGTCTATGTGTTGTAGCGCGACTAGGTTTGCTCTTTCAAAGTCGGCGAGTCGACCCTCGAAGTCGACATGCATTTCGCGGCGACCCTGACGGTGACCCCATCCAGCGAGCCTGCCGAGGTGCCTGTTGACGGGCAGACCAATGGGGTTCTCGATGCCTAGATAATTCGTGCAGTAGGAGATGCACTCTTCGGTCAGAAAGCCCCTGGCTATACTTCCCTCTAGACGTGACATGTTGCGAACGTATCCTTTGATGACACCATTCATCCTTTCGAACGGCATCATGCTGTGCAGGAACGTCGGCCCGAGTTGGATGATATCCTCCATGATATGGACCAGCAGATGCACCATAACGTTGAAGAATGCAGGCGGGAAGTACATCTCAAGATCGCATAGTATCACCACGATCTCTTCCTATAGCCTTCTGAGTTGCCTCACGCCTATCGACTTCCGAGAGATGACGTCGAAAAAGTTGCATAGGCCAAACAGCGTTTCACGGACGTGCACGTCCATGATCCCACGGATTGCAACGGGAAGTATCTGCGTCATCAGCACGTGACAGTACTTCCTCTTCATGCACAACCAGGGGGGAAGGTTGTACATCCACACAAACATAGGCCAGGTGCTATGTGTGCTTCTCTGGCTGCCAAACGGATTGACTCCATCGGTGCTCGCGCCCAACATGATGTTCCTTGGATCCTTCCCAAATTCTGGGTATTCAAAGTTCAACGCTTGCCACTGGCTCGCATCCTTAGGGTGACTCAGCATCTTGTCTTTTTTATTTATCTCTGGATCATTTCTGTCATCTTCCCGCTTCTTCTCCTCCCTATCCGCGTGCCAACGCAGGAGCTTTGCTACCTTAGGGTCCGCGAAATACCGCTGCAGATGAGGAGTGATCGGAAATTACCACACCGATTTTCGAGGAGCTTTCTTCCTCTTCTTGTATCAAGTGACGCCGCACACCGGACATATGGTAGACTCCGCATGCTCGTCCCGATAAATGATACAATTGTTCATGCACACATGGTATTTCACGTGCGGTAAATCCAGAGGACACACGATTTTCTTCGCCTCCTCGAAACTGGTCGGGCACTTGTTCCCCTTGGGAAGACGTTCGTGCCAGAATGACATGTTCTGGTCGAAGCATGCGTCGGTCATTTTGTGTTTTACCTTCATCTCCAGAGCCATGAGCGTTACTTTCAGGCGAGTATCCTCGGGCCTGCATCCTTCATACAATGGAGTAATCGCGTCTATCTCCAGTTGATCCAGCTTGGCTTTCTCTCGGGCGGCAGCTCTTGCGTTATCCGTCTGCTTGAGAAGCAGCTCTTGAATATGAGGGTCCTGCACCCAGCCTCCATCGTCTTCTGCTCCGGCATCTTCATCTTCATGATCATGCCCTTCGTCTTGATCTTCCTCATCATCATGTATGACATCTTCTACTTGATGATTGTGTACAGCATCACCGTCGTGATCATGTCCTGGAGATTCTTCGTCTTCTCGCCCGCCCTCATCGCGGTGGTACTTGTCTTGTTGCCCTTCCTCATTTCTTGCCAGGCCCCGGCCATGGACGACTTCATAGTCATCTTCATCACCTTGCCACCGATAGCCATCCATGAAACCACGCAAGAGCAGGTGGTCCCGCACCTGCCCGGAATCCGGGTCCGCAATAAGGCTCTTTAGCTTGCATCTTCGACACGGACATCTTATCTCCGTCTCGTTCTTTTGAAGCATCTCGGCCTTCGCGGAGCTCAAAAACCTATTCACGATGCCTTCAGTCATCGTGCGGACCATGGTCGCCTGCGGGGTAGAGCAAAATGATATTTTAGAACCAAGAAAAAATTTGGCATGACCTTCCCTAAAAATAGGACCAAAAAGAATGCATAGTGCCAAAATTCTCGCTGAAACAGAAATGAATCAAAACATTCTGGAAAAATATTGGCAACTATCGCATTTCAAATACCCGTACCTTCAAACACAAACATATATGCAACACCACAAACACATGCAACACCACAAACATGCATAGATCTAGCTAGGCCACAAAAAGTGCATGTGCACGTTGTTGGAGCGAGCTAGGGAGAAAAAAAGTAGATCTACATCATGAAGATAGCTTTCCCCTTACTTACCTATCAAAAAAAGGTAATTTCACCACTTAATTTTGATGAATCTATGGATAGAAATGAGGTGAGGAGGAGGAGGCAGCCGAAAGCTTGGAGAAGGAGGTGGAGGGAATGAAGTGGGGAAAGTGAGTGGGAAGGTGTGGGGCTGTCCAAAATATCTTGTTGGGGTCCCAGGTTACTAATGGCGCACCACAAGGAAATGCGCCATTAGTAACCCTGGTTACTAATGGCGCACCTGCAGGTGGTGCGCCATTAGAAGTTTTGCAAAAAAGTAAAAAATATAAATATATATACTAATGGCGCACCATGTAATAGTGCGCCATTACTAGTTTAAACTAGTAATGGCGCACTGTGAAACGGTGCGCCATTAGTAGTTTTGCAAAAAAAGAATAAGAAAAAAATTACAGTAATGGCGCACTCTCTGCCTGGTGCGCCATTACTAGTTAGAACTAGTAATGGCGCATTGTCGACCTGATGCGCCATTAGTATGTATGGAAAAATGGAAAAAAAATTAATACTAGTGGCGCACCCTATTTCTGGTGCGCCATTAGTGTCTTCCACACTAATGGCGCATCACCTACAGGTGCGCCATTAGTATATAGTAGTGGCGCACTACTTCCCTGGTGCGCCATTAGTATCAATCCTATCTATAGCCCTTTTCCTAGTAGTGTCGAAGTCCACGCAGAACTACTAGCGAGACTGAAGTCTCTCTGCAATACATAAATTAAGCAAACGTGAGTACAAAAGTACTCAGCAAGACTTACATCAGAACTAGCTACATATGCATCGGCATCAACAAAGGGATGGTGGGGTTTAACTGCAGCAAGCCAGCTTTGACTCAGTGGCTAACCTGAACTACGACTGCAATAAACTCTTTTGAGGTGGCGCACACGAGTCCACATATTCACCATATCAATACCCCACTATGGATCCGCTCCCGTCTCCCTACGAGAACGCCATCCATAGCACTCACGCTTAACTTGTGCATTTGAGAGTATCCACTTTCACTTGTCTATGAACTGTTATAGGCAACCCAGAAGTCCGTTACCATGGACGCGGCTATTCGAATAGATCATTTATAACCCTGCAGGGGTGTACTTCTTCACACATGTTTCCACCACTTAGCGTCTGCACACGAAATGTGCTCGGCAGACTTCAAGCGAAAGCCGACGTGGGTGTAGACCACGACCTGACTAACCACAAAAGTCTCTAGTCCAGGTTTATCGCCTATTCGGGTTCCATCCGCAAGGAAATCTGGTTGGGGTGTCCTCAACGGCCCCAAACGATGTGTACAGGGTCCCGAGACGCCAAACGGGTGCCCGGCATACCCGGCCACGGTGTATCTACCGCATCATAGCCCACCCCTAGGGTCAGCGCTACGCATGGCCGCCAACACATAACAT
Organism: Triticum aestivum; assembly: GCF_018294505.1. Taxonomy (NCBI): domain Eukaryota; kingdom Viridiplantae; phylum Streptophyta; class Magnoliopsida; order Poales; family Poaceae; genus Triticum; species Triticum aestivum. The sequence goes on from NC_057794.1 coordinate 446,892,749, forward strand.
ATAAACACCAGAAACTAGTTGCAACTCCTGGACAGAGGACGAGAGGGGTCAGTAAGTCGAGCGGGGTCATATTTCAGGGCCCAATGTGTGGTAGTAGAAGTTTCATGGATCACAAGCACAGAACTCAGTTCCTAAGGACGGCTTCAATGAAACAACCCACCATGTAATCCTACATGGCCTCTCATCGATACCTTTACCAAATCATGTTCACACACTTAGCTCTCAATAGAAGGACATGTTCACACACCTCCGATTCATCCCCAATGAATCAGACCTGACACAACTCTATGCAACAGCAGGCATGACAAACAAGCATGAATGAGTAGGCACATGAGGGCTCAAACAACTCCTACTCATGCTAGTGGGTTTCATCTATTTACTGTGGCAATGACAGGTCATGCAGAGGATAAGGGGTTCAACTACCGCAACAAGTAACAGATGAATCATTGTTGTCCTAATGTAGTAAAATAGAGCAGGAGCGAGAGAGTGGGATTGTATCGGAATGAACAAGGGGGTTTTGCTTGCCTGGCACTTCTGAACATAGTAATAGCTCTTCATCGGTGTCATCAAACTCATCATCGGAACCACGTTTACTGAGAGGGGACAAAACCGACAAACAAGGAAGAAACACAATCAATGCAATGCAACAATATGATGCATTCTCATGACATGGCAATATGTTGTTGATTGAACTAATGCAACTAGCAACCATATTAAATGAAGTTGGTTTGAACCCTAGGTTCAAATTCAAACCCCATGTAAGGCATTTCAAATGCCATTTATTCAAATTGTCTTATACAGCAACTTTAAGTTGTTCAAACATGCATGAAAATGGTACAGATGGATAGATTAGATTTTTCTGATCATTTTTCATATATAACTTATTTCATTCTGAGCTACGGTTAAAGTTCTATGATTTTTAGAAGTTTAGGACATTTTCTGAAATTTCCTAAATTAAATTAAATCCAGAAAAATAGCTTATTGCGTCAGCATGACATCAGGGTGGCATCAGCAGGTCAACATGCCAGGTCCAGGTCAAACCTGACCCGTGGGACCCGCACGTCAGTGTAACAGGGCAAGGACAGAGGCTGACTAGTGGGTCCGGGTCAACGATGACGTGGCATGGTCAAACTGACATGTGGGGCCGACTATATTAACCTAAACTAAGCAGGGAATAAATCCCGGGGTTAATTAAGACATGGGGCCCATAGTCAGTGAGAGAGAGGGTTCGTTAGTGGCGTCATTAGCCACTAATTACGGTGCCACGTCGGCACGGCCGGAGTTAACCCGTCGGCGACCAAAACAACGGCGGAGGCTCGCCGGACTTGAGCTATAGGCGGCGGCTAGACTCGCGGAGACCACCGGGGCGTAGCCCGTGCTCTCCCGCATCCAGAGGAGTAGGTGGGTGGCCGCGGGGGCGCCGGAGCTCGCCGGACCGAAGCTCGCGGCGGTGGACGGGGTTCGGGCGAGGTCGGGATTGGTGCTACGGTGCACGGGAGGGCGAGTGGGTGTGTGCGTTAGGCTCCTGGGGGCTTCCTGAGCACGGTGAGGCGCTCCATTGTGAGCTTGCGCGGCTGTGGCCACGGCTGCGCCATGGCCCACGGCGAGAAGCTCTCGACCGCGGTGGGAAATGGAGCTACGGGATGGGTGCAAGCTTGAGAGAGGAGGGGAGAGAATGAGGGGCTCACGGCAGACTCGCAGAGCAGCTCAATGGCTCGGGGAAGCTTTGGTTGAGGCAGATCGACGGCGACGAAGCGCGGCGGCCGAGGACCAAGACGACGATGGTGGCAACGTTGTAGAGCGCCCAAGGATGTGTGGCTCGTCTGGGATGATGTGGACAACGAGGCGGAGCTGATGAACACGGCAGTTGGTCGAGGGACGGGCGGTGAGCGCGGTGGCAGTGAGCGGCGGCGATGGACATGTTCGGGTCCGAGGTGCGGAGGCGAGGGATAGAGCAGGGGGAGAGTGAGAGAGGTCGGGTGGTTGGGGCAACGCCGGGGCGTTCACCCACGCATCCAGAGTCTCGGCGGCAAGCAGGAGGAGGCGTGGCGCCTCGCGCGCGCGTGCACTTTCCGGCCTCTGCCTACTGGCAGAGGTTAGGGATGACTGGCACCAGGCCAGGTGGGCTGGGCCAGCACAGGTGAGGACCAGGTGGGCGCCAAGTTAGTTTCCTTTCTCTCTCTCTCTCTTTTGTTTTATATTTATTCTGTTTTGTTTTGATTTAGTAAAATACTAAACCATTTTATAAAATCCTGGAAATAATTAGGGGTGTTGTCTGAATTATTCCAGTGACCCATAACAACTTCCAACATTTTTGGAGCATCTAAAATATATATAGCATTTAAATAGCTCCAATTCAAATATGTTTGAATTAATTCAAAGCCCAAATATGTCCTGCAAAAATGTAAACCATTTTTGGTAGATGCTTCCACCCCAATCCAGAAATGTTGAACATTTTCAGAGGGCATTTTGAGTTCAATGAAAAAGATTTTATTTTGCCCCTAGTTGAATTCGTTTGGTGCTAGGGTTTAAGCATCCCCATTTCAAAATTAATAGAAATTGAAAATGATGCATGGATGCAATGCCACTAATTACAAGAAGATTTCGAGGGCTATGACATAGAGGTAGGCATTTTTATTCAAAAAACTGCCACTTCGCATCTTGCGTCGCAAATAAAACTGTCAGTAGTGCATTTGTAGGCTAGCTAGTGATCGATCAGTAACTTGTAAACACTGAGCGAACAAAAATAAGTAACTGTTAATGCATCTCAATGATTCATAGATCATATACAAATATGTATCTCCAAAAGCAAAGATCATCCACTTCGGATCTTGTGTCGCAACTAAAACTAACTAGTACGATTCCCATACATAAGATCAACATGTTAATGCATCTCAATGATTCACAGATCATATACAAATATGTAGCTCCAAAAGCAAAGATCTATAAAAAACATTTGTTCTTCCTACTAACATGGATGCTCCTCTTGTCCAACATTCAGTACAGACTGAAAGACAAATTTGTTTGTGAAGTCTACAATTCCTCTTGCAAACATAAGTGGTTTCACCAACAGCTGGAACCATGAGAATGAACCACACATGATGGAGGAACATCCATTGCAATATGATTTGGTCTTCTCTCGATCACACCGCGAGACTATTTTCGGAATACAAAATGTAACTTAGGCAAGATGATGCCCATTGTATAATCAGACTAAAGCAATGAAGCACCTAGTGTTGGCCAATAAATAGTACAGTACTACTTTTGTGCAGTCCATGAAGTGACTATCCAATCTTTCTATGTCTATTTTCAAATGGCACTGCATGCAGTGACTATACTATTCTCTTGTGCAGTTCAACCAAAATAGCGGACACTTTGTTTGTTTGCCAAATAGCAACGGGCAGACATCTCTGTCTGCACAAATATCAAGCAGCTAGTAAACATATACCACACCTTGTATTTTCGGTTTAAACATGTCTCTTCCGCTTAGCATCTGTCATGTTCTGCACTGGACAATCTGATACAGTTATGTTTTGCCCTGGACAATTTCATACTGAATTGATTTGCTGGTTCAGAGCAGAAATATAGCGCATATTCTTCATCAGACCAATGATATCCATGTTCGCAGTGATGGAACATGTGAAATTGATACAACCGAAATTGAGCATCCAATCATTGAATCCCGTCCTGCACCTCCAATGTAGGTCCACCCTGCCAATAAATTCACATGCAAACCACTAGTATTACTATCTAATGACAGTACAAAAAGAGTAGCAAGATAGTGGAAAACCATGTAGCTTCGTAATGAACAGCTCATAGTGCCACCAATTGGATATAAAGGTTTGGAAAAAACATGCTCCTAATGTTGAACCAGTTGGACTTTTTGTGCAGTTCCACTAAAATCGAGCATCCCTGTTTGCATAGATATTGAAAGTGTGATTACTCTAAAAGTGGCACTAGTTGAAGCATAGACTCACAAATATAAGCATTCCAATTTCTTAATCGGAAAAGGTAGCAAGACTGTTTCTAACCACCTGTTTGAACGAATAAATAAAGCAACAACGGCTGATGTCAGGAAGGCATACATAGTTTTTCTGAAAAACTGAGCCAGTCCTGACCTTTCCTCTTCTTTTAAGCAAATTTTGTGTAGTTCTACTTAAATAAAATGCCATCACCACCTTGACAATTCAGTGACACTGTACAAAAGGAAATGACTTAACATTACATCATGATGTCAGGTATGTAGTCGACGGGCATTAGACACAAACATACAGACCTCCTCCGATAACATAATGAACATTAATTTTAACAAAGGTGTGACTAGCTTTACCGGGATAATTTGAGTGAACTCTACACCCTTTGTTCCTTAATATAAGACGTTTTCATGGTTCAATTTAAAGTACCCAAACGTCTAGTATTTAGAAAAACAGGTAGTAGTTTTCTTGAGCACATATCTGGGAAAGCTTGCCACACTTTATTTATGTCCATACGCTAATGCAACACCATTCGAATACTACAAATATACACTAATCCAGTGGCTAGTGCAACAGTAGAGTAGTTAGTTTATTACAGGGTACAGTATAATGGTTTTACTGAACAGATTTCAATAAACTCTAGCACTGGAAGGTTTCTATAAGAATTAACAATACAAAATGTAAAGGTAACAAGTTTCAGCATTGGTATACTAGCTGTGCATGAGCATTAAACCAAATACATAAGTCTGAAGGTAACTAGCATTATTAACTAATGACAGTATAAAAAAATTGCAAACCATGTACCTCCAAGGTAAATATCATTTCAAACTCGGGGGGACCTTAAAAATTGCTATCCCAATCTTGATAATCGATCAAACATAAAAACTTGATCGAACGAATCAAGAGAACAGCCGGAGGAGGAGGTGCCCACTCTTGACCTTTCCTCTTGTCTTCATAATTGTCTAACAGTTTAACCAAAATAAAATGACATCAGCGCCTTGGCATTTTGGTGACACTGTACAAAAAATTAACTTATCTCATGAAAGTGAGGTATGTAATCTATAAGCATTAACAGTGCAAAAATCTGAAGGTAGTAACAAGTTTCATCGTTGGTATACTAGCTGTGCAACAGCATTAGAATGCCTTAGCTGAAAAATCTTTAATACATCCACAATCAACAGCTAACCCTGAAATAATCCAGTGACATTAAATGGCATTGCTTAAATTTATCGGTGGCATTAGACTGAGAGCGGCATTAGTTAAATGTGGCATTATTTTAGCAGTAGCATTGCTTAACTTGACAGCTGGCGTTATACTAACAACAAAAAAAGTGGCAATAAGAGCATGGGAGGCCCATTCGGACAGTGGGTGCACCAGTACGATGTACCTCCACGGACGCAGAGTGGTGAGGGAGGTATGGTTTCCTAGTGCAACAAATATCCAGGCAACATATGTGGATTACGTCCCATTTTTGTTCACTTTAGCCACCTTTTTCCTATGCAAGGAAAACAAACCGATCGACCTGGTCATTCTCTATTGCGTTGTCATGCCTTTCTACCCTTCTTCAACCAAGAGACATGAGACTCGTTCCTTAGCTACTGATTTTCCCCTTTTCAACCTAGATGCGGGCTCGATGCCGACTCTCTTGGACAGTACAGTCTCCCTTCCTTTCCTTATTCAACCCAGACATGGATTAGTCTGCATGAAGTAGGGTTTCCTTTAATAGTGCAAATTATGGTTTTTGTCTGCATGGCCAGCAGAGCAGAGGATAGCAAATTGGGAAGATGGTGGACTGGAAAAGGATCCACATGCAACGATGTGGCAGATGGGGCAATAGAACAAGTTTATGGTTCGAAAAGAGGTAGCATACCTGAGGGTCGGCGGGAAGTGGCTTCGCTCATGGTCGTCGTCCTCCGCACACACTACGGCAGCGAGCTTGGGGATGGAGGCCATCCTGTGCGGGCGCTACGTCTGAGAGGACGGCCTTGTCGTCAGTGCGTGACCTCGCTCGCCGACGACGAGTGCGTCAATGCTGCACGTCCTTTTCTTCCCCGGCGGATCTGTGACCACCGGTGAGGAGGGAGAGAGGGGCCGTCTTTTTTAGATCAGGAGAGAGGGTGGTAGTGTGAGAAGCAAGTGGGCAGCCCTTAGCAAGAAAGCGCTGAAGCTCCAGCCTATATATCTTTTTTATATTACTAGTAATGGAGGTGGAGTAGTGGTAGAGTAGTTTATATTTTCTCTGTGTACAGTACTAGTTAGTCGTGCTTCAAAACTGATCGGCACGCCATTAAAAAATAAAGGTCAATAACTAATGCGGCACCTCGGGCGAACGCGGCCAGATCGCATTTTGCACGAGAAATTACACACCATGTTTCATTGACATGTGGTCCCGTTCCAACATATCAGTGAGACGACGGCGAGTAGTAGGAGTACTTCCGAACGGACGTGTAGGCCAAGGCGCCTATTCGTGAACCATGGCAAACTCGCAACCGTCCATCGACTCTTCGCCTTTTCCTCTCGATTTGGAACTCTTGTCACACACTCTTCCTCTCCCTCCTCCATTTTCCTTCAGCCTTCACCCTTTCTTCTGCCATTGTTCGATCGTCTTCTCCATGGAGGGAACAGGCCGGAAACGACCCCGTTATTCTTGCCCCGATCTGAAAGATGACGTGGTGGAGGAACTCATTGATCGGTGTGGCGTCATCACCTCGGCTAGCATGGCAGGTTCGTTCAAGCCCATTCTCGACTCAACTAATAACATCATTACAAAGAACCCAAGAGTCAAGGAGCGGTTTGATCTCCCCTATCTTCTTTCCCGTGACCCTGATGACTGGCGCCGGCACGACGGAGGCCTCGCCCTGTGCAAGTTGATGCCGCTTGATAATGATACGTATGATGTTAAGATGCCATTGCTTGAGGGCAAGGCTTGGGCGGGCGGAAAAGGAGATTGGGTTGTTTACATTGGGTCCAACTGCAAGTGGGAACTTGTGACTGTGTACACTCGTGACCGGGTTCCACTTCCAAAAATCTCAGCAGACTGCCCAGAGGTTGAGCACACCGGTATTGTACGCACGTTCAAATACGATCATGGTGACTGTCTTCTACGGAAGATAGCAATTTGTCGAGTTCCCAACCGCTCTTGGAATTACAACAACTATAAAGTTGTTGCTATCTTCGACAAGCTTGTTGCCGTTCTGGGTGGTTTGACTCGATGGATATTGCTCAAAAATCAGTTTCTGTACACGGATGAGTATTGTGATGCAATTCAATACGAGGGCCTTGTGTTTGCTGCCACCACTCGTGGCATTGTTTTTGCATGGGATCCTCGTAGTTTCGGTACGTTTGTCTTACACCGTAATTATAATTGTTTCATCCACATGCATGCGGGTTAGCAAGTTTCCCTTTACTAATTAACCTTCTTCTTGTGTTTCCAAGGTCCTGTGAACATCCCACCACCTATACTTGAATATTTTTATAACCAAGGGGGAGATGACGATGGTGATGATCATGAGCATGAGGACGAGCAGCGCCCATATACTCGGTGGTGCCTGGCAACTAATTTCGATGGATCACCTCTTCTTGTGTGTATACATCCCACTGATGATGTTACTACTAAGGAAGCAGGTGTAGTCTCCCATAGTCGCACTCCCTGGACCTATTCCAACACCCGTTGCATGGTATTCGGGATGGATACTAGTGTGCTAGCGCCAACTCCTTCTCCCTGGTACAGAATTGATAGTCTTGGAGAAAACTCGCTCTTCCTTGGACAAAACTATCCGATGATGGTGAAAGGCGATCCAACTGCTATTGACACAATGTTACTAGTACCATTTATGAGATGCAACTGTGTCTATACCTTGGACATTTGGGTGGTTCCCTACCCTGGTACTGATATAGTAGGCCGCTTCAGCCTGGATGATCAGTCCTGTGTTGGTCTCCAGATCGACAATCGATGGCCTGTCCCAGAAAATCACTTGTGGTTCAAAGCAAGCGTTTCCAACACCGAGGAATGGTTGAGTTGAAGTACATTTCAATGCTTGTTATTTGTTGTGTGGTGAAAACTTTAGTATTTATAATGTATCCTTGTTGTCGATGTGGGTTGATGACCTGTTGTATGTAATAAAATGACATGCCTGTGATAAACTTCCTAAATTTATGAATGTCTTTCGAGTCGCTTCTCTGAGTGAGTGGTGCGATGAGGCAAAAAATATTTTCCGAATACATAATTGTACGTGCATTGCAACAGGTTATCGGATGAGGCCAATCAACAATAGTAGTACACTATTTGTACTAGATCCATATGCTTCGCGTGTCGGGCGAGTGTTTTTACTGTAGCCATATGTTAATGTGTTCGCTGTACGTAACCAGCACCTCGAATCCTCGATACTAGTACTATATAGTAGGAGTAAGTAGTAGGAGTAGTAGGGTGGCATGGGCCAGAACAAGCATTCACGTCCAGGAGTACGGCACACGCCACCACCACGACATCCATCTGACACCATATTATTTCTTGGAGTCCGTGCTAGAGCAATCTCTTCAACCTCGTCGTTTCTCTAACTTCAGCCATCGCGCGGCGGGTGAGGTGGGGGTTTGCTGATAATCGGTTTCCTTAACTGCGATCCCACTTGTAAGGCCAACTCCAACGCACGACCCCAAACGGACCTCCGTTTTGCACGAACTCCAATGATAATTTTAACTAGAAAATCAAGACCAAAGAAAACAAGAACCACAAGAATACATTTTACTACTCCTGTAAGTTGGATTAGTGCCTTCTCGACGCATTCATTGTTGATCTGCGGAGGCTCGATCTTGCGTGCTTCTTTCTTCTTCGAGTGTAAAGAAGTAGATGTTGCTTCCTCGCACCTAGTCTCATGTCTAGCCTCTATTCTAGTAGGAGTATCAACAAATGCACTAATCTCATCTCTAGCCTCTGTGCTAGCTAAAAGTGATAGAACATCTACTAAATTGCGCTCTATCAATATATGGACGTACTCTTCTTCCCAATACAAAAACTTGCATCCATTCTATTCCCTCCGTTGCACAATACATGACTTCTATTTGTCAAAATATATATGTATCTAGACATGTTTTAGTATATAGGTACATCCATTTTTGGACAAATGGAAGTCAAGTATTTTGGAACGGAGGGAGTACACAATAAAAAATTTAAGTTAGCACAACTAGTCTAATCCGAGAGCACAACCGAAGATTTGGTCAGGTTCTTCCTACTTTTGCCGACACGTGGGACATCCAGCGTCCAGGTCGTGTCATGAAAGAAAATAGAGTGGTAGTTAAAGCCACGAGATGTGCATCTTGGGTTAAATTGTAAATAGAATCTTACTACTCTTGAGTAACTCCAAAACCGGCCACCGAAGATCTTTATTGGATTTGTTTTTCATCACCAACACGTCGAGGTGAAAGATGTGCAGGTTCAGTGGGTCCTCTTGCGTTTTCACTGACATGTGGGGCCTCATGTGAGCAAACAGACGATGGGCTCCGTGCGTCCGCTGGCTGGCTGAGAAGAGAGATAGAGGAGGGCTGAGCATGGACTGCAGGAAATTTGTTCTACGTACTACCTCGATATAGGCTCGATATAGTGGGGTGGCATGGGCCATAACTAGCATTCACGTCTAGCAGTACGGCACACGCCACCCACACGAGTCCCATCCGACACCAATTTTCTTGGAGTCCGTGCTACAGCCATCTCTTCTCCCTCCTGTTTTCTCAGCCATCACGCGGTGGGCGGCCTGGGGGTTTGCCGATAGTCGGTTTGCTCAACTACGGTCCCACTTGTAAGTGAAAATGCAACACCGCACGCATTCCCTCTTGAGCGGCATGCCGGACCAACTGTGTGGGGTTGTGACGCGAACACGGTAGGCATTTCCTTTTGAACTCGTAACTAGTAAAATTTGGTTCTGCTCCATGGTGCGACCGATAGATAGAAAATAACGATTTTGCCTAGAGTAATGAGAAGTTTGGTTCTGGCGTCGTCCATGCGTGGAGTACGTATGAAAATTATGAAGTTGATGAGAAAGGTAAGATAATTACTATAGTATCATATACTACTACATGGATTTGACGGAAAGTTAAAAATACATATGGATCCATCAACGACATCCTCACGCCCTAGTGCGCCGGGTCACCAACCGACGTGTGAGGAGCAGCTGCGTTGGCGGCGAGCTCAACGTGCTTCTGAACAGTGTCATCCAAGGTTGCCTTGCGGTCCAAGAAGGCCAGCGTCCTATTGTCCTCCTCTTGCATGTAGTAGTCCTTGTGGACGATTTGCACGTAGACGTGGGTGATTATGTCGATGGTGTCTTGCTGCGCCAGGCGCTGCGCGACGAGCGCGACCTCGAGGTGGAGATTCTCCGGCGCGACGGCAGGCTGTCGTAGGGCCACCAGTGCGTCGAAGAGGTTGTCACCATATTGGCCGTTGAGGGTGGCGGGCATCGCAGAGCCTGGGCGCGTCGGATGGAGGCTTATGTCAAAGTCGTCTACAAGCTCCTTGATGACGGTGAACTTGTCGAGGAAACCGACGAGGACCTCGTCGAACAAGGAGACGAAGCTGTCATCCAAGCGGCCCCTCGCCCTGGCAGCCTCAAGCAATACTACCTGGAGACGTTCCTCGGTGTCGGGCCGCAGGCCAGCATCATGGACCATCTGGCACAGCCGGCTGATGCTCGCGCTCATCGCCTCCATGGGTCTAGCTTAGCTTCTAGTCAACTGATCTTGCGATTCGAGTGATCACTCTTACCCTTGGTTAGCGTGCATAGGTGCATAGGATTTCGTACTACTCCTCGGCCCTCTACTGCAACTGCCTTTGGCTATATGATAGGTGGGTAGCCACCCCCAGGGCCCATGTGTCATTCACCCAAAGGGAGTTGCCATAAGTCAATGAAGCTGCATCCCCCTCCATGCCGGTGTAGTATAGTCATCTCACCGGACCTCTAGTTGGGGCCAAACGAGGGAAGTTTGATGTCTACTGGTTTATTGCTCCCCTTTGCATTTTGAGCCAAGTTTTGACCTTTGATTTAACTAATAAAATGTTAATGCATGTAAACAAAAATGTTGTGTAAGTCACCTTACAAAAACCAAATAATCCCAAAATACTTAGGCACGATGCATTAACTCCCTCCTTGTTTCTTATTTCGTGACATATCAACCAATGAGAGATGTGGGCCGTGCATGCTTTCAATGACTTGAGACTACCAAACATGACATGCAGTGTATAGTTCATTGCATGTAATCCTATTAGTACTCTAGTTAGCAAAAACATTAAGTTCTCTCGCCGATAGGAATAAAACACCATGTATTTATTTACAGAGGGAGTAGTACATTTTTTGTGACATGCATTACTAGATATTGCTAGTCAAATACTAAAATCCAGATGGACATGGTAGTACTCCTAAATCTAGATGGTGGTGCTACTAGTACTAGTAGTAGTACTGCCAATGTAGTAGTAGGAGTACTAGCACTATACTACCCATTGGTCAAATTATTACATGCTACTCCTCACATTGAAGTGACAAGACCCTGCGCCAGAGATGACACCTGAGTATAGGCACCATGTTCGGCATACCATAGTCAGCCTCACCGTCTGCAGTCACTATCATCATGGCTGTAGAGCTAGCCTACTTACAACTAGCCCTGTTCGACATAATTTCCCTTGCGTAGATGCCCGTGCATTGCACGTAACACCAAGATTGGGGGTGGACAGCTCCGGCAGCGGCCATCGCACCAGATTTTTCCACGGCCTTCTAGATGTGGTGGGGAGGAGATAAGGCTGATTGTGAGAGACAAGGCGTTGTTTGTAAATAGGGAACAAGTGCGGGCATCTTTTTGCAAAAATGGAGAAGATTGGTTTTTATGCGTCAGATCTAGATCCGATGGCTATTGGTGAAAGATGGAAGGCACCACATCATCACCAACTCAGGACCTGTTTGATTCGCAGGATTTTGAAAACGCAGGAATATGACACAACAATATTACTAGTTTCAAACTGATATTACAAATGTTGGGAGTAATGCTGCACCTACAAAGAGGGAATTACTAGGAAGTTTACGTAAGACCTTTCATTACTTTAGGTGGATGCAGCATTATCGTACAAACTAAAATCCACCGCCCTGACAAGTCACTAATGGGCAAATAAGTTTTCGAGTCTCTGGCCACTTCATGTTTCAAAAACAGATTCAGCTTCTGCGGAGACTTTCTCATTTAGGCTTAGACGCTTGCGGTGATCAGCACGCCATTCATTGTTGCGCCAGAGAACGCCAAACCTCATTACCTTGAGCACACTTGCCTCCAGAACAAAGAACTTGGCTAATTTAATCTTAGATGTGCTGCCTCGGTAGTCGATCAAATCAATTTCTGTAAGATGGAGATCAAGGCATTCGATGAGATTGTTATAGTACAGCTGCGGAGCGGGTGCTCCATAGCCTTCTTCGAGATGACAATGTCGAAGAGGTCGAGCTGCTTGAGTTGAGGGAGAAGAAGGGCGGGCGTTGCATTAATCTGGGGAAGATAGCAGGAGCCGAAGCTGGCGCGTCGCAGCGTTGGCGTGAGGCGGAGCGTGGACGGCGGCAGAGAGCGACATCGTCCAGCTTCAAAGCTGAGCTCCTCGAGCTGATCTAGGGAGAGGGATAAGAACCACTCGTCGAGCTTGGGTTGGACCTTGCAGTTGGTACTGAACATGCGGATGTCAAGGCGTCTGGCTGGCCTAGGGTGCGATGAAAGGATCTTGGAGACTATGGCCATGAGTTTGCAATCCCCATCGCAGAGGCAGCTATCGATGGTAAGGTTGAGGGGGACATAGCGCCAGAGGAGGCGCCACCGCCGGGAGAGCAGGGCAGTCCGCACGGCAGATTTGGTGGGGAGGAGGCCGATGATGACGAGCAGCATGTCATCGGGGAGGCTGCTGATGAAGTCCAGGCTCGCCGGATGCGGTTTTGGCTCGAGCCGCCTCCGCTTGTTGGCTGCCTCGCCATCCATCTCAACCGGAGGTGATGCCGGTGTACACGTGTGCTGGTGTGTGTTGTGTGCTGGGTGTGCGCAAGTGCGTCCTTCTGTGCATGCCGCCGCACAGTGGTGAATTGTGCGCGAGTGCGTCCTTCGCGCGCAAGATGTTTGTCCTCAATGCACCCTCAATTTACTAGCGTGCGGGGTGCTACCCCGAGTGGTTTCAACTTTGTTTACTTCACCGCATGTCAGATGGGCCTCTAGTTTACTTATTTTCACCCACTGCCACATGGTCCAACACACGAAGATACAGAACACGAGCTGACAAGGCAACATGTGGATTGGTTGACCAGTCAACTAAACAATATACAGAGCTATACACTGACAAAGTGAGCATATAATCCGTCCGTATAGAGAGTTCGAGTGAGAGGGGAGGCCCGTGAGAGATAGCAGAGAGAGAGAAAGAGCTACTCCCTCCGTTCGATAATGTAGTTCCAACATTTTTTGAAGTCAAACTTTTGAAACTTTGACCAAGTTTATAAAAAATTACTTATATCTACAATACCAAAGATAAATGATAGTGTGAAGTAAGTACATGCTGTGATGAATCTAATGATCATTCCAGATGTAAATGTTTTTCTCCACATATACCTGGTCAAACTTTTCTGAGGTTTGACTTTTCAAAACATCCATATGCTTATGGACGTGACAGAGTCCCTAACTAGAGATAGAGAGAGAGAGAGAGTGACTGAAAAAGTGTGTGTGTGCATGTGTGAAAGAGACATGGACAACACATGATAAAAGTAGAGAAAAAGTGCGCGTGTCTTATGCAAACATATCACACATGCATCTTCGACAATGGAGGCAAGGTGAGGAGATAGTGTGTGGTTGTTTGGAACCGAGAGAGCAAGACCCCTAGCACGTGGCCAAGAGGGGTGTCAGTGTCAAAACCGGCGGGTCTCGGGTAGGGGGTCCTGAACTGTGCGTCTAAGGCGGATGGTACGGCAGGGGACACAATGTTTTACCCAAGTTCGGGCCCTCTTGATGGAGGTAAAACCCTACGCCCTGCTTGATTAATATTGATGATATGGGTAGTACAAGAGTAGATCTACCACGAGATCAGAGAGGCTAACCCCTAGAAGCTAGCCTATGGTATGATTGTGTGTTGTCCTACGGACTAAAACCCTTCGGTTTATATAGACATCGTAAAGGGCTAGGGTTACACAAGGCCACTTACAAAGGAGGAGATACACATATCCGTATTGCCTAGCTTGCCTTCCACGCCAAGTAGAGTCCCATCCGGACACGAGACGAAGTCTTCAATCTTGTATCTTCATAGTCTAACAGTCCGGCCAATGGATATAGTCCGGCTGTCCGGAGACCCCCTAATCCAGGACTCCCTCAGTAGCCCCTGAACCAGGCTTTCAATGACGATGAGTCCGGCGCGCAGTATTGTCCTCGGCATTGCAAGGCGGGTTCCTCCTCCGAATACACCATGGAAGAATTTGAATACAAGGATAGTGTCCGACCCTGCAAAATAAGTTCCACATACCACCTAGAGAGAATAATATTGCCACAAATCCAATTTGCTGACTTGTTTTGGCAACACGACATTATGCCATGGCCCGGCGATTATTTGAACCATTTCCTTTAACTAGCCCCGCACATAACGCGAGGCAGTTTTTTGACACGTCTTGTCAAAGCAGAGATCGTGACCCCTTATCACGGGATTCTCATCAATACGGGCGTGGGTAACCCAACCGCGCCATCGATTACGGCGCTTGGGGGATAAGTGAGTTTTACCAGGCTAGTGGGGACGCATAGTTCCATCCGCCCATATAAAGGGATAAGGATTCACCTTTTCATCCATGCCTTCTTCCTCCTTTGCTCATCCATTTTCGCACACTCGAGCTCCAGTGCCCAAGTTCGCATTTCCCACCTCGACCTTCTCCAACCATGTCCGGAGCAGGAGGCGGGTGGATGGTCTCCTCCGTCACGAAGGGACACATCAAGAAGCTGAGGAGAGCCAGACACCTGCCCGATGACATCGCGCACCGGCTACCAGACGAGGGGCAGCTCATCCCCACCCCTAGGCCCCATGAGAGGGTAGTGTTCCTTACCCATTTCCTCCGTGGACTGGGATTCCCTCTCCACCCATTCGTCTGGGGGCTCATGTTCTACTACGTCCTGGATTTCCACGATCTGGCCCCGAACTTCATCCTCAACATCTCGGCGTTTATCGTCGTGTGCGAGGCCTGCCTCCGCATCAAGCCCCACTTTGGCTTATGGCTGAAGACCTTCAATGTCAAGCCGAAGGTAGTGAGCGGCCACCAGGCAGAGTGTGGAGGCGCCATGGTGGGCAAGATGCCCAACGTCACATGGCTCGAGGGCTCCTTTGTGGAAACCATAAAGGGGTGGCAACCGGGGTGGTTCTACATCACCGAGCCGCGTGACCCTAAATGGGCAGCGGCCCCCGAGTTCTGATCTGGCATCCCCACGCGGCTCACCTCCTGGCAAGAGAAAGTCCCATCCTGGGGTAGTCGGGAGAGCTGGCCGGACTCCAAACATGTATTCAAAACATGGTGAACAAGAAGCTCAAACTTGTCAACGTAGTCCAGGTCATGCTCATCTGCCGGATCCTCCCGTGCCAACAACGGGCTTTCAACTTGTGGGAGTTCGACCCGGCCCAGCACCAAACTCTGAATAGGCTCTTCGACACAACTCACGAGGATGCCTGGAGGGTGCTATTCAAGGGCGCCGAGGTTCCCCCTCCCACTACCGAGGATCGCGGATTCTGCGCGAAGCGCCAAGCTAGTGCGGTAAGTTGTTTTACCTTTCACATGATACTTGTTTTTCATAGTTTTACTCTATGCGGGATCTAAGCTCCCGTACCTTTGACAGGACTGGCAGGAGACGGCCGGACAGATCGACTATCCGGCTCCTTTGCCCGAAGGCCCAGCAGATGCTCTCTTGATGAAGATGCTAACTCCGGCTCCTTACAAGGTGCCGGAGAAGACCAAGAAGGCCAAGGGAACCCGAAAGAGTTCCCGACGCCAGGCGTCATTGGACTCATCGTCTGATAATTCTGCGACACACTCCTCCCCCGAAGACGAGGAGGAAGAAGAAGATGCTCCCCCTCCAGACGGGGGAGACAAGAAAAAGGAAGGCCGCCCCAACTAGGGAGGCCGAAGGGTCCAAGAAGGGAAGGACTCTCCTTCCGGACAGTTCTACCACCACCGCCGACGGCGAAGACGAGTGGCTGCCCAGGGCCAAGCCCCTGGGGTAGTCGTAAGTATTCGGATACCAGAGTAACTCATAGCATTCCTTTGTCGCACTGCTTCCCTTAACGCCGAATATGATTATGCAGGCCGCCACGAGCCCGTATCAATGTATCATCGGACGGCTCCCTGGGCTCGACGGATATGGATAGCGATCCACTTCCGACCGCCACCTCCCCTTGCCCTACGGACGACGCCGAGGTATTGTCCCAAGAGGCACCGGGTCGAGGGGAGAAAGTCCCGGAGGCACCCCCAAGGCGACCTTCCGGACTTCGGGAGCAGAGGGGACAAGGCCCCTGAGGGCTCCGAGTTCGGCCCTCAGCCGAACGCCGCGCCGGAACCTCCAGTGGTTCTGGACTCGGGCAGGCGGCCTCCTTCCAAGAGGGGCAAGACGCCTGTGCTAGTGACCTCTGTCCAACCAGAGGCACCGGACACTCTGCTGGGAGCGCTTCGCAGCGCTTCCATCGACGAAGAACACCGCCCTATTAAGAGTGCGGTGATCCAGAAGGTTCAGTCCCCAAGAGTGGATTGACTGAAGCCTGTGCCAGCCTTCTAACAGGCTTTGAGGTAAGTGTTTAAAATATAGGAAAAATGTTACTGCATAGATAGTAGCCCCTGATGCTATGTTCGGTGTTCACAAAGAAAAGTCGAACAGAGGATCAAACAATATCGCAGGAGTCTAATATAAGTATGTCTATATGCGTATGCAGGCTTCGCTACTGGCATCTGCCACACTGACTACGGAGGTCGCCACACTGAAGCAGGACCTTAAAGGGGACTAAGGACGAGCTCGGCCTTGCCAAGAGGCAGCTCGAGGAGAACACAGGTAAGTAATACCTAGTCTATGGATATGTATAAAAAGAATGAAATTGCAAAATGACAGGATCATCATGAATTTGCCAGGGGCCACGGCCGTAGTGGCGACCCTAAAGCAAGCGTTGTCCGAGGCCGAAAACAAAGCGGCCAAGGAGCGCACCAAGCGAGAAAAGCAGGAGGCGCGGGTGGGCGAGGTGCAACAAGAGCTCCAAGCTCTCGTGATGAAGCACGAGGCGTTGGAGCTTGACTCAAAGACGCGGGAGTCTGAGCTTGCCGCGGCCCTTGAGAGCGCGAAGAATGCCAAGGCCAAAGCCCAAAGGGCCCTCCAGGAGATTGATGCGATGAACAAGATAGCAGCGGGTAAGGCATTCTATATGCAAAGCAAGCATGTGAAAGTAAATTACCTATTACTTACCCGAATCCGGAGCTCTCCAGGAGCATTCGCAGATTTTCCCCACAGCGTGTCCGATGCCGCACAATTTTACCAGGCCAAGGAGGGAAGCTCAATGGAGAAGCTGTTCTGGTCTCAATATACTGGGACCGAACACCCGGTGCCTATGAGCGACCAGCTAAAGCAGCTGGTCGAGCTACACAAGGCGGCCGAACAGGCCATGAAGGGCTTTATAGTCCGGCTGTGGCCTGGCAACGCCCTTCCGAACAGCTACTTCGGCCTGGTGAGGCGGCTTGTGGATGCCTGCCCGCGGATGGAGGTCGTCAAGCGATCCGTCTGCATTGAAGGTGCATGCCGGGCTTTCACCTGTGTGAAGTTGCAATGGGTCAAGCTAGACGCCGTGAAGCTGATCAAGGAAGGGCCACCGGAGGGCAAGGAGCATCGCCACCCCGAGATGTACTACGAGGGTGTTCTGAGGGGTGCCCATCTCGTAGCGTATGAGTGCATGAAAGATGTAATATTTGAGTGAAACTTGCTCGTGTGATCCTGTATTTATGAAAACTTGTTCATATGCGCTATGCAACGCTTGTTTGAATTTAAAATATTACCTTCTGTTTGGATGTTTATCCAATCTGAGAGATGGCTAGTTCTCGGCTTCTGCCCCCATGCCGCGAGTGCTGGGGTGTTCGGGATAAACCTGAGCACTCTTGTTCCCATTTTTAGGTCCTTCGAGGGAGGTGCTCAGCACAGCGAACAAGGCAACCGGACTAATAATGCTTCATCACTCTCACTTAGCCATAGAATTCTATAATTTTAAATTTCAGCGAAGCCCCTGGTATTCGGAAGGCCGAATTCGGGGCATGATACACGCCTTTAAGCCGGACAGGACCGGCTCCTCGCTCTAAGCGGCATAAGTTTTTGGGACTCGAAACCTCGCTGAACAGCGACCGGTCTCTCGCCTTATCATGACAGTCAGTTTTAGCTTTCTCTACTGAGGTGCTTAGCCCAGCAGAACCGGAGCACAATCGCAGTAGTTCTCCTAGCACTACCTTTGCCGATAGAGCGGAACGTAAGGTACCAAAACATAGGAGCCGGGAAAACCCAACATTTGACCAAAGACATGATTCGGAGCTGATGCATATAATGCTATAAGTTCGGAGTGCCGCACTTGTGAAAGTGTTCGGACTTTTCACACCATATTGTGGGGTACATAAGCCCCTGGTGTATTGGCCGTACCAAAGTGTACGGTTGCAAGGCATCATTAATGAACACACATATATATATAACAAGAATGCAATAACAGTCGTAATGTTATGCATTGTTTATTCAAAAAGGTGCGTTAAAGCAGAATGATACAGATAGTGCGATTAGCAAAAAGTGGGACTATGTCCCTTCCAAGGGCAAGCTGAGGAATAGTATTAAAGCAAATATTTCACTCGTTATCATAATCCACCTGGGAGTTCCGTGGTGTGACGTAGCCTGCTGCCTCCTTGGTTGCTGCATCATGTGTTCAGCAATCATACTGTCGGACGTGTTTCCAGAGATTAAAGTCCTGAAAAGAGAAAAATAACAAAGCAGGAAGCCCCTAGTGCGGTTTAAGCCGCGTCTTGGGGCGTGTCGTGGTTATGCCCCCCTCCCCACCTGTGCCCATGGTATTTTTAATGCGTAATTATGTACGTGTGGCATGGATTTCGCCGTTTGGATGGGACTAGGGTGGGCGCCGCATTGCTACGCAAGCTCAGATCGTGCTAGGCGGTCTAGTTGCTGATTACTCCGAGCGCGCTTGAAGGTGTCCGGGTCTTGAAACGCCGAACTAGTGGATTGCCTTGAGAGGCTGCTTTGCGCTTCTTCTGCGAGGGCCGCAGTGTGCTCCTCCGTTCGGAGAGAGCGCTCTGTGTTTCCATTAACTCTAATGACCCCCCGAGGTCCTGGCATCTTGAGCTTGAGGTATGCATAATGCGGTACCGCATTGAATCTCGCAAATGCGGTTCGCCCGAGCAGTGCATGAAAACCACTGCGGAACGGGACTATATCGAAGATTAGTTCTTTGCTTCGGAAGTTATCCGAGGATCCGAAGACCACTTCTAGTGTAATTGATCATGTGCAATGGGCCTCTACACCTGGAATGACGCCTTTAAAGGTCATTTTTGTGGGTTTGATCCTTGAGGGGTCTATACCCATTTTGCGCACTATGTCCTGATAAAGCAGGTTCAGGCTGCTGCCACCGTCCATAAGGACTTGAGTGAGGTGAAATCCGTCAATGATTGGGTCTAGGACCAGTGCGGCAAATCCGCCATGACGGATACTAGTGGGGTGGTCCCTGCGATCCAATGTGATCGGACAGGAGGACCATGGGTTGAACTTTGCCGCGACTGGCTCCAATGCATATACGTCCCTGAGCACATGCTTCTGCTCCCTCTTAGGGATGTGGGTTGCGTATATCATGTTCACCGTCCGCACTTGTGGGGGGAACCTCTTCTGTCCTCCGGTGTTCGGCTGCCGGGGCTCCTCTTCGTCATCGCTGGGTGACCCCTTATCTTTGTCTTCGGCAATTAACTTGCCGGCCTGCTTGAATACCCAACAGTCCCTATTGGTGTGGTTGGCTGGATTGTCGGGGGTGCCGTGTATTCGACACAAGCGATTGAGTATGCGGTCCAAACTGGACAGGCCCTGAGTGCTTCTTTTAAATGGCTTTTTCCGCTGATCGGGTTTAGAGCCTTTGAATCCAGCATTGACTGTTGTATCCTCAGTATTGTTGCTGTTAACGCGACGCTTATGTTTGTTGCGACGTCTATTGCCGTCCTTGGTATCCGAAGTACCACGGTTCTTTGATATGTTATTACTGCGAGCCAGCCAGCTATCTTCTCCCGCATAAACGCGGGTCATGAGTGTCGTGAGGGCTGCCATAGATTTCGGCTCTTCCTGACCAAGGTGCCGGGCTAGCCACTCGTCGCGGATGTTGTGCTTGAAAGCTGCTAGGGCCTCTGCATCCGGACAGTCGACGATTTGATTTTTCTTTGTTAGGAACCGTGTCCAGAATTGCCTGGCCGATTCTTCTGGCTGCTGAATTATGTGGCTCAAGTCATCGGCATCTGGTGGCCGCACATAAGTGCCATGAAAGTTGTCAAGGAATGCGGCCTCCAGATCTTCCCAACAGCTAATGGACTCTTTTGGCAAGCTGTTAAGCCAATGCCGCGCTGGTCCTTTGAGCTTTAGTGGGAGGTATTTGATGGCGTGTAAGTCATCACCGCGGGCCATGTGGATGTGGAGGAGGAAATCCTCGATCCATACCACAGGATCTGTTGTGTTGTCCTATGATTCAATATTTACGGGTTTGAAACCCTCTGGGATTTGATGATCCATTACTTCGTCTGTGAAGCATAGGGGGTGTGCGGCGCCTCTGTATTGGGCTATGTCGTGACACAGCTCGAATGGGTCCTGCCCACTATGGTCGGCCTAGCCGGACTTACTTTTACTGTATCCGGCGTGATGTTTATCATCTTGCATAGTGGCGTGCCCTCGTGATCCGTAGATCGATCTTGCATGTTTTGCTTTGTCCTCCAATATGTCTCGCAGGTCTGGCGTGTTTCCCCATGCTTTTTTATTTGAATGGCGTCGGGGTGCAGCCTGAGCTTTTGGCTGGAATGCCTCTCTATCACGGCCACGAGGTGGCCGATAAGCCGCGTCATATGCTTCTTCCTCCAGTTGAGATAGCAACCTGCATTTTGGGTAACTCTTGGAGGGGCGCCCGAGTTTATATTCCTCGGCCGTGAGGACTTCAGTCCATCTGTCAGCTAGCAGATCTTGATCAGCTTGAAGTTGCTGCTGCTTTTTCTTAAGGCTATTTGCCGTGGCCATAAGCCGGCGCTTGAAGCGCTCTTGTTCGACGGGATCCTCTGGCACGATGAATTCGTCTTCGCTGAGGCTTGCCTCATCTTCGGAGGGGGGTATGTAATTATCATCCTCCGCCTCTCCATCTGCCGCTCTCTTAGGAGGGCTGGCTCCTCCATCCTCCTTCTCTAAATCTTGCTGGAGGGGATTGTTGTTGTCTTTGGCACTATCCGGAGTGTTATTCCCTCCTGTGCCGATATCACCACTTTTGCTTTGGCGAGACTTAGAGCGGCGCCGCTGACGTCGGCGCTTGGGTTGCTTCTTGAAGGGGTCATCCTCCGCTGTCTCGTCGCCATTACCTTCTTTGGGTGTATCCACCATGTATATATCGTATGATGAGGTGGTTGTCCAGTGCCCTGTGGGCAGTGGTTCCTCTTCGTCTCCCGCATCGTCGTCCATACCGTTGATGTCAAGCATGTCGGTTAAGTCATCGACAGTGGCTACTAAGTGGGTGGTGGGTGGGCCGCGAATTTCTTCGTTGTCCGCATCCGAGTCCTGCCGGACATAGTTCGGCCAGGATTCTCCTGACAAGGAGAGAGACCTTAATGAGTTCAGTATATCACCGAATGGCGAGTGCTGAAAGATATCCGCGGAGGTAAACTCCATGATCGGCGCCCAGCCAGATTCGATAGGAACGGGCGCATGCGGTTCGGAGTCCGTGGCCGGAGAAGGATCCGGCAGTTTAACAACACGGCTCTTGTGCAAGGTAAGGTCGATGTTTGGCTCGATATCCGATGAGGATAAGGCTTCCGTGGCAGGATCCATCCACCCATCCATGGACGGCGCAACTGGCTCCGAATCGTACTCATCGTGATCGCGTGACGCACAAGGCAGAGGCTCGAATCCGTCGAAGATTAAGTCTTCGCGGATATCGGTCGTGTAGTTTAAGCTTCCAAACCTGACCTGGTGGCCAGGGGCGTAACTTTCAATCTACTTCAGATGGCCAAGCGAATTGGCCCGCAGTGCAAAGACGCCGAATACAAAAATATGTCCGGGGAGAAAAGTCTCACCCTGGACTGCATCGCTAACGATGATCGAAGGAGCCATCAAGCCTAACGGCGACGACACAGAGGAACTCTCAATGAAAGCACCAATGTCGGTGTCAAAACCGGCGGATCTCGGGTAGGGGGTCCCGAACTGTGCATCTAAGGTGGATGGTAACAGGAGGCAGGGGACACGATGTTTTACCCAGGTTCGGGCCCTCTTGATGGAGGTAAAACCCTAAGTCCTGCTTGATTAATATTGATGATATGGGTAGTACAAGAGTAGATCTACCACGAGATCAAAGAGGCTAAACCCTAGAAGCTAGCCTATGGTATGATTGTGTGTTGTCCTACGGACTAAAACCCTCCGGTTTATATAGACACCGGAAAGGGCTAGGGTTACACAAGGTCGGTTACAAAGGAGGAGATACACATATCCGTATTGACTAGCTTGCCTTCCACGCCAAGTAGAGTCCCATCCGGACACGAGACAAAGTCTTCAATCTTGTATCTTCATAGTCTAACAGTCCGGCCAATGGATATAGTCCAGCTGTCCGGAGACCCCCTAATCCAGGACTTCCTCAAGGGGTCTGACAAACAAGGGAGAGAGGTCGAGAGAGACGTACGGAGAAAATGCAGACATGGGGAGAAGAGTGTATGTTTGTCATAGAGAGATCCCCTGGAGATCGTGATGGGACTACATGGGTGGGAGATCGAGTGACAAGGTGTGTGCGCGATACAAGATGCCCCGAGAGATATTGAGATAGACGTATGTATGGAAGGAGACAATACGTGTGTTCCTGATGGCTAGTAAGAGATAATCATACTTAGGAGGGGGAGTGCTTGCGCCTATGATGGAGTGAGGGATTATGGTACTTAGGGGGTGCGTGTCCCATGGAGAGAGAACAAGGGCGGAGAGTGTTGGATGGGTCTATATGTATAGCGCGAGCAAGACATGTGTATGTGTGAACCAGGGAGATATAAGGCCAGTTTGTCTTGCGTCCTGAGCATCTTTTGCCTGGCATCGGGTTGTGGCTGGATTTCATGCACGCTTGTTTGGTTGCTACCCTGTGAAAAAGAAAGCCCGCCTGGCCCAGGCATGAACCAAACGCTTTAATTAGCTTGGCTGAACTACAGACACGACAAGTAGCCTGGCCCAGGCGACCGATTTTGAATGCCTGGCCGTGCCTGGTCGTGTGGCCACGAGGCTAACAGCAATATGGATGGATATTAGCATTAAATAATTGATGCATGGATTGATTGATGGGACATTGATGCTTTGCCTGGCCCAGGCATGAACCAAATGATTCAGCACCACACAAGCCTGGCCAGGCAGAAATATTTTACATCTCACGTCCACACTAGGCAGTACCGGCCATCAAGGCATGAGGGTCAGGTCACGATCCAAACTGACCAATAAAGTTTGAGAGAGATTGAGGAGCCCCGATAAGGCTGAGTGGTGCGTCAGATAGCTGAGAGGGGGAAAGAGATATTGCATCCGCTCGATAATGCAGTGCATGTAAATTTTTTAGAAGTCAAACTTTGCAAACTTTGATCAGGTTTACACAAATGTTATTTATATCCACAATACCAAAGATACATCATACAAAACTACATCTCATGGTGAATCTAATGGTATATGTTTGCCGTACTAGATGTAATTCTTTTTCTCCACGTACATGGTCAAACTTTGTGATGTTTAACTTTTCAATAAATCTATATGCTATGGATCGAGGAGAGTGCCTCAGTCGAGACAGATCAAGTGCGTGTGAAGGAGAATGAGTAAGTGTGCAAAAGGATTATGTGTGTGAAAGAGAAAGTGACAACAAACGATAAATTAGAGAGAGTGTGTTTTTTTTCGTTTCTTATGCGAACATATCACACATGCATCTTCGAGATGGAAAAGCGAGGCGAGGAGATACATGAAGATAGCTAGTGTGTGATTGTTTGCAACGGAGAGAGACACCCCTGTAGCACATGTCCAATAGAGGTCTGGCCTACAAGGAACAAATGTCGATAGGGACACATGGATGGCATGGACGCATGGGGAGGGAGAGAGGGTGTGTTTGTGATAGAGAGAACCATCGAGATCGTGAGGGGACTATATGGGTGGGATATCGAGGGAGTGTGTGCGCGATAGAAAGATGCCTCGAGAGAAATCGAGATAGACCATGCACATGTTTGTGATTGAGACTAAGATTAGCTAGTCATATACATATAGGGGGGACTGCGTGTGCCTACAATTGAGTGAGAGACCATCATACTTGGCTAGCTGGGCATGAGATTGTGTGTGTGCGCGTGTGAGATGGAGAGAGAACGAGGGGGAGAGATAGAGTTTTAGATGGGCCTATCGAGTGCGAGTGAGATATGCATGTGTATGTGTGACCCAGGTGGATGGAGAGTTTGAGAGAGGGGGGAAGAGCTCCGAGACGACATAGTGGTGCGTGAGAGAGTTACGGGCAAAGAGCCAAGGAATTTGTGTGCGTATGATGAGTGCACCCAAGATATCTAGCTTGGACTAGCTAGAGTATCATACATAGTGTGCGGGAGAGACCTACAGATGGTGTATATATGCATGCGAACTAGAAAGACCCCCCCCACACACACACACAAAGAGAGAGAGAGAGATATGGAGAGAAAGGGAGAGGGACCAACAAGGTTTTTGTGTCAGATGCGTGCGACAGAATTGAAGATTGTCGGCGAGAGAGAGAGAGAGAGAGAGAGAGAGAGAACAGGAGTCTGGGAGAGGGGGAGGTCACATTTTATGCATCAAATACTGATATAAACCATGTTTCGATATAAACTTGCATTCAAATATTTAAATTAGAGAACATGTTGTCCGCAATCCACACATGAACAGATATATGCGTATATCAAACAAGTTCATTAATTTGACTTTCAACATGTTCATGGAGTACTATAATACTATACAACATGCTACTCGATTAAGGTGTTCAATTTTGGATTTAGTTCACTATTTTGACCTACTGAACGAGCTATTTCATTGAATCGAGATATTTCATTTTGAGTTTGATTCACGGTTTTGAGTGGGTCAACTATTTGTGATATAGTAAATCGCTAGCAACGAGCATGTAAAAACACATTACTCCTGAGCATCATCTCTCCATCTAAAAAAGAAGTGGCAGGCTAATATTTCAAAATTTGATCCGAATCGACTTGGTAAGGTAGACGTGGATGCTCGTTTTCCCAAAATTTGAACGAACCATTAACATCCTCTCTGCTCGGTGGAATTCGCCCGAGCAAATAAATGGGAGACGCGAAATTACCGTCCTATGTGGGACACGCATCAATTGGCCCGTTGTACATCGAGGGTAGGTTCGTAACTTCATCCAAATGTGCCTTCTGCTCGGCCGAAATGACATGTGCTGAATAATTCATAAACCATGGTCGGCAAAACACGCTCTCCTCACCCGAAATAGCTCGCGCCCACTATTTCAAAACACGCTCTCCTCTCCCGAAATCGCTCGTGCCCACTATAGTTCAAAACACGCCCTCCTCACCCGAAATCGCTCCCGCCCACTATTTTGGGAGAAGCAAAGTTACTCTACTATCCCCGACCCTCAGTTCACAGACCCAAGCCGAGAAGCCTATAGGCAAGGGTAGAACTGTAACTCCCCCTCACATTTCAGACAAATGCGTCCGTAAGACATGGTTCCACTCCCCTCCCAATTCCACCCCTCCCCCCGCCCGCCCCCATTCATACCTCGTGCGCGCCAAATCACCTTCTCCCCGGGAAGCTCCCTTCTCCCGAGCCGCGAAACCTCAGCCCCACCTCCATGGCGCCCCCCACCGCACCAATTTCATAGCCGCCCTCCTCCCTAATGTCGGAGACGCTGTCCATTTGCTGTCATGCACTGGACCGTGTGCCTCTTACTCCTTGCTACTGGTGTTGCCTCGACGACGGCCGCGTGAACCGTACCGGAGCTGATTCACCCCCGCCGTTGTTCACGGCACCGTAGCGGCTCCAACTTTGGATCCGTCCAGAGTCCTGGCGCTGCTTCCACGTAGCCGTCGATCATCGCGACATCGCTATTTCCCTGCCGCCGGTCGCCACTGCAACCGCGCCGGCCTCACCGACTCGGCAACTGGACCTACCTACTTCACCATGCTGCCAGATAGGTCGCACCCTCATCTCCAATCACTTTATTTAGGCGTCAATTTTCTGAATTTTTATTCTGGGCCAATCGATTCCCAATGGGAACCAGCACCCCTCGAGGCGGCGGAGCTCCTAGGCTACCGGTTGGCTGGTGTCTAACGTAAGGGTGCGGGGCCACAAGTTCGCCGCGGAAGTAGCGCTTAGATGGCTATCTTTTAGAGTTGCGTGGGTTGAAGGTACTGCAGCCGCCGGATCTGGATGACGGGGAATCTTCGTGGATTGTCCCGGGGGCGGCGCAACCACGGCAGTGAGGTGGGGCGGGAGCGGGGTTTTGGCCGAGGCCACGGACGGCGAAGGCAGGCTGCTCTACCGTTGGTCGCTGGCACTTTGGGGAAGATTCTGGATAGTGTCAGCCGGGAGGCACAAGACGGCCAGCCATCTGGCGTAGATCGGACAGTACCAAAATAAAATAAAATCGTGTGACCCCAATTTAGTCTTCAGTCAACAGACATGTGACCACTCTCGTACCTTGTTATTGATCTCTTAGTGTATTTCTTCAGATCAAAGAGATATGTCGTTCTTAACATTATGCGTTATCTGCATCTTCAAACACACCGTCTTCCGACTCACCGCAGCTGCTCCAACAAGGGAAACATACACCAGAAGGGAGCTATAGTCCTCACTCAACAGTTCCCTGCATCGAATGCGTGTGCCCGACATGGAGAGCCACAACAACTGCAGGGCCATCGACAAGTCAGCACATGATGCTCACTCCTATGGATGGCACCCAGATAGGTTGTACCCTCATCTTACTTGTGTGCAACATTTATGGCTTTGTTATTCATCTAAGCATGGAAAATAGATCATCACATTTCATTGTATATTCATGCTGATCTCTTACGGGTCTTGTTCAGGAGTTAATGCCGTTCCATAGTTCAGCTAAGATACTTGTTCTTTAGGTAACACTGCTCCATAGTCATCATCCATTAGCCAATGCTACCCCACAGGTTGGTGATTATAGTATTATACCACTTCTAGTATTACTTATGTTGTTCTTTAATACTTTTGTGTGCCATCTAGTTAATCTCGAGTACAAACGATACATATTATGTAGCTTTCATCTGTTCTCTCTTTAGTTTATGAGACCTGTTGCTGCTAGTTAACCCCAGTCCTACTATTTATATCGTCTCCTATAGGCACTCATTACATAAATCTAACTAATAGTTGTCTTCCATGCATGTCAGATATAATTGCACACACTGATATATCCACAAGAACCTCACGGAGCAATGTAAAGGCCAATAAATTTGATGTCAATGATACCCAATATGATGGAACATGTAAAGGCAGTTCTTTAGAAGATTTGGAGAAAGATGTTGAATCCTCTTCACCCCACAAGGTCCTTGCTCTAACTTGGCCTGTGATATGGGTACAACATGCATATAATGTAGTGGAGTGTATCTACTCTGTTGCAATGCCATGTGCTTAGCATGCTGATCATGCATGTAAATATGTCATGCCTTCCTGTTTTTCAGTACCTATTCCATTCATGATAACATGTTTTGAAATTCTAGTACTGTCATTCTACTCTATCACAATGCCATCTGCTTAATTTGGACATCATGCTTCTGAATATCTTATGCATTGTTATTCATCAGTATGTACTTCATCTGCCTACCATACCATGTTTTTTTACATTGAAGCGTTGTTCTAGTGCTCTGTTGCAATGCCATCTTATTTTCCCAATCATACACGTGTATGTTGCCTTAGTTATTTATGTATGTATTCTGCTAGCATACAGTTTTACATTCAACTAGTGTTTTTTTGCTGTGTTGTCCTGTCGTATCCCTAGCTCTTACACCATACTCCCTCCGTCCGGATTACATGTTGCCGAAATGGATAAAAAGGATGTATCTAGAACTGAAATACGCCTAGACCCATCCATTTTTTTCCGGATGGAGGGAATACATGTCAATATGTCATGCCTTTCTATTCTTCAGTACCTATTCCATCTCTTTGTTGTCGCATGTTTTATAATTAAAGCACCATTCTTCTATACAAGGAATGCAAGGGGAAGATGACTATGTTAGAATCTGAAGGGTTTCAAACAAGGCCAGGAGATAATAAACCAACTCCAATTTTTATAGATACTGCTCCAGCACATAGAAACTCAACTCCTACTGATAATAAGCAGATTCCAGTGGCCAAAGAACTAGTCTACTCCAGTCTAGCAAAAATATGTCAACTCAATTCTAAGAAGCGTGTGCGTATCCTTGCATCATGAAATTTTATAGCATGCTATTCATATTTTCTACATGTTTCTTACCCATATCTCTTCTAGAAAATAAGCTTAACATATAGAAGAATTTATGCAATGGTATCATTTATGAGGAAAGATTCTTGCAGGAATTCTCTGTGCTCCAGTGTAGATGTAAGTACATGTTGTATATCACTATATTTTTACATCAGCATGTATTTTGTTAATCGGCGTGAATCGAACCTTTATCTGATCTAAATTTAGTTGTAGCAAAATGTATGATTAAAGGCCACAATGTTGATTTTTGCAAGGAAAACTGTCTGGTAGTTTTGCGTCCTGAGCTGCATGAGTGTACTATCACATATCAGTGGGTTTGAATACTTTGGTTCTACTGTGGGTTTTCAGTGTTTTTTTACTGTGTTGTCCTGTCGTATCCCTAGCTCTTACATCATACTCCCTCCGTCCAGATTAAATGTCGCAGAAATGGATAAAACTGGATGTATCTAGAACTGAAATACGCCTAGACCCGTCCATTTATTTCCGGATGGAGGGAATACATGTCCATATGTCATGCCTTTCTATTCTTCAGTACCTATTCCATCTCTGCCATAGCATGTTTTATAACTGAATCACCATTCTTCTATATAAGGCATGCAAGGGGAAGACGACTATGTTAGAATCTGAAGGGTTACAAACCAGGTCTTTGCAAAAGATCCAAATGCCAGGAGATAATAAACCAACTCCATTTTTCATAGATACTGCTCCAGCACAGAGAAATCCAACTCCCACTGAAAATAAGCAGATTCCGGTGGCCAAAGAACTAGTCCGCTCCAGTCCAACAAAAGAATGTCAACTCCATTCTAAGAAGCGTGTGCGTATCCTCGCATCATGAAATTTTATAGCATTCTGATCATATTTTCAACATGTTTCTTACCCATCTCTCTTTTAGAAAATAAGGTTAAACGATACAAGACTTCCTCCATTGGGATCGTATTCGAGGAAAATGTAAGTACCTGTTGCATATCACTATATTTTTACATCAGCATGTATTTTGTTAATCGGCGTGAATCTAACCTTTATCTGATCTAAATTTAGTTGTAGCAAAATGTTAAAGGCGCCAATGTTGATTTTTGTAAGGAAAATTGCCTGGTAGTTTTGCATACTGAGCTGCATGAATGTACTATCTCATATCACGCACATTACTGAATTGTAGTGCTTCTCTGGTTGCCCATTCATTCATTGTGTCAATGTTGCTTTCGTATTACCTTACCTGGCTAATGATAGTTGTGCCATATTGTGTTAATTTTGTGTAGGCTAGTTGCTCAAACGTTCGTTGTGTCAATGTTGCTTTCCTATTATCTGACTTGGCCAATGATAGCAATGCTAGTGTGTTAATTTTGTGTAGGCTGCTGAAGATAAGAAGACAAACTCTGAAAATAGCAAGGCAACCCCATTGTTTCTTTCCAGTAAATCTAGGCCAGGTAATATGGCAATAACTCATGATTAATCTATTTGGTTCCCGTCCTAATTTATGTTACGATGCAGCAGTCGAGACACTCTCAACTATCAATAATACAAGCCTGCCAAAATCGCCATCTGAATCTGTTCAGTATCCTCTGTCTCGAATGCAATGGAATAAATGTATGTAGCAAAGCAGCAAGAACTTGCCCACATGCTTATGGGTGTCATCTGTGCTGAGGTTGCAGATTGTTACGTTGTAGATGGTTAGGTTCTGCTCATTTATTTGCACTGGCATCAATCTTTGATTGCCCAGTGGATGTAATTTCCTGTAATATATGCTAGATGTGCAACGCTATTCCCTGTATGCCGTACCTTTGCTTGATCGGTTTTGGTCCTCCGCATAATTGCTCGTCGTAATGGGCTCAAATTATCTAATTTGGCCTAAAGACATGAACAAACTTTAGTGGGCCCATTAAGTTAATGGGACGTTACTAGGCCGAAAGTTAATGGTCGGCCCTCTTACCTCCCGGGTCATTAACAGGCCGACATCGAAGCGGGCAACATGTGGCCCCAATTTATTTCACGGGCTGTTAACAGGCTGTTACTAAGTTTGGGCAACATATGGCCCAACTATACTGTAGGCCTTTAGCAGGCCAAAAGAGATAGCGGACTTGTAGTGGGCCATGAAGAGCATCGGCCGCTAAGAGGCTGAAAGTCAGGTCGTATTGTAAATGGCCCAACTATGTTGTGGGCCTTTAGTAGGCCGAAAGAGAAACCGGGCTGGTATTGGACCATGAAGGGCATGGGCTATTAAAAGGCCAAAACTAAGGTCCGACTACAAATGGCCCAACTCATTTATGGTTCGTTAACAGACCGAAAGGCACACAGGGCCGGGAATTGGCCCAACACTTAAATGGGTCGCTAAAAGGCCAAAACTCAGGTCCGACTACAAATGGCCCAACTGATTTATGGGCCGTCAACAGGTTGAAAGTGACACCGGGCTAGAAATTGGCCCAACACTTAAATGGGCCGCTAAAAGGCCGAAACTCAGGTCTGACTACAAATGGCCCATCAGATTTATGGGCCGTCAACAGGCTGAAAGACACGACAGGGCGGAAATTAGCCCAACACTTAAATGGGTCGCTAAAAGGCCGAAAGATGTACATCCTGAAAATTGGCCCATCCATTAAATGGGCCGTTAAGAGGCCGAAATCTCATCGGGCCGTTATTGAGCCCAAATATATAGCAGGCTGTTAACGGGCTCGAACTGACGATGGGTTGCAATGGTGTCAAATCTTTAACGGGCCGTTGACGGGCCAAATTGGCACATCTCGTATGGGCTGTGGGCTTAAATGGACCTGACACAAGTAGGCCTTATATGGGCCGACCTGCTAATTTTTACTAGGCCGGCCTTTTTCACTGGAATGGGCCACTGTTGGGCCTTGCCACGTGTCGACCTATCATAGGCGCCCCCTGTCCAATGCGTGGATGACATCTGTCCCAACGGTGAGGCAACACGTGTTTCCTGCGGCCAATGATGATTTTACACGTGGAAAATCCCCATTAGTCCGAGCTATTAACGGGTTATCGGATCCAAAACCGGACCCGATAGCTTAACGGCGTTCCGTTACGATGGATGCCACGTGTCGGTCACCCTTGATGAAAGTACTTCTGCGACGCGTGATTTATTGTCATGGAAGTGGACACTTCCGCGATGGTAATTTTGGTAATGTCATGGAACACTTCTATGACAGCACAGGTATGACTATCTTGATTCTGTCATAAAATTGTCATGGATGTACATGCATGACAAAAAACGCGACCTACTGTGACAAACACGTATCATCACGGAAGTGTATTTTTTTGTAGTGTAGATTAACAATAACACTGGTTAGACATGTCCTTAAGGTAACAATGTGATCGCTTCATTTTACATGCGCCCTTACATTAACAATAGCAAAAGGTTGGTATAAGGACATGCGACAGTGGACGCATCAACACAATGTACCTACAAGGAGGCATAAAGTGGTGATGCCGAGTTTGTTCATGCTCTGTGAGGGCAGCAAATCTAATCCTGGAGACCTTTTACTATGTGAGGGTAGCAAATCTAATACTGGAGACCTTTTAATATGTGAGGGCAGTAAATCTAATCCTGGAGACCTTTTACTATGTGAGGGCAGCAAATCTAATCCTGGAGACCTTTTACTATGTGAGGGCAGCAATTCTAATCCTGGAGACCTTTTACTATGTGAGAGCAACAAATCTAATCCTGGACATACTCTGTTGACTTGTCCACTAGCCGCCACTTTCTATCCTTTTTCAACCAATAATAGATTTGTTCCTTATCCAGTTTGTACTACGTTTTCCCATTATTTCCCTTTTCAACCAACTGACCGGTTGGGTATCCGGTCTCTACTACTTTCACCATATTATTTCCTCTTTGAATCAAGTCCTAGATTAATGCTACAACTTTCCCCCTTTCTTCGTTGTTTGAACCAAGTCCTAGATTCGAATGCATGAAGTAGCTTTACCTCTAATAATACTAAAAATTTAGGTGGCTTTGGAAGAGCTAATGGGAGTAGAAAAAGATGCACATGCAGACACGTGGGGAGCTGGGGCAGTAGAGCAAGGCCGCTTTCGAAGAACTTATACCTGAGGGTCATCGGGGTGTCGGTGGCGGCAGGTCGAATCTGCGCACAATACGGCAGGGAGGAAGAAGGGTCGGAGGACCTCCCGAGTAGGCACTGTGTCGGAGAGAACGACACGGGCAGAGGATCAGGCCCCTCCGGCAGATGTGGGTTTCCTCCCTCGCTGGCGATGACCGCGTGAACGATGCACCTAGTCCTCTACACACACCAGCCGAAGGGATCCGGCCAGATCTGTGACCAGCGGTGAGGACGAGAAAATTTTGCTACCCTGTCTTGTTTAGATCTAGAGAGGATGAGAGAATGAAGAGAGCAACCCTAGTAAAGAAAGCGCTCAGGCCCCTACATACATATATAGTGGATTGATTATCTTTTTCTCTCCACAACAAGTGTTTCAGTTTGTGTACGTGGCATTAAAGAAAAGAAACTCTGTATTTAAGGTGACTAACTGTATGACTCCTACTTACTACTACTCTATACCCCTATATAGTGTGTGAATAACTTTGAAAGTTGGTCGTTGGATGAAGCCATCCGATGGTACAAATATGGCAAATCTGAGCACTACTGGCCGTTGGATATCATCTACGTTCCACCAAATTCTGCCATGTGTAGAATCTAGAAGACTCCATGGTTGAACTTAAGCATAATGCACAAACGTCAAAACACAAGCACTTCTCCTTTGTTCTAGAATCTTCCATATCTTAATTGCCCAAATTATTTTTTTCAAAATGAATTTTCACTATTTGTTTTTACTTTATGCTTTACAATGCACAATTCCATGAATCTTAAAATAGATTTTTGATAAAACTAATTGATTTTGAACTAGATGAACACGAGTCCCATCTTAAACGAGTGCTTAGTACTCATATTCTATCAACACGAGTCCCACCTGACAACAGCATTCGTGCTACAGCTAGCTCTTCTCCCTCGTTTCTCTCTTCTAATAATAAACTCAACCGACGCTTGGTGGGCGGGGTAGGGATTTGCCGATGGTCGGTTTGCTCAACTGCGGCCCCACCTCACAGTGAAAATTTTAAGACTGGAATATAAATGCCATATACTCCCTCCCTTCCTAACTATAAGTCTTTTTAGATATTTCAAATGGAATACAACATATGGATGTATGTAGACATATTTTAGAATGTACTAGATTCACTCATTTTGCTCCATATGTAGTCACTCCCTGGAATATCTAGAAAGACTTATATTTGGGAATGGAGGGAGTACTATACTAATAAAACATTAGGGCCACGAGGCGATGCAGTGCTGGTTACAGGAGGCAAGAAGAAGAGATGCATCCTTCGATGACGTCCACCTCCTCGACTCAGGGCACCGTCCCACCGAACGGCGGCTAAGAAGCAGCGGCTTTCATGGCCAGGTCGACGTGCTTATGAACAATGGCGTCCAAAGATTCTAGCCGCTGGAAGAAGGCCAACGTCTTTATGTCCTCACTGGCCTTGTAGTGGCCTATGTAGATGATTTCCTCATAGACATGGATGTGCAGGTCGACGGTTTCTTGCATGGTGAGGCGCTGCGCGGCGAGCACGGCCTCGAGGTGCACATTCTTTGTCGCGACCTCCGGCACCTGCAGGGCCACCAGGGCTTGAAAGAGTTCATCACCATGGAGGCCGATGAGGGTGGAAGACAATGAGGAGCTGGGGCGCACGGGCTAGAGTAGTACGGCAAGGTCGTTCGCGTGCTTCTTGATGGCGGTGAACTTGCGGATGGAGTTGACCATCATGTCGTCCATGCGAGAGGCGAAGCCGGCGTTGGTGAGGGCTACAACGTCGGCGGTCGCCAGCACCGTCTGGAAACGCTGCGCGGTGCGGGGCCGCAGGCCGGCGCCTTGGATGATTTTGCACAACTGACTTCCGCTCGCGTCCATCGCCTCCATAGGTTCTTGTGGTTTCTGGTCACTTGGTCTTGTATTGGAGTTAGCAGTGTTGCGCAGAGACTACAAGTAGATGGATTGGAGTGGTGGGGCGCCTTTATATGAGAGTCCAAACTCTGTTACATTCACATCGTGCTGGCTCTATTCTGCTTCTCCAATGAATTTCCTCTGCATGTAATTGAGGATGCATCATTAACCATTCAACGTCTCCGGAACCACTACCCTCTCCCTCGTTGGCATTCAAGCACCTATGGAGGCGACTGCCGCTCGCGTCTATCGCGTGTCAGGAGATGTTCCCCTCGATGATGAGGTGCCTATGGTGACTTTGTAAATTTCAAGATGATAGTATACTCAATATTGTGCACCGCAACCAAGGCGGAGAGGAAAACGAGAGAACTATGTATTTATTTGCGATGTAGATTCACTCATTTTGCTCCATATGTAATCCGTGTCAGTGTAGTCTAGTCACTTGTTGAAATCTCTAGAAAGGCAAATACTCCTTTCTGGTTTACAGGGATATACTAGCAAGTACTACAATAGTGGGCTCACATACATGGCTATATGCGTGCTCCAAGGTTCGCAACTGCCACGTTC
The DNA here is from genome assembly GCF_018294505.1 of Triticum aestivum. Classification (NCBI taxonomy): domain Eukaryota; kingdom Viridiplantae; phylum Streptophyta; class Magnoliopsida; order Poales; family Poaceae; genus Triticum; species Triticum aestivum. The sequence continues at coordinate 446,928,002 of NC_057794.1, forward strand.
GGGTTGCGCTTGGCTCTTCACCTCTTCGAGAAGACAAACAATGATCTTACTACTGCTGCTTCTACACTATTGAATCCACTGTTGCATGTCTGTCCACTGCGAGCGGGAGGGATAGCTTGTTGTAGTACTACTCCCTCCTTTCCGGTTTATAGGGCTTATCTCGAAATATGACGCGCATTCAAAGAGAGGCGTGCCAGATCGACCGACCGCCTAGGGTGTGACGCGAACGCAACGGGCGTGTTGTATATTGTACTCTATAAATGTGTACCACCGTTTTCTTGAGGCTTTGCTCCATGGTGCAATCCATGGATACAAAATTAGTATATTGTACTATTTAAAAGTCGAGGGCGGAGCTTTTCCCGCGCGGTAGGCAGAGCAGTTCCGCCTAGTCGGTTCGACAAAGATGCGAGAAGATGACGGAGTAGGCTGCTGCAAAAGAAGGGTTGTGTGATTTGACAGCGAGTTACTACTGGACAGGTGGGGCCCGGTGATTCCACTTGTCATTATCATTTTAACTGTGGCGCTACGACCGGCATGAGTCTCCCGATTCCTGACCACCTCCATACAGGTGCCTCTCCCGATGCTCCACCATGTAGAGGCTGGCTCTTGAATGAGAGCCCACTCCTCCACTTTTTCCTTGCCTCTTTCCCCCACATATGCAAAAATGCCATGTAAAGCGGGCTTATAGCCCACTATTGTACTTGGTCCTATAGGTGCTAAGCCTGCCACATAGGCATAGAGTCTGATGTGTCAAGTTAATTAAGAAGAGAGAGACTAGTTTGGTGACCCCAGGAAGAAACGGTGCTAACCGCGTGTACCTAGATGAAGCAAACTTAGCAACAAAAAACTAAGCACCTATGCATTGGGGACTTGAGTTGCTAAGCCGTTTAACGCCCATAGCACCTCATCTAAGCACCATTTCATTGGAATAGGTCACTCCTTGGCAAATGGAATAAATACTATGAAGAAAGAGATAGAGAGAAGTAAACAGAAAATACTCTTATAGCCAACCTTATAGCTAACCTTGTTGTAGTATAAGTGACTAAGTGATGACTATGTATGACATGCCAACATCAGATAGCCTAACGCACTGTGTTAAATCTCCAAGGGCGAGACCGCGCGAGCGAGGCGACGGTCGTGGTAGGCGCGACCATGATATGGGCTACTGTCAGCCTCTCCACGTACATTCCATGTCTGATGGAAGTCGTTCCTTCACCACGTTGACCATGCCGCGCCGAGAGCACCAGGGCGGTGGACGATGGCAAGGCCTAGGAATGGGATGACGCGGAGCCGGGGAAGACGCGGTAGTGGAAGCCCACGCGGAGAGGAGTACGAGGGTTCACTGGTTCGGCTGCGGTGTGAGGCTGTCGTCGCCGTAGGGCCTGGACAGCAGTGGGAATAGTAGGGGGCGGTGAGGCCTCCGCGGCAGCACATCCGGCCACGGGAGGCAGGAGCATGCGGCACGACCAACGCTGCTTTGGGCGGCTGGAGCAAGAAGACCAGAGGTTGAAGAAGCACTACGGTCGTTGGATGTACATCATACGGTCACTGGAGCTAGAATCGTTTATATTGACTAAGTTGACAAAGCCCTCCATCCCCATCAACTTAGTAGGCCCACAAGTCAGCCTCCCACCAAGGTGGGTCCCAGCTAGCAGGGGGTATTCATTTTTTTGTGCGTAATAAGGAGGCACTTCCGGTGGGTCCAAGCTGACAGCAGGGGGAACGTTTTTTCGTGAAATACGGTGGCCCATCGGGTGGGTCCCAGCAGTCAGGGGCAAACGCTTTTTCGCGAAATACTGGTGGGCGTCCGGTGGGTCCCTGCTGTCAGGTGGAGGAATAATTAGTTTCCGCGTAATAAGGAGGCACTTCCTTGCGGCTGCTGTGGACCCAGCTGTCAGTCACTCCATGTACAGTATTCTTCCGATGGAATTCGGTACTTGACCACATTGACCACGCCGCGCCGAGAGCACCACGCGGCAGTGGATGCCCACGGGGAGAGGAGTACGAGGGTTCACTGGTTCGGCTGCGCTGTCGTCGCTGTAGATTAACAGGGGGTGTGGGTGAGTGGAGTGGAGGGATGGCCTGGCCAGCGGTGGAAGTAGTATGGGGGCGGTGAGGCCTCCGCGGCAGCACAGCCGACCACGGGAGGCAGGAGCAGGCAGCACGACCGGCGCTGCTTTGTGCGGCTGGAGCAAGAAGACCAGAGGTTGAAGAAGCACTACGGCCGTTGGATGGACATCGTACGGTCAGTCGAGCTAGAATCGTGCATATTGACTAAGTTGACAAAGCCCTTCGTCCCTGTCAACTTAGTAGGCCCACTATACTGGGTCCCAGCTAGTAGGGGGGTATTCATTTTTTTGTGCGTAATAAGGAGGCACTTCCTTGCGTGCGAAGATATATCTGGTGGGTCCGAGCTGTCAGCGGCGGTAATGTTTTTTTCACGAAATACAGAGGCCCTTTCGGTGGGTCCCAGATGTCAGGTGGAGGAAGCATTATTTTGCGCGTAATAAGGAGGCATTTCCTTGCGTGCGGCCGTGGACCCAGCTGTCAGCCTCTCCACGTACAGTCCAATTCAGATGCATGTCGGTCGTTGACCACGTTGACCACGCCACACCGAGAGCACCAGGGTGGTGGACGACGGCGAGGCCTAGGAAGGAACGACACGGAGGCAGGGAAGACTCGGCAGTTGTTTTTGTTTCCCACGCGGAGGGGAGTATGACTGTACGAGGGTTTACTGGTTCGTCTGTCGTCGCCGGAGAATAACAGCAGGTGTGGGTGAGTAGGCGGATGGCTAGGCCAGCGATGGGAGTACGATGGGGCGGTGAGGCCTGCACGGCAGCACAGCCGGCCGCGGGGACGAGGGAGTAGGCAGTCCCGCCAGCGCTTGTTTGAGCGGCTGGAGCAGGAAGAGCAGAGATGGAAGAAGCACAATGGCCGTTGGATGGACATCCAACAGTATACATGCCATCTGTCGAAAACCTCAAATCTGTGGAAAACAGCATACAACCCATCTTCCATTATTTCAAATCATTTACAGCCATTTGCTAATTCTTACGGGTTTTTTTTGGAGCCCATATTCTTTTTGTTAGCATTACAGCCCATATTGTGGTCACGGTTAAAAAATTATACGAAATTTTACATATGTCGGTGCGGTCTGAATTGTTTTTAATACCGAAATTTCGAGTCACATTCAGAATGATTTTAAAAATAAATGTATATCAATATAAAATCCAATAAATTGTCCACGCATAAAAATCAATGCAATTTAAAATCTCGAAATGAAAAAAAAGATATTTGAAACTAATTGCCGGTTTGATGTGTTTTCAAAATGTACAGCCCATTTCTCATTACTGATAGTCCATTTTCTCAGCCAGCCGAATGAAGCTCTCCTCGTCTTGAAAGATTTGCAGCCCAACAGGCGTGATAAAGCGACTTACTTGACAAATCACAAAAAAACTGGGCTAGCCATTTTCAGAAAGAAAAAAACTACCGGGCTGGTCTGTGGTAAACATAAAAGAAAAGGCTGTCTAGACAGGCCAGAGTGTCCCGCATAGCCCAGTTGACACCCTGCTTCCGTCTCAAAAACAAATTAGATAAATGCCACTCCAATTAAGGTGATTCATAAAAATGCCACTCCAATTTCCAAACTTTGAAAAATGCCACTGCAATCTTTGCAAACTTTGAAAAACGCCACTGCAGTTTGCAAACTTTGAAGAATGCCACTGCAGTTTGCAAACTTTGAAAAACGCCACTCCAGACTTCGAAAAATGCCACTAGAAATGGCATGAAATGGCATTTTTCAAAGTTTGGAAATTGCAGTGGCATTTCTCGGATACACCAGATTTGGAGTGGCATTTATCAAATTAACCCAAAACAAAAATAACTGGGAGAGCTGCTGGGTCCCTGGTGTCAGCCGCTCGTTGTGCAATTCTCTCGTTTATTGACTATGTTAACAATGGCATGGGACCCAGATGTCAGAAATCCACTAGGACGAGCCATTTTTTATTGGCTTGAAATAAGGAGGCACTTGCTTGCATACTACCATGACCTTGGCGGGTCCATGCTGTCATCCTCTCCACGTACAATCATCTCCTGATTGTGTATGTGTCAACTTGCTAGGCCCACAAGTCAGCCTGTAAACCCGTGGAGGACAAATACAACCCATTTAAAAAATAACAGCCCATTCCATACGTTCAAACAAAAATTTCAACATTCAGAGCAAAGTAACAGGTCTAATCCACATATAGAGTACTGAACTTCCATGTTGACAACCATCATAGCCAAGTTAACTATCTACTCCCACTAATACTCTAGTAGTGTACAAGTACTAACTTACTCTTAGCTAACTAGACGATGCCGGCCGCCATCTGTGGTACACGGTAAACGCCGGCACCAGCGTTGTGCGCCTCGCCTCAGACTTGCAAGAGGTGCGATAGGGCGCGTTGGCCCTTTCCATGCCGGCGTGGTCCACCGAAGCTTTGGCTTCCAAGCGGGAAACCCACTTGACGAGCTAGTAGTAAAAATCGGTGTCACGAACGCGTGCATGCCCGATAGCCTCCGGGGCTATTTGCCGGGCGCCGGCCTCCACGTAGTCGGCCCAGTTGCGAGCGCTCTGCTTGCGACTCAGAGCGTTAGTGCGCTACTGCTCCATGTCCCGCTGGCGGCGCAAATCGGCGATACGCTGCTCCTTCGCCAAGCGGTCGCGCTCCAACAACTCCTGCTCCTCCGCCATGTGGTCGCGCTTCAACAACTCCTCGATCTCCGCATTACCATCTAAAGACAGATAGAATGCCTCCTTCCTTCGTCTGCCTTCCGGTTAAAACCCAAACACTAGTTCCGACGGTGACCGCCTCCGGCATCGCCTACCGCGGATGGGCGGTGGCATGGCGGACGTGGAGAGCGACGTAGGGCCGGTGGGGGCTTATGAGGATATGGCGAGTTGGGTCACGGTGGCACCGGAGAAGGCCGGGAAAAAGTACTTATAGGCGGAAGGTAGCGTGACGGTCATCGGAATTCAATGCATAATGGCTTAGCGCGCCAGCTTGCCGTGGAAAACTAGAGAAACTGAAATTATGACTGTGCCGTCCCGTCCAGTCTGGGTCGCACGCCGGCATGGCGTTCAAACGAGTGCACTCGAATTATTTCCTTCCTTGTCAATAATGATTCCACGGATTTAAAAAGCCCGCAACAATTAAACCGTATCTTTTTTCGCATCAGTTAGTTGTCTTAATTACGGCCAGCTGCATGCAGGCACTCAGAATCGCTCGCAGGCAGTACGCGAAGCAACATGCAACGAGTCGTAGCTAGGGCACGCATGCAGCCACTTAAATCACTGGAATTAATTAGGCTTAAACTTCTGCATGACGCTAATTATTGCCATGCCTTGGTCTTGCTGCTTTGCTCACAGGACTAATAAACCCGGACGGAGGGAGTACCTTGGTTGGTGAGAGGTTTGAATTAAGCCCTGCAAACCAGAAAGGAGGTACTAGTACATGTGTGATCCACTATTTATTCATGTAGGATCGAGTAGGTCGTTTCTTGAATTGAGCCCTGCAAACCGGAAAGGAGGTAGTACGTACGTGATCCGCTATTTATCCGTGTAGGATCAATTGTGTAGCTTGTCAGTTTCTTCAGAGGTAGGCATTTTTATCTGGGTAGGATCGATAGTATAGCTTGTCAGTTTCTTCAGAGTGTCAGGACCCCGATTCTAAGTCACACCGATCAAGCCTGTAACACCTCATATCACTTTGCGGCCTCACGCACGGTATTCCCATGGGTGTCACCATACCATGGCCCGGGACCGTTTGCGCCTTTTGGCTCACGTATATGATAGTGTCGCTAGCATCCATATGACATAGAATCCGGGCTGACATGACTAGTCGTGAACCCAAAGTGGCACTAACTTACGGGGACATGCATACATGAATCACATCAAACATGTCGGTTAGCAGCGTGCGAATCCGGGCTGTAGCACTGGGCTAACAGGACTCCGGGAACCCGGGCTGTAGCAGGCTAGGCAGGACTTCGGATGTCACCGCGTGACATTTCCCCGAAGGGACAGACACAGGAACGAAGTGAAACACATGCCGGCCAGTCAAGTGTCCTGAGCAGTAGTGCTGGGCTAGCAGGACTTCGGTGAACCGGGCTGTAGCGGACTACTATGGCTCATGGAAGCACAAGACTACATTTCCCCATAAGAGAGGCTACCAAGGATAAACAACTAGGTTGTCGGATCCCACACATACCAAGCATTTCAATCATACACACAATATGCTCGATATGTGTGAATACAACATGGCATCACAACAAAACTCTACGACTCAAAGTATTTATTCAATAGGCTCAGAGGAGCGAGATATTACAAACATGGGTCTCATGACCCAACAATCATAGCATACAAATCAAAGCACATGCGGAAGCTTAACATGTCTGGGTACAGACATCTACAAATGAAGAAGGCTGAGAAGCCTGACTATCTACAAGACCCTGCCGAGGGCACAAGAATGTAGCTGAGGTATCAAGCTAAACGTCGAAGTCCACGCGGAACTACTAGCGAGACTGAAGTCTCTCTGCAATACATAAATTAAGCAAACATGAGTACAAAAGTACTCAGCAAGACTTACATCAGAACTGGCTACATATGCGTCGGCATCAACAAAGGGATGGTGGGGTTTAACTGCAGCAAGCCAGCTTTGAATCAGTGACTAACCTGAACTACGACTGCAAGAAACTCTTTTGAGGTGGCGAACATGAGTCCACATATTCACCATATCAATAACCCACTATGGATCTGCTCCCGTCTCCCTACGAGAATGCCATCCATGGCACTCACGCTTATCTTGCGCATTTTAGAGTATCCACTTTCACTTGTCTATGAACTGTTATAGGCAATCCAGAAGTCCTTTACCGTGGACGCGGCTATTTGAATAGATCATTTATAACCCTGCAGGGGTGTACTTCTTCACACATGTTTCCACCAATTAGCGTCCGCACACGACATGTGCTCTACAGACTTCAAGCGAAAGCCGACGTGGGTGTAGACCACGACCTGACTAACCACACAAGTCTCTAGTCCAGGTTTATCGCCTATTCAGGTTCCATCCGCAAGGAAATCCAGTCGGGGTGTCCTCAACGGCCCCAAACGATGTGTACAGGGTCCCGAGACACCAAACGGGTGCCCGACATACCCGGCCACGGTGTATCTACCGCATCATAGCCCACCCCTAGGTTCAGCGCTACACACGGCCGCCAACACATAACCTATAAACACCAGAAACTAGTTGCAACTCCTGGACAGAGGACGAGAGGGGTCAGTAAGTCGAGCGGGGTCATATTTCAGGGCCCAATGTGTGGTAGTAGCGGTTTCATGGATCACAAGCACAGAACTCAGTTCCTAAGGATGGCTTCAATGAAACAACCCACCATGTACTCCTACATGGCCTCTCATTGATACCTTTACCAAATCATGTTCTCGCACTTAGCTCTCAACAGTAGGACATGTTCACACACCTCCGATTCATCCCCGATGAATCAGACCTGACACAACTCTATGCAATAGCAGGCATGACAAACAAGCATGAATGAGTAGGCACATCAGGGCTCAAACAACTCCTACTCATGCTAGTGGGTTTCATCTATTTACTGTGGCAATGACAGGTCATGCAGAGGATAAGGGGTTCAACTACCGTAGCAAGTAACAGATGAATCGTTGTTGTCCTAATGCAGTAAAATAGAGCAAGAGTGAGAGAGTGGGATTGTATCGGAATGAACAAGAGGGTTTTGCTTGCCTGGCACTTTTGAACATAGTAATAGCTCTTCATCGGTGTCATCAAACTCATCGTCGGAACCACGTTTACCGAGAGGGGACAAAACCGGCAAACAAGGAAGAAACACAATCAATGCAATGCAAAAATATGATGCATGCTCATGACATGGCAATATGTTGTTGATTGAACTAATGCAACTAGCAACCATATTAAATGAAGTTGGTTTGAACCCTAGGTTCAAATTCAAACCCCATGTACGGCATTTCAAATGCCATTTATTCAAATTGTCTTATACAGCAACTTTAAGTTGTTCAAACATGCATGAAAATGGTACAGATGGATAGATTAGATTTTTCTGATCATTTTTCATATATAACTTATTTCATTCTGAGCTACGGTTAAATTTCTATGATTTTTAGAAGTTTAGGACATTTTCTAAAATTTCCTAAATTAACTTAAATCCAGAAAATAGCTTATTGCGTCACCATGATGTCATGGTGGCATCAGCACGTCAACACGCTAGGTCCAGGTCAAACCTGACTCGTGGGACCCACACGTTAGTGTAACAGGGCAAGGACAGGGGCTGACTAGTGGGTCCAGGTCAACGATGACTTGGCATGGTCAAACTAACATGTGGGGCTGACTATATTAACCTAAACTAAGCAGGGAATAAATCCCGGGGTTAATTAAGACATGGGGCCCATGGTCAGTGAGAGAGGGGGTTCGTTAGTGGCGTCATTAGCCACTAATTACAGTGCCACGTCGGCACGGCCGGAGTTAACCCGTCGGCGACCAAAACAACGGCGGACGCTCGCCGGACTTGAGCTACAGGCGGCGACTAGACTCGTGGAGACCACCGGGGTGGGTGGCCGCGGGGGCGCCGGAGCTCGCCGGAACGAAGCTCGCGGCGGTGGCCGGGGTTCGGGCGAGGTCGGGATTGGTGCTACGGTGCACGGGAGGGCGAGTGGGTGTGTGCGTTAGGCTCCTGGGGGCTTCCTAAGCACGGTGAGGTGCTCCATTGTGAGCTTGCGCGGCTGTGGCCACGGCTGCGCCATGGCCGGCGGCGAGAAGCTCTCGGTCGTGGTGGGAAATGGAGCTACAGGATGGGCGCGAGCTTGAGAGAGGAGGGGAGAGAAAGAGGGGCTCATGGCAGACTCGCAGAGCAGCTCAATGGCTCGGGGAAGCTTTGGTTGAGGCGGATCGACGGCGACGAACCGCGGCAGCCGAGGACGAAGACGACGATGGTGGCGACGTTGTAGAGCACCCAAGGATGCGTGGCTCGTCTGGGATGATGCGGACGACGAGGCGGAGCCGATGAACACGGCGGTTGGTCGAGGGACGGGCGGTGAGCGCGGTGGCAGTGAGCGGCGGCGACGGACGTGTTCGGGTCCGAGGTGCGGAGGCGAGGGAGAGGGCAGGGGGAGAGTAAGAGAGGTCGGGCGGTTGGGGCGACGCCAGGGCGTCCACCCACGCATCCAGAGTCTCGGCGGCAAGCAGGAGGAGGCGTGGCGCCTCGCGCGCGCGTGCGCTTTCCCGCCTCTGCCTACTGGCAGAGGTTAGGGATGACTGGCACTAGGCCAGGTGGGCTGGGCCAGCACAGGTAAGGCCCAGGTGGGCGCCAGGTTAGTTTCCTTTCTCTCTCTCTTTTCTGTTTTCTATTTATTCTGTTTTGTTTTGATTTAGTAAAATACTAAACCATTTCATAAAATCCAGGAAATAATTAGGGGTGTTGTCTGAATTATTCCAGTGACCCATAACAACTTCCAACATTTTTGGAGCATCTAAAATATATATAGCATTTAAATAGCTGCAATTCAAATATGTTTGATTTATTCAAAGCCCAAATATGTCCTGCAAAAATGCAAACCATTTTTGGTAGATGCTTCCACCCCAATCCAGAAATGTTGAACATTTTCAGAGGGCATTTTGAGTTCAATGAAAAAGATTTTATTTTGACCCTAGTTGAATTCATTTGGTGCTAGGGTTTAAGCAACCCCATTTCAAAATTAATAGAAATTGAAAATGATGCATGGATGCAATGCCACTAATTACAAGAAGATTTCGAGGGCTGTGACACAGAGGTAGGCATTTTTATTCAAAAAAATTGCCACTTCGCATCTTGCGTCGCAAATAAAACTGTCAGGAGCGCATTTGTAGGCTAGCTAGTGATCGATCAGTAACTTGTAAACACTGAGCGAACAGAAATAAGTAACTGTTAATGCATCTCAATGATTCACAGATCATATACAAATATGTAGCTCCAAAAGCAAAGATCAGCCACTTCGGATCTTGTGTCGCAACTAAAACTAACTAGTACGATTCCCATACATAAGATCACCATGTTAATGCATCTCAATGATTCATAGATCATATACAAATATGTAGCTCCAAAAGCAAAGATCTAGAAAAAACATTTGTTCTTCCTACTAACATGGATGCTCCTCTTGGACAACATTCAGTACAGACTAAAAGACAAATTTGTTTGTGAAGTCTACAATTCCTCTTGCAAACGTAAGTGGTTTCACCAACAGCTGGAACCATTAGAATGAACCACACATGATGGAGGAACATCCACTGCAATATGATTTGGTCTTCTCTCGATCACACCGCGAGACTATTTTCGGAATACAAAATTTAACTTAGGAAAATGATGCCCATTGTATAATTAGACCAAAGCAATTAAGCACCTAGTCTTGGCCAATAAATAGTACAGTACTACTTTTCTGCAGTCCATGAAGTGACTATCCAATCTTTCTGTGTCTATTTTCAAATGGCACTGCATGCAATGACTATACTATTCTCTTGTGCAGTTCAACCAAAATTGCGGACACTTTGTTTGTTTGCCAAATAGCAATGTGCAGACATCTCTGTCTGCACAAATATCAAGCAGCTAGTAAACATATACCACACCTTGTATTTTTGGTTTAAACATGTCTCTTCCGCTTAGCATCTGTCATGTTCTGCACTGGACAATCTGATACAGTTATGTTTTTCCCTGGACAATTTCATACTGAATTGATTTGCTGGTTCAGAGCAGAAATATAGCGCCTATTCTTCATCAGACCAAGGATATCCATGTTCGTAGTGATGGAACAGGTGAAATCGATACAACCTAAATTGAGCATCCAATCATTGAATCCCGTCCTGCACCTCCAATGTAGGTCCACCCTGCCAATAAATTCACATGCAAACCACTAGTATTACTATCTAATGACAGTACAAAAAGAGTAGCAAGATAGTGGAAAACCATGTACCTTCGTAATGAACAGCTCATAGTGCCACCAATTGGATATAAAGGTTTGGAAAAAACATGCTCCTAATGTTGAACCAGTTGGACTTTTTGTGCAGTTCCACTAAAATCGAGCATCCCTGTTTGCATAGATATTGAAAGTGTGATTACTCTAAAAGTGGCACTAGTTGAAGCATAGACTCACAAATATAAGCATTCCAATTTCTTAATCGGAAAAGGTAGCAAGACTGTTTCTAACCACATGTTTGAAGGAATAAATAAAGCAACAACGGCTGATGTCAGGAAGGCATACCTAGTTTTTTCTGAAAAACTGAGCCATTCCTGACCTTTCCTCTTCTTTTAAGAAAATTTTGTGCAGTTCTACTAAAATAAAATGCCATCACCGCCTTGACAATTCAGTGACACTGTACAAAAGGAAATGACTTAACATTACATCATGATGTCAGGTATGTAGTCGACAGGCATTAGACACAAACATACAGACCTCCTCCGATAACATAATGAACATTAATTTTAACAAAGGTGTGACTAGCTTTACCGGGATAATTTGAGTGAACTCTACACCCTTTGTTCCTTAATATAAGACGTTTTCATGGTTCAATTTAAAGTACCCAAACGTCTAGTATTTAGAAAAACAGGTAGTAGTTTTCTTGAGCACATATCTGGGAAAGCTTGCCACACTTTATTTATGTCCATACGCTAATGCAACACCATTCGAATACTACAAATATACACTAATCCAGTGGCTAGTGCAACAGTAGAGTAGTTAGTTTATTACAGGGTACAATACAATGGTTTTACCGAACAGATTTCAATAAACTCTAGCACTGGAAGGTTTCTATAAGAATTAACAATACAAAATGTAAAGGTAACAAGTTTCAGCATTGGTATACTAGCTGTGCATGAGCATTAAACCAAATACATAAGTCTGAAGGTAACTAGCATTATTAACTAATGACAGTATAAAAAATTGCAAACCATGTACCTCCAAGGTAAATATCATTTCGAACTCGGGGGGGGGGGCCTTAAAAATTGCTAGCCCAATCTTGATAATCGATCAAACATAAAAACTTGATCGAACGAATCAAGAGAACAGCCGGAGGAGGAGGTGCCCACTCTTGACCTTTCCTCTTGTCTTCATAATTGTCTGTGCAGTTTAACCAAAATAAAATGACATCAGTGCCTTGGCATTTTGGTGACACTGTACAAAAAAATTAACTTATCTCATGAAAGTGAGGTATGTAATCTATAAGCATTAACAATGCAAAAATCTGAAGGTAGTAACAAGTTTCATTGTTGGTATACTGGCTGTGCAACAGCATTAGAATGCCTTAGCTGAAAAATCTTTAATACATCCACAATCAATAGCTAACCCTGAAATAATCTAGTGACATTAAATGGCATTGCTTAAATTTATCGGTGGCATTAGACTGAGAGTGGCATTAGTTAAATGTGGCATCATTTTAGCAGTAGCATTGCTTGACTTGACTGCTGGCGTTATACTAACAGCAAAAAAGTGGCAATAGGAGAATGGGAGGCTCATTCGGACAGTGGGTGCACCAGTACGATGTACCTCCACGGACGCAGAGTGGTGAGGGAGGTATGGTTGCCCAGAGCAACAAATATCCAGGTAGCATATGTGGATTACGTCCCATTTTTGTTCTCTTTAGCCACCTTTTTCCTATGCGAGGACAACAAACCGATCGACCTGGTCATTCTCTATTGTGTTGTCATGCCTTTCTACCCTTCTTCAACCAAGAGACACGAGACTCGTTCCTTAGCTACTAATTTTCCCCTTTTCAACCTAGATGCGGGCTCGATGCCTACTCTTGGACAGTACAGTCTCCCTTCCTTTCCTTATTCAACCCAGACATGGATTAGTCTGCATGAAGTAGGGTTTCCTTTAATAGTTCAAATTATGGTTTTCGTCTGCGTGGCTAGCAGAGCAGAGGATAGCAAATTGGGAAGATGGTGGAGTGGAAAAATATACACATGCAACGATGTGGCAGATGGGGCAATAGAACAAGGTTATGGTTCGAAAAGAGGTAGCATACCTGAGGGTCGGCGGGAAGTGGCTTCGCTCATGGTTGTCGTCCTCCGCACACACTACGGCAGCGAGCTTGGGGATGGAGGCCAACCTGCGCGGGCGCTAGGTTTGAGAGGACGGCCTTGTCGTCAGTGTGTGACCTCGCTCGCCGACGATGAGTGCGTCAACGCTGCACGTCCTTTTCTTCCCCGGCGGATCTGTGACCACCGGTGAGGAGGGAGAGAGGGGCCGTCTTTTTTAGATCAGGAGAGAGGGTGGTAGTGTGAGAAGCAAGTGGGCAGCCCTTAGCAAGGAAGCGCTGAAGCTCCAGCCTATATATCTTTTTTATATTACTAGGACTAGAGGTGGAGTAGTGGTAGAGTAGTTTATATTTTCTCTGCGTACAGTACTAGTTAGTCGTGCTTCAAAACTGATAGGCACACCACTAAAAAATAATGGTCAATAACTAATGCGGCACCTCAGGCCAATGCGGCCAGATCGCATTTTGCACGAGAAATTACACACCATGTTTCATTGACATGTGGTCCCGTTCCAACATATCAGTGAGACGACGGCGAGTAGTAGGAGTACTTCCGAACGGACGTGTAGGCCAAGGCGCCTATTCGTGAACCATGGCAAACTCGCAACCGTCCATCGACTCTTCGCCTTTTCCTCTCGATTTGGAACTCTTGTCACACACTCTTCCTCTCCCTCCTCCATTTTCCTTCAGCCTTCACCCTTTCTTCTGCCATTGTTCGATCGTCTTCTCCATGGAGGGAACAGGCCGGAAACGACCCCGTTATTCTTGCCCCGATCTGAAAGATGACGTGGTGGAGGAACTCATTGATCGGTGTGGCGTCATCACCTCGGCTAGCATGGCAGGTTCGTTCAAGCCCATTCTCGACTCAACTAATAACATCATTACAAAGAACCCAAGAGTCAAGGAGCGGTTTGATCTCCCCTATCTTCTTTACCGTGACCCTAATGACTGGCGCTGGCACGACGGATGCCTCGCCCTTTGTCAAGTTGATGCCGCTTGATAATGATACGTATGATGTTAAGATGCCATTGCTTGAGGGCAAGGCTTGGGCGGGCGCAAATGGAGATTGGGTTGTTTACATTGGGTCCAACTGCGAGTGGGAACTTGTGACTGTGTAAACTCGTGACCAGGTTCCACTTCCAAAAATCTCAGCAGACTGCCCAGAGGTTGAGCACACCGGTATTGTACGCACGTTCAAATACGATCATGGTGACTGTCTTCTATGGAAGATAGCAATTTGTCGAGTTCCCAACCGCTCTTGGAATTACAACAACTATAAAGTTGTTGCTATCTTCGACAAGCTTGTTGCCGTCCTGGGTGGTTTGACTCGATGGATATTGCTCAAAAATCAGTTTTTGTACACGGATGAGTACTGTGATGCAATTCAATACGAGGGCCTTGTGTTTGCTGCCACCACTCGTGGCACTATTTTTGCATGGGATCCTCGTAGTTTCGGTATGTTTGTCTTACACTGTAATTATAATTGTTTCATCCACATGCATGCGGGTTAGCAAGTTTCCCTTTACTAATTAACCTTCTTCTTGTGTTTCCAAGGTCTTGTGAACATCCCACCACCTATACTTGAAAATTTTTATAACCAAGGGGGAGATGACGATGGTGATGATCATGAGCATGAGGACGAGCAGCGTCCATATACTCTGTGGTGCCTGGCAACTAATTCCGATGGATCACCTCTTCTTGTGTGTATACAGCCCACTGATGATGTTACTGCTAAGGAAGCAGGTGTAGTCTCCCATGGTCGCACTCTCCGGACCTATTCCAACACCTGTTGCATGGTATTCGGGATGGATACTAGTGTGCTAGCGCCAACTCCTTCTCCCTGGTACAGAATTGATAGTCTTGGAGAAAACTCGCTCTTACTTGGACAAAACTATCTGATGATGGTGAAAGGCGATCCAACTGCTGTTGACACAACGTTACTAGTACCATTTATGAGAAGCAATTGTGTCTATACCTCGGACATTTGGGTGGTTCCCTACCCTGGTACTGATATAGTATGCCGCTTCAGCCTGGATGATCGGTCCTGCGTTGGTCTATAGATCGACAATCGATGGCCCGTCCCAGAGAATCACTTGTGGTTCAAAGCAAGTGTTTCCAATGCCGAGGAATGGTTGAGTTGAAGTTCATTTCATTGCTTGTTATTTGTCGTGTGGTGAAAACTTTAGTATTTATAATGTATCCTCATTGTCGATGTGGGTTGATGACCTGTTGTATGTAATAAAATGATATGCCTGTGATAAACATACTAAATTTATGAATGGCTTTCGAGTCGCTTCCCTGAGTGAGTGGTGCGTCGAGGCAAAAAATATTTTCTGAATACATAATTGTACGTGCATTGCAACAGGTTATCGGATGAGGCCAATCAACAATAGTAGTACACTATTTGTACTAGATTCACATGCTTCACGCATCGGGCGGGTGTTTTTACTGTAGCCATATGTTAATGTGTTCGCTGTACATAACCAGCACCTCGAATCCTCGATACTAGTACTATATAGTAGGAGTAAGTAGTAGGAGTAGAAGGGTGGCATGGGCCAGAACAAGCATTCACGTCCAGGAGTACGGCACACGCCACCACCATGACATCCATCTGACACCATATTATTTCTTGGAGTCCGTGCTAGAGCAATCTCTTCAACCTCGTCGTTTCTCTAACTTCATCCATCGCGCGGGGGGCGAGGTGGGGGTTTGCCGATAGTTGGTTTCCTTAACTGCGATCCCACTTGTAAGGCCAACTCCAACACACGACCCCAAACGGACCTCTGTTTGCACGAACTCCAACGATAATTTTAAGTAGAAAAGCAAGACCACAGAAAACAAGAACCACAAGAATACATTTTACTACTCCTGTAAGTTGGATTAGTGCCTTCTCGATGCATTCATTGTTGATCCGCGGAGGCTCGATCTTGCGTGCTTCTTTCTTCTTCGAGTGTAAAGAAGTAGATGTTGCTTCCTCGCACCTAGTCTCATGTCTAGCCTCTATTCTAGTAGGAGTATCAACAAGTGCACTAATCTCATCTCTAGCCTCTGTGCTAGCTAAAAGTGATAGAACATCTACTAAATTGCGCTCTATCAATATATGTATGTACTCTTCTTCCCAATACAAAAACTTGCATCCCTTCTACTCCCTCCGTTGCACAATACATGCCTTCTATTTGTCAAAACATATATATGTATCTAGACATGTTTTAGTATATAGGTACATCCATTTTTGGACAAATGGAAGTCAAGTATTTTGGAACGGAGGGAGTACACAATAAAAAATTTAAGTTAGCACAACTAGTCTAATCCGAGAGCACAACCGAAGATTTGGTCGGGTTCTTCCTACTTTTGCATGAGGGTCAGGTCACGAACCAAACTGACCAATAAAGTTTGAGAGAGATTGAGGAGCCCCGATAAGGCTGAGTGGTGCGTCAGATAGCTGAGAGGGGGAAAGAGATATTGCATCCGCTCGATAATGTAGTGCATGTAAATTTTTTAGAAGTCAAACTTTGGAAACTTTGATCAGGTTTACGCAAATGTTATTTATATCTACAATACCAAAGATACATCATACAAAACTACATCTCATGGTGAATCTAATGGTATATGTTTGCCATACTAGATGTAATTCTTTTTCTCCATGTACATGGTCAAACTTTGTGATGTTTAACTTTTCAATAAATCTATATGCTATGGACCGAGGAGGGTGCCTCAGTCGAGACAGATCAAGTGCGTGTGAAGGAGAATGAGTAAGTGTGCAAAGGAGTATGTGTGTGAAAGAGGAAGTGACAACAAACGATAAATTAGACAGAGTGTATGTTTTTTCGTTTCTTATGTGAACATATCACGCATGCATCTCCGAGATGGAAAAGCGAGGCGAGGAGATACACGAAGATAGCTAGTGTGTGATTGTTTGCAACGGAGAGAGACACCCCTGTAGCACATGTCCAATAGAGGTCTGGCCTACAAGGAACAAAGGTCGAGAGGGACACATGGATGGCATGGACGCATGTGGAGGGAGAGAGGGTGTGTTTGTGATAGAGAGAACCGTCGAGATCGAGAGGGGACTATATGGGTGGGAGATCGAGGGAGTGCGTGCGCGATAGAAAGATGCCTCAAGAGAAATCGAGATAGACCATCCACATGTTTCTGATTGAGACTAAGATTAGCTAGTCATATACATATAGGGGGACTGCGTGTGCATACAATTGAGCGAGAGACCATCATACTTGGCCAGCTGGGCATGAGATTGTGTGTGTGTGCGTGTGAGATGGAGAGAGAACGAGGGGGAGAGATAGAGTTTTAGATGGGCCTATCGAGTGCGAGTGAGATATGCATGTGTATGTGTGACCCAGGTGGATGGAGAGTTTGAGAGAGGGGGGAAGAGCTCCAAGACGACATAGTGGTGCGTGAGAGAGTTACGGGCAAAGAGCCAAGGAATTTGTGTGCGTACGATGAGTGCACCCAAGATATCTAGCTTGGACTAGCTAGAGTATCATACATAGTGTGCGAGAGAGACCTATAGATGGTGTATATATGCATGCGAACTAGAAAGACCCCCCCCCCACACACACACAGAGAGAGAGATGGAGAGAAAGGGAGAGGGACCAACAAGGTTTTTGTGTCGGATGCGTGCGACAGAATTGAAGATTGTCGGCGAGAGAGAGAGAGAGAGAGAGAGAGAACAGGAGTCCGGGAGAGGGGGAGGTCGCATTTTATGCATCAAAGACTGATATAAACCATGTTTCGATATAAACTTGCATTCAAATATTTAAATTAGAGAACATGTTGTCTGCAATCCACACATGAACAGATATATGCGTATATCAAACAAGTTCATTAATTTGACTTTCAACATGTTCATGGAGTACTATAATACTGTACAACATGCTACTCGATTAAGGTGTTCAATTTTGGATTTAGTTCACTATTTTGACCTACTGAACGAGCTATTTCATTGAATTGAGATATTTCATTTTGAGTTTGATTCGCATTTTTGAGTGGGTCAACTATTTGTCATATAGTAAATCGCTAGCAACGAGCATGTAAAAACACATTACTCCCGAGCATCATCTCTCCATCTAAAAAAGAAGTGGCAAGCTAATATTTCAAAATTTGATCCGAATCGACTTGGTAAGGTAGACGTGGATGCTTGTTCTCCCAAAATTTGAACAAACCATTAAACATCCTCTCTGCTCGGTGGAATTCGCCCGAGCAAATAAATGGGAGACGCGAAATTACCGTCCTATGTGGGACACGCATTAATTGGCCCATTGTATATCGAGGGTAGGTTCGTAACTTCATCCAAGCGCGCCTTCTCCTCGGCCGAAATGACATGTGCCGAATAATTCATAAACCATGGTTGGCAAAACACGCTCTCCTCGCCCGAAATAGCTCGCGCCCACTATTTCAAAACACGCTCTCCTCGCCTGAAATCGCTCGCGCCCACTATAGTTCAAAACACGCCCTCCTCACCCGAAATCTCTCCCGCCCACTATTTGAGGAGAAGCAAAGTTACTCTACTATCCCCGACCCTCAGTTCACAGACCCAAGCCGAGAAGCCTATAGGCAAGGGTAGAACTGTAACTCCCCCTCACATTTCAGAGAAATGCGTCCGTAAGACATGGTTCCACTCCCCTCCCAATTCCACCGCCTCCCCCCCGCCCGCCTCCATTCATACCTCGTGGGCGCCACATCACCTTCTCCCCGGGAAGCTCCCTTCTCCCGAGCCGCGAAACCTCAGCCCACCTCCATGGCGCCCCCACCGCACCAATTTCACAGCCGCCCTCCTTCCTAATGTCGGAGACGCTGTCCATTTGCCGTCATGCACTGGGCCGTGTGCCTCTTACTCCATGCTACTACTGTTGCCTCGACGACGGCCGCGTGAACCGTACCGGAGCCGATTCACCCCTGCCGTTGTTCACGGCGCCGGAGCGGCTCCAACTTCAGATCCGTCCAGAGTCCTGGCGCTGCTTCCGCGTAGCCGTCGACCGTCATGACATCGCTATTTCCCTGCCGCCGGTCGCCACTGCAACCGCGCCGGCCTCACCGACTCGGCAACTGGACCTGCCTACTTCACCATGCCGCCAGATAGGTCGCACCCTCATCTCAAATCACTTTATTTAGGCGTCAGTTGTCTGAATTTTTATCCTAAGCCAATCGATTCCCACTGGGAACCAGCTCCCCTCGAGGCGGCGGAGCTCCTAGGCTCCCGGTTGGCTGGTGTCTAACGTAAGGGTGCAGGGCCGCAAGTTCGCTGCGGAAGCAGCCCTTAGATGGCTATCTTTTAGAGTTGCGTGGGTTGAAGGTACTGCCACCGCCGGATCTGAATGACGGGGAATCTTCATGGATTGTCCCGGGGGCGACGCAACCATGGCAGTGCGGTGGGGCGGGGAGCGGGGTTTTGGCCGAGGCCACGGACGGCGGAGGCAGGCTGCTCTACCGTTGGTCGCTGGCTCTTCGGGGAAGATTCCGAAAAGTGTCAGCCGGGAGGCACAAGACGGCCAGCCATCCGGCATAGATCGGACAGTACCAAAATAAAATAAAATTGTGGGACCCCAATTTAGCCTTCAGTCAACAGACATGTGACCACTCTCGTACCTTGCTGTTGATCTCTTAGTGTATTTCTTCAGATCAAAGAGATATGCCGTTCTTAACATTATGCGTTATCTACATCTTCAGACACACCGTCTTCCGACTCACCGCAGCTGCTCCAACAAGGGAAGCATACACCAGAAGGGAGCTATAGTCCCCACTCAACAGTTCCTGCATCGAATGCGTGTGCCCGACATGGACGGCCACAACAACTGCAGGGCCATCGACAAGTTAGCACATGATGCTCACTCCTATGGATGGCACCCAGATAGGTTGTACCCTCATCTTACTTGTGTGCAACATTTATGGCTTTGTTATTCATCTAAGCATGGAAAATAGATCATCACATTTCACTATATATTCATGCTGATCTCTTACGGGTCTTGTTCAGGAGTTAACGCCGTTCCATAGTTCTTCTAAGATACTTGTTCTTTAGGTAACGCTGCTCCATAGTTATCATCCATCAGCCAATGCTATCCCACAGGCTGGTGATTATAGTATTATACCACTTCTAGTATTACTTATGTTGTTCTTTAATACTTTTGTGTGCCATCTAGTTAATCTCAAGTACAAATGATACATATTCTGTAGCTTTCATCTGTTCTCCCTTTAGTTTATGAGACCTGTTGCTGCTAGTTAACCCCAGTCCTACTATTTATGTCGTCTCCTACAGGCACTCATTACATAAATCTAACTAATAGTTGTCTTCCATGCATGTCAGATATAATTGCACACACTGATATATCCACAAGAACCTCACGGAGCAATGTAAAGGCCAATAAACTTGATGTCAATGATACCCAATATGATGGAACATGTAAAGGCAGTTCTTCAGAAGATTTGCAGAAAGATGTTGAATCCTCTTCACCCCACAAGGTCCTTGCTCTAACTTGGCATGTGATATGGGTACACCATGCATATAATGTCCTGGAGTGTATCTACACTGTTGCAATGCCATGTGCTTAGCATGCTGATGATGCATGTAAATATGTCATGCCTTCCTGTTTTTCAGTACCTATTCCATTCATGATAACATGTTTTCAAATTCAAGTACTGTCATTCTACTCTATCGCAATGCCATCTGCTTAATTTGGACATCATGCTTCTGAATATCTTATGCATTGTTATTCATCAGTATGTACTTCATCTGTCTACCATACCATTTTTTTTACATTGAAGTGTTGTTCTAGTGCTCTATTGCAATGCCATCTTATTTTCCCAATCATACACGTGTATGTTGCCTTAGTTATTTAGTTATGTATTCCGCTAGCATACAGTTTTACATTCAACTAGTGTTTTTTTTGCTATGTTGTCCTGTCGTAACCCTAGCTCTTACACCATACTCCTTCCGTCTGGATTACATGTTGCCAAAATGGATAAAAAGGATGTATCTAGAACTGAAATACGCCTAGACCCATCCATTTTTTTTCCGGATGGAGGGAATACATGTCAATATGTCATGCCTTTCTATTCTTCAGTACCTATTCCATCTCTCTGTTGTCGCATGTTTTATAATTAAAGCACCATTCTTCTATACAAGGAATGCAAGGGGAAGACGACTATGTTAGAATCTGAAGGGTTTCAAACAAGGCCTTTGCAAAAGATCCAAACACCAGGAGATAATAAACCAACTCCAGTTTTTATAGATACTGCTCCAGCACATAGAAACCCAACTCCTACTGATAATAAGCAGATTCCAGTGGCCAAAGAACTAGTCTGCTCCAGTCCAGCAAAAATATGTCAACACAATTCTAAGAAGCGTGTGCGTATCCTTGCATCATGAAATTTTATAGCATGCTGATCATATTTTCTACATGTTTCTTACCCATCTCTCTTTTAGAAAATAAGCTTAACATATAGAAGAATTTCTGCAATGGTATCATTTATGAGGAAAGATTCTTGCAGGAATTCTCTATGCTCCAATGTAGATGTAAGTACATGTTGTATATCACTATATTTTTACATCAGCATGTATTTTGTTAATCGGCGTGAATCCAACCTTTATCTGATCTAAATTTAGTTGTAGCAAAATGTATGATTAAAGGCCACAATGTTGATTTTTGCAAGGAAAACTGCCTGGTAGTTTTGCATCCTGAGCTGCATGAGTGTACTATCTCATATCAGTGGGTTTGAATACTTTGGTTCTGCAGTGGGTTTTTCAGTGTTTTTTTACTGTGTTGTCCTGTCGTATCCCTAGCTCTTACATCATACTCCCTCCGTCCAGATTAAATGTCGCAGAAATGGATAAAACTGGATGTATCTAGAACTGAAATACGCCTAGACCCATCCATTTATTTCTGGATGGAGGGAATACATGTCCATAGGTCATGCCTTTCTATTCTTCAGTACCTATTCCATCTCTCTGTTGTCGCATGTTTTATAATTAAAGCACCATTCTTCTATACAAGGAATGCAAGGGGAAGACGACTATGTTAGAATCTGAAGGGTTTCAAACAAGGCCTTTGCAAAAGATCCAAACACCAGGAGATAATAAACCAACTCCAGTTTTTATAGATACTGCTCCAGCACATAGAAACCCAACTCCTACTAATAATAAGCAGATTCCAGTGGCCAAAGAACTAGTCTGCTCCAGTCCAGCAAAAATATGTCAACTCAATTCTAAGAAGCGTGTGCGTATCCTTGCATCATGAAATTTTATAGCATGCTGATCATATTTTCTACATGTTTCTTACCCATCTCTCTTTTAGAAAATAAGCTCAACATATAGAAGAATTTCTGCAATGGTATCATTTATGAGGAAAGATTCTTGCAGGAATTCTCTATGCTCCAATGTAGATGTAAGTACATGTTGTATATCACTATATTTTTACATCAACATGTATTTTGTTAATCGGCATGAATCCAACCTTTATCTGATCTAAATTTAGTTGTAGCAAAATGTATGATTAAAGGCCACAATGTTGATTTTTGCAAGGAAAACTGCCTGGTAGTTTTGCATCCTGAGCTGCATGAGTGTACTATCTCATATCAATGGGTTTGAATACTTTGGTTCTGCAGTGGGTTTTTCAGTGTTTTTTTACTGTGTTGTCCTGTCGTATCCCTAGCTCTTACATCATACTCCCTCCGTCCAGATTAAATGTCGCAGAAATGGATAAAACTGGATGTATCTAGAACTGAAATATGCCTAGACCCATCCATTTATTTCCGGATGGAGGGAATACATGTCCATAGGTCATGCCTTACTATTCTTCAGTACCTATTCCATCTCTGCTGTAGCATGTTTTATAACTGAATCACCATTCTTCTATATAAGGCATGCAAGGGGAAGACGACTATGTTAGAATCTGAAGGGTTACAAACCAGGTCTTTGCAAAAGATCCAAACGCCAGGAGATAATAAACCAACTCCATTTTTCATAGATACTGCTCCAGCACAGAGAAACCCAACTCCCACTGAAAATAAGCAGATTCCGGTGGCCAAAGAACTAGTCCACTCCAGTCCAGCAAAAGAATGTCAACTCCATTCTAAGAAGCGTGTGTGTATCCTCGCATCATGAAATTTTATAGCATTCTGATCATATTTTATACATGTTTCTTACCCATCTCTCTTTTAGAAAATAAGTTAAACGATACAAGACTTCCTCCATTGGGATCGTATTCGAGGAAAATATCTTGCGAGAATTCTCTGTGCTCCAATGCTGATGTAAGTACCTGTTGTATATCACTATATTTTTACATCAGCATGTATTTTGTTAATCGGCGTGAATCTAACCTTTATCTGATCTAAATTTAGTTGTAGCAAAATGTTAAAGGCGCCAATGTTGATTTTTGTAAGGAAAACTGCCTAGTAGTTTTGCATACTGAGCTGCATGAATGTACTATCTCATATCACGCACATTACTGAATTGTAGTGCTTCTCTGGTTGCCCATTCATTCATTGTGTCAATTTTGCTTTCGTATTACCTTACCTGGCTGATGATAGTTGTGCCATATTGTGTTAATTTGGTGTAGGCTAGTTGCCCAAACATTTGTTGTGTCAATGTTGCTTTCCTATTATCTGACTTGGCCAATGATAGCAATGCTAGTGTGTCAATTTTGTGCAGGTTGCTGAAGATAAGAAGACAACCTCTGAAAACAGCAAGGCAACCCCATTTTTTCTTTCCAGTAAATCTAGGCCAGGTAATATGGCAATAACTCATGATTAATCTGTTTGGTTCCCATCCTAATTTATGTTATGATGCAGCAGTCGAGACACTCTCCACTATCAATAATACAAGCCTACCAAAATCGCCATCTGAATCTGTTCAGTATCCTCTGTCTCGAATGCAATGGAATAAATGTATGTTTGTGAACCAATTAATGGCTGAAGCAATGATGGAAATGGGGGATGAATCAGAGGTGCAGAGTCGTGCGACACAACAACTGATCAATGTTTACACAGACAGTGTAGCAAAGCAGCAAGAACTTGCCCACATGCTTATGGGCGTCATCTGTGGTGAGGTTGCAGATTGTGACGTTGTAGACGGTTAGGTTCTGCTCATTTATTTGCACTGGCATCAATCTTTGATTACCCAGTGGATGTAATTTCCTGTAATATATGCTGTATGTGCAACACTATTCCCTGTATGTCGTACCTTTGCTTGATCGGTTTTGGTCCTGTGCATAATTGCTCGTTGTAATGGGCTCAAATTATCTAATTTGGCCTAAAGACATGAAAGAACTTTAGTGGGCCCATTAAGTTAATGGGCCGTTACTAGGCCGAAAGTTAATGGTCGGCCCTCTTACCTCCCGGGTCGTTAACAGGCCGACATCGAAGTGGGCAACAGGTGGCCCCAATTTATTTCACGGGCCGTTAATAGGCTGTTACTAAGTTTGGGCTACATATAGCCCAACTATACTGTAGGCCTTTAGCAGGCCGAAAGAGACAGCGGGCTTGTAGTGGACCATGAAGAGCATCGGCCGCTAAGAGGCTGAAAGTCAGGTCGTATTGTAAATGGCCCAACTGTGTTGTGGGCCTTTAGCAGGCCGAAAGAGAAACCGGGCTGGTATTGGACCATGAAGGGCATGGGCCGTTAAAAGGCCAAAACTAAGGTCCAACTACAAATGGCCCAACTCATTTATGGTTCGTTAACAGACCGAAAGGCACACAGGGCCGGGAATTGGCCCAACACTTAAATGGGTCGCTAAAAGGCCAAAACTTTGGTCCGACTACAAATGGCCCAACTGATTGATGGGTCGTCAACAGGCTGAAAGTGACACCAGGCCAGAAATTGGCCCAACACTTAAATGGGCCGCTAAAAGGCCAAAACTCAGGTCCGACTACAAATGGCCCATCAGATTTATGGGCCGTCAACAGGCTGAAAGACATGCCGGGCCGGAAATTAACCCAACATTTAAATGGGTCGCTAAAAGGCCGAAAGATGTACATCCTGAAAATTGGCCCATCCATTAAATGGGCCGTTAACAGGCCAAAATCTCATCGGGCCGTTATTGAGCCCAAATATATAGCGGGCTGTTAACGGGCTCGAACTGACGATGGGATGCAATGGTGTCAAATCTTTAACGGGCCGTTGACGGGCCGAATTGGCACATCTTGTATGTGCCGTGGGCTTAAATGGACCTGACACAAGTAGGCCTTATATGGGCCGGCCTGCTAATTATTACTAGGCCGGCCTTTTTCACTGGAATGGGCCACTGTTGGGCCTTGCCACATGTCGACCTATCATAGGTGCCCTCTGTCCAATGAGTGGATGATATCTGTCCCAACGGTGAGGCAACACGTGTTTCCTACGGCCAATTATGATTTTACACGTGGAAAATCCCCATTGGTCCGGGCTGTTAACGGGTTATCGGACCCAAAACCGGACCCGATAGCTTAACGGTGTTCCGTTACGGTGGATGCCACGTGTCGGTCACCCTTGACGAAAGCACTTCTGCGATGCGTGATTTATTGTCATGGAAGTGGACACTTCTGTGATGATAATTTTGGTAATGTCATGGAACACTTCTATGACAGCACAGGTATGACTATCTTGATTCTGTCATAAAATCGTCATGGATGTACATGCATGACAAAAAACGCGACCTACTGTGACAAACACGTATCATCACGGAAGTGTATTTTTTGTAGTGTAGATTAACAATAACACTGGTTAGACATGTCCTTAAGGTAACAGTGTGATCGCTTCATTTTACATGTTCCCTTACATTAACAACAGCAAAAGGTTGGTATAAGGACATGCGACAGTGGACACATCAGCACAATGTACCTACAAGGAGGCATAAAGTGGTGATGCCGAGTTTGTTCATGCTCTGTGAGGGCAGCAAATCTAATCCTGGAGACCTTTTACTATGTGAGGGCAACAAATCTAATCCTGGAGAACTTTTACTATGTGAGGGAAGTAAATCTAATCCTGGAGACATTTTACTATGTGAGGGTAGCAAATCTAATCCTGGAGACCTTTTACTATGTGACGGCAGCAATTCTAATCCTGGAGACCTTTTACTATGTGAGAGCACCAAATCTAATCCTAGACATACTCTATTGACTTGTCCACTAGCCGCCACTTTCTATCCTTTTTCAACCAATAATAGATTTGTTCCTTATCCAGTCTGTACTACATTTTCCCATCATTTCCCTTTTCAACCAACAGACCGGTTGGGTATCCGGTCTCTACTACTTTCACCATATTATTTCCTCTTTGAATCAAGTCCTAGATTAATGCTACAACTTTCCCCCTTTCTTCGTTGTTTGAACCAAGTCCTAGATTCGAATGCATGAAGTAGCTTTACCTCTAATAATACTAAAAATTTAGGTGGCTTTGGAAGAGCTAATGGGAGTAGAAAAAGATGCACATGCAGACACGTGGGGAGCTGGGGCAGTAGAGCAAGGCCGCTTTAGAAGAACTTATACCTGAGGGTCATCGGGATGTCGGCGGCGGCAGGTCGGATCTGCGCACAATATGGCAGGGAGGAAGAAGGGTCGGAGGACCTCCCGAGTAGGCGCTGTGTCGGAGAGAACGACACGGGAAGAGGATCAGGCCCCTCCGGCAGCTGTGGGTTTCCTCCCTTGACGGCGATGACCACGTGAACGATGCACCTAGTCCTCTACACACACCAGCCGAAGGGATCCGGCCGGATCTGTGACCAGCGGTGAGGACGAGAAAATGTCGCTACCCTGTCTTGTTTAGATCTAGAGAGGATGAGAGAATGAAGAGAGCAACCCTAGTAAAGAAAGCGCTCAGGCCCCTACATACATATATAGTGGAGTGATTATCTTTTTCTCTCCACAACAAGTGTTTCAGTTTGTGTACGTGGCATTAAAGAAAAGAAACTCTCTATTTAAGGTGACTACCTGTATGACTCCTACTTACTACTACTATATACCCCTATATAGTGTGTGAATAACTTTGAAAGTTGGTCGTTGGATGAAGCCAATCCGATGGTACAAAAATGGCAAATCTGAGCACTACTGGTCGTTGGATATCATCTACATTCCACCAAATTCTGCCATGTGTAGAATCTAGAAGACTCCATGGTTGAACTTAAGCATAGTGCACAAACGTCAAAACACAAGCACTTCTCCTTTGTTATAGAATCTTCCATATCTTAATTGCCCAAATTATTTTTTTTCAAAATGAATTTTCACTATTTGTTTTTACTTTATGCTTTACAATGCACAATTCCATGAATCTTAAAATAGATTTTTGATAAAACTAATTGATTTTGAACTAGATGAACACGAGTCCCATCTGAATAGAGTGCTTAGTACTCCTATTCTATCAACACGAGTCCCACCTGACAACAGCATCCGTGCTACAGCTAGCTCTTCTCCCTCGTTTCTCTCTTCTAATTCTAAACTCAGCCGACGCCCGGTGGGCGGGGTGGGGATTTGCCGATGGTCGGTTTGCTCAACTGCGGCCCCACCTCACAGTGAAAATTTTATGACTGGAATAAAAATGCCATATACTCCCTCCGTTCCTAAATATAAGTCTTTTTAGATATTTCAAATGGAATACAACATACGAATGTATGTAGACATATTTTAGAATGTACTAGATTCACTCATTTTGCTCCGTATGTAGTCACTCGCTGGAATATCTAGAAAGACTTATATTTGGGAATGGAGGGAGTACTATACTAATAAAACATTAGGGCCACGAGGCGATGCAGTGCTGGTTACAGGAGGCAAGAAGAAGAGATGCATCCATCGACGACGTCCACCTCCTCGACTCAGGGCACCGGCCCACCAAACGGCGGCTAAGAAGCAGCGGCTTTCATGGCCAGGTCGACGTGCTTATGAACAATGGCGTCCAAAGATTCTAGTCGCTGGAAGAAGGCCAACGTCTTTATGTCCTCACTAGCCTTGTAGTGGCCTATGTAGATGATTTCCTCATAGACGTGGATGTGCAGGTCAACGGTCTCTTGCATGGTGAGGCGCTGCGCAGCGAGCGCGGCCTCGAGGTGCACATTCTTTGTCGCGACCTCCGGCACCTGCAGGGCCACCAGGGCTTGAAAGAGTTCATCACCATGGAGGCCGGTGAGGGTGGAAGGCAATGAGGAGCTTGGGCGCGCGGGCTAGAGCAGTACGGAAAGGTCATTCGTGTGCTTCTTCACGACGGTGAACTTGCGGATGGAGTTGACCATCATGTCGTCCATGCGAGAGGCGAAGCCGGCGTCGGTGAGGGCTACGACATTGGCGGTCGCCAGCATCGTCTGGAAACGCTGCGCAGTACGGGGCCGCAGGCCAGTGCCTTGGATGATTTTGCACAACTGACTGCCGCTCGTGTCCATCGCCTCCATAGGTGCTTGTGGTTTCTGGTCACTTGGTCTTGTATTGGAGTGAGCAGTGTTGCGCAGAGACTACGAGTAGATGGATTGGAGTGGTGGGGCGTCTTTATATGAGAGTCCAAACTCTGTTACATTCACATCGTGCTGGCTCTATACTGCTTCTCCAATGAATTTCCTCTGCATGTAATTGAGGATGCATCATTGACCGTTCAACGTCTCGGGAACCACTACCCTCTCCCTCGTTGGCATTCAAGCACCTATGGAGGCGACTGCCGCTCGCGTCTATCACGTGTCAGGAGACGTTCCCGTCGACGATGAGGTGCCTATGGTGACTTTGTAAATTTCAAGATGATAGTATACTCAATATTGTGCACCGCAACCAAGGCGGAGAGGAAAACGAGAGAACTACGTATTTATTTACGGTGTAGATTCACTCATTTTGCTCCATATGTAATCCGTGTCGGTGTAGTCTAGTCACTTGTTGAAATCTCTAGAAAGGCAAATACTCCTTTCTGGTTTACAGGGCTATACTAGCAAGTACTACAATAGTGGGCTCACATACATGGCTATATGCGTGCTCCAAGGTTCGCAACTGCCATGTTCGGGTTGCGCTTGGCTCTTCGCCTCTTCGAGAAGACAAACAATGATCTTACTACTACTGCTTCTACACTATCGAATCCATTGTTGCATGTCCGTCCACCGCGAGCGGGAGGGATAGCTTGTTGTAGTACTACTCCCTCCTTTCCGGTTTATAGGGCTTATCTCAAAATATGACGCGCATTCAGAGAGAGGCGTGCCAGACCGACCGACCGCCTAGGGTGTGACGCGAACGCGACGGGCGTGTTGTATATTGTACTCCATAAATGTGTACCGCCATTTTCTTGAGGCTTTGCTCCATGGTACAATCCATGGATACAAAATTAGTATATTGTACTATTTAAAAGTCGAGGGCGGGGCTTTTCCCGCATGGTAGGCGGAGCAGTTCTGCCTAGTCGGTTCGACAAAGACGCGAGAAGATGAGGGAGTAGGCTGCTGCAAAAGAAGGGTTGTGTGATTTGACAGCGAGTTACTACTGGACAGGTGGGGCCCGGTGATTCCACTTGCCATTATCATTTTAACTGCGGCGCTACGACCGGCATGAGTCTCCCGATTCCTGACCACCTCCATACAGGTGCCTCTCCCGATGCTCCACCATGTAGAGGCTGGCTCTTGCATGAGAGCCCACTCCTCCACTTTTTCCTTGCCTCTTTCCCCCACATATGCAAAAATGCCATGTAAAGCGGGCTTATAGCCCACTATTGTACTTGATCCTATAGGTGCTAAGCCTGCGACATAGGCATAGAGTCTGATGTGTCAAGTTAATTAAGAAGAGAGAGACTAGTTTGGTGACCCCGGGAAGAAACTGTGCTAACCGCGTGTACCTAGATGAAGCAAACTTAGCAACAAAAAACTAAGCACCTATGCATTGGGTACTTGAGTTGCTAAGCCGTTTAACGCCCATAGCACCTCATCTAAGCACCATTTCATTGGAAGAGGTCACTCCTTGGCAAATGCAATAAATACTATGAAGAAAGAGATAGAGAGAAGTAAACAAAAAATACTCTTATAGCCAACCTTATAGCTAACCTTGTTGTAGTATGAGTGACTAAGTGATGACTATGTATGACATGCCAACATCAGATAGCCTAACGCACCATGTTAAATCTCCAAGGGCGAGACCGCGCGAGCGAGGCGACGGTCATGGTAGGCGCGACCATGATATGGGCTACTAGTAGCCTTTGGATCTGAGATCGAACGATCGCATGCTAAGTTGCTGAAAATTTGCAGAATGACCCTCCAAGATAGGATATTCACCCATAGGTCTAGAATCACGCCATGCAACCGTTCGATCTCAGATCCAAGGGCTCACAGAAGCTTTGTATCACCTGTAATTTTCCTGACGCTTTACATGACATCGAAAGCCATTTAATTGGGTGTCGAGTAGACATGAAATCTAATTGGGCCCCCATAGTACTGTGCATGAATCCATTTATCCATCGGGCAAGCCACTACCCTGCCGTTCGCACCCCCCCCCCCACTCGGCATTTTTACAATTGATAAACCGCTCCTAGTCGTCCCGTCCTTTCACATTACGGTAGTTCCACTAATCCTAACCCTCCTCCCAAATCCATGGCATCCCAAATCTTCATGGTTGACGGTGAGTACAAGGTTAGAACCATCACTGACGATGAGTTCGACGTCATCTACACCCGTTCTTCTGTGATGGTGAAAGGATGCATTGATTGCTTCAGACGCATGTTCAAAAACTCAAATGATGAGTGGGTCGCTGGGCTAGATGTTGAGTACACCACTGTCTTGGGAAAAGAGAAATCTAAAGGAGGAAGACATGAAGAAGCCTGCCGTGATCCAGGTTTGCGTGCATGACTTATGCTTGGTATACCACATATGCCATGCCGACGTTGAGTGAGAGGAATTTAAGAAGTTCCTCAAGGGCAGCCGAGTCAAATTCGTTACTGTAGACTTTACGAACGACATAAGAGTCCTGGAACGGATAGGCCTCATTGTAGGCAAACCATTCGACCTCCAGAATAATGGGCTGGTGTCTCAGGAAGTCCTGGACTAAGGGGTCCTCGGACGTCCGACCTGTTATCCATGGGTCGGACTGATGGGCTGTGAAGACATGAAGATCGAAGACTACACCGTGTCCGGATTGGACTCTACTTGGCGTGGAAGGCAAGCTTGGCGACCGAATATTCCTTATTATGTAACCAACTCCATGTAAACCCTAGATCCCCTCGATGTCTATATAAACCGAAGGGGATACTCCGGAAAGGACACGACATATACTCATTACCATACCCACATAGGCTAGGCTTCTAGGGTTTAGCCATTACGATCTCGTGGTAGATCAACTCTTGTAATACTCATATTCATCAAGATCAATCAAGCAGGAAGTAGGGTATTAATTCCATAGAGAGGGCCCGAACCTGGGTAAACATCGTGTCCCCTGTCTCCTATTACCATTGATCCTTGACGCACAGTTCAGGACCCCTTACCCGAGATGCGCCGGTTTTGACACCGACATTGGTGCTTTCATTGAGAGTTCCACTGTGTCGTCGATTAAAGGCTCGATGGCTCGCCTTGTCATTAAAGAGAATGTCATTGCAGGGGAGGTTTTGGCCTCGAGCCAAACCCTCCGGCTGGGCAACTTTACTATGATCGCCCGTTCGACCGCGGAGCCGACGATGACCTCTCGGGCCATCGAAAATCCCCTTCGCATCAACTCCGACCACTCCAAGCAGATGGATCCGGTTGAGTTTTCATCCTTAAACGAGATCCTAGATCGCATCGCCGCTTTTGGAATCGTCACAGATTACGATGGGATCGGGCCTAAAACCGATCAGGGAGAAACTGAAACTCCACCGATCACCCACAAGATCGCGGCTGTCCTGGAGTAGGTCAGCGAGTCTTCTTCTATATTGAAGACGGACTATGTTCGGGTTGCCGTTCATGAAGATCGGATACTCACCCACGAAAGGACGCAACCAGCCCTCCGAACATAGCATCGGACGGCGATTCCAAACAATCAGAAGATATTCCGGAACCCGGACTGTCTAGTCCAGAAGGTCGTCGGACTCTGGACAACCGGTTAGGTCGGGGTTCGGATTTAATTCCAACCACCCACCCGGACATGGAGGCTCATAGGAGCATAAAATAGCAATCTCAGGAGAAGATCCACCACTTTTGGGCCAGATTCCTCCTTGTCAAGGAGAAGGTAAAGGATTGCCGTGACGAGGACGCAATATCAGCGTTCTGCAAAAACTGTGCGGACGAAGGAATCCTCAACGCCATCAATCGACGCTGCATACTAAAATTTGCCGACTTAGCAACCATCATACAAAAATGCTATACGATGGGAAGCGCCTAGGAAACTCGGGCAGCTCGCTGGGAACCACCAGCCCCAACCCAACTTCCCCTACAGGCGAAAAGGGCATACCCTTGGGGCACGCCCAGTCCAACAGTCAAAAAACACAAAGCCACTATACGGCACGGCACAGTTCTGGAAGGGAGGCTCGATGGCCCATGCAAAATACATACAACAACAGATACCGTGGCAACCCACAGCCTTAGAGCATGTTGGATACTATGGCAGGTAGCCAAGAGCGACGAGGACATCCTTATCAAGGATGCCCCAAAACAACACCCCCAGAAGACAACGACCCAAGAGTATTGACAGTCTTCGAGACATTCGCTTCAAATAACAAGCACAAAAGGGCACTTCGCGAGCTCAACGAAGTCTGCCAAATTGCTGTAATAAACCCATGGAACGACACGGCTATAACATTCAATGTCGGTGACGAACCAAAGTACAGAACAGCACGAGCACCAGCCGCGTTAGTCCTCAGCCCCATCGTGGATGGGTTTCGACTCACCAAGGTCCTCATGGACGATGGCAGCGGACTAAATCTCATTTACGAGGACACACTCCATAAAATGGAAATAGACAGGAGCCGCATCAATTAAAGTAACACAACCTTCCGAGGAATTAATCCTAGTCGGGAGGCGCAGTGCGCGGGCAAAATCGCACTTGATGTGGTATTCGGATCGCCGGAGAACTATTGGTCCGAAGAAATAACCTTCCAAGTGGCCCCTTTCAGCAGCGGATATCACGCCCTGTTAGGGCGGGATGCTTTTACATGCTTCCAAGCTATACCTCACTACGTATATATGAAGCTCAAAGTGCCCGGACCAAATGGTATAATCACTCTCGTCAGTGATCCGGACATAGCACTCCGCGCTGAAAACAAAACCGCATCCCTGGACCTGGAGGCGCTATCTGAAGCCCTCGCGGCCGAAGAATTAACCGCACTATGCTCCATAGTGGACAGGGACGATGTGATCCTCGACAAACGCCCCAAATCCACCTTGTTCAAACCAGCAGAAGAAATAGTCAAATTCCAAGTCCACCCAATGGACCCCAAGAAGAAAGCATCCATCAGAGCTCAACTGAACCCAACAGTTGACGCCGCACTGCGAGAATTCCTGCGCAAAACTGGGACATATTTGCCTGCACCCTTCGGACATGCTAGGGATCCCACGCATGCTGGGCGAACATAGCCTCAATATATTAAAGGGGTTTATACCGGTTAAGCAAACACTGCGGCGCTTTTCCGAACCCAAGCGACAAGCGATGGGGGAAGAGCTAGCCAAACTCATCGAGGCCGGATTCATTAGAGAAATCAAACATCCGGACTGGCTGGCAAACCTGGTGATGGTACCAAAGAAGGACAAATCCTGGCGCATGTGCATCGATTTCAAAGACCTAAACAAAGCCTGCCCTAAGGATCCCTTCCCCCTCCCCCGCATTGATCAAATCATCGACGCCACCGCAGGACACGACTCACTGTGTTTCCTCGATGCATACTCTGGATACCATCAAATAAAAATGAAGGAATCCGATCAAGTTGCAACAGCATTTATTACCCCATACGGGCCATTCTGCTTCAATACCATGCCCTTTGGGCTCAAGAACGCCGGCGCCACATATCAACGCATGATTCAAACATGCCTGGAGAAACAGATCGGCAAAATAGTAGAAGCTTACGTTGATGACATCATCATCAAAACCAGGCACGTGGAAACACTAATAGACGACTTACGTCTTACATTCAACAACCTCAGGGCGTATGGCATTAAGATCAACCCCGCAAAGTGTGTCTTCGGCGTCCCTGCTGGAAAACTGTTGGGCTTTATCGTTTCCAATAGAGGAATCAAAGCAAACCCAGCCAAAATCTGAGCTTTGTCACAATTGGCTAAGCCAATAGACCTTAAGCAAGTTCAAAAACTAGCAGGTTGTGTGGCAGCTCTACGCCGCTTTATCTCTAGATTCAAATAAAAGGCATTGCCTCTCTATCGCATTCTACAGCGAACCGACCACTTCAAATGGACGGATGCAGCAACAGCCGGACTGGAAGAAATAAAAAACCTTCTCGCGAGCAATCCAATCCTGGCTGCACCAAACTCTGGCGAACTGATGTTATTATACATATCGGCAACACATCAAGTGGTGAGCGTTGTACTCGTTGTCGAACGAGAATGGGACAGACATAAATTCCCGCTTCAGAAGCCAATATACTACGTATCTACTGTCCTTACACCATGCAAATCTCGGTACCCTAATTATCAAAAAATAGCATACGCGGTCTTCATGGCTTCCCGGAAGCTCCGTCACTACTTCCAGGAGTGTTCAATCACGGTGGCCTCCGAAGTACCACGCAATGACATTATAAACAACCGTGATGCTGCAGGACAAAATGCCAAATGGGCCATCGAGCTCCTGCCATTTGACATTACATAAAAACCACGTCGAGCTATCAAATCCCAAGTACTGGCCGACTTCATCGCCGAATGGACAGAGGCCGAACTCCCTAAAGAGTACGGCACATACTCCAATTGGGTCATGTACTTTGACGGCTCCAAAATGCTGGCAGGGTTAGGAGTGGGTGTCGTTTTAACGTCCCCTATGGGAGACGTCATCCAGTACGTTCTCCAAATACTATACACAGACTCCAATAATGCAGCCGAATACGAGGCCTTATTACATGGTCTCCGGATGGCTGTCTCCATGGGCATACAAGGCCTAGAAGTGTGCGGGGACTCAAACCTTGCAATATCTCAAATAAATGGAGATTTAGACACTAAAGATCCAAAGATGGCAGCATATCGTAACGTAATCATAAAAATGTCTGTCCGGTTCGAGGGGCTCGAGTTCCATCATGTGGCTCGAGAAAGTAATCAAGCGGTGGATGTTCTTGCTCGTATTGGCGCTAAGCGCGACCCGGACCCACCTAATATCTTCTTGGAAAGGCTCTTTAAGCCATCCATGGTGTGGCAGGGGAAAAACGGCAACACTAGTCTAGACCCAAACATAACCCTAGATCCCGGAAACATCGACATAACACCGTCGGCGCATCTCATCATGGCAGTCATTGCCCCATGGACCGAACCCTTCCTGGCCTACCTTAAAAGGAAGGAGCTTCCTGAGGACCAGAATGAGGCCTGCTGCATTGTCCAGCGCTCGAAGGCCTACAAGGTTCATGATGGAGAGCTCTACAAGAAAAGCACCACCGGAGTCCTTCAACGATGTATATCCGAGGAAGAGGGGTGGTAGCTCTTGGCTGAAATTCATGCCGGACTCGGCGGTCACCATGCCGCAGCTCGGGCCCTTGTTAGCAAGGCCTTCTGTACAGGGTTTTATTGGCCGACGGCCCGAGCGGATGCACAGGACCTTGTCCAACGTTGCGTCGGATGCCAACTCTTTGCCAATCAAAGCCATATGCCCCCCACTGCCCTACAAGCAATCCCCATCACTTGGCCTTTCGCGGTCTGGGGACTCGACATGGTTGGACCCCTTAAAGGGGGAAGCCATAAGAAAAAATATCTGCTGGTTATGGTGGACAAATTCACTAAGTGGATAGACGCTAAACCGGTCAAAATGGCTGAGTCCGGCCCGGTGATAGACTTCATATCCGATGTTGTGCACCGTTATGGTGTCCCACACAGCATCATCACTGACAACGGCTCCAATTTCACAGTCGACGAGGTAAAAACCTGGTGTACTAATCTAGGTATTAAACTATATTACGCCTCCATATACCACCCACAAACCAACGGTCAAGTCAAACGCGCCAACGGTCTTATTATGAGCGGCATCAAGCCCAGACTAGTGCGGTCTTTGAAAGAATCATACAAGCACTGGGTTGAGGAGCTCGACTTTGTACTCTGGGGGCTGCGGACCACGCCCAACAATTCTACCGGGTACACACCTTTCTTCATGGTGTATGGTGCAGAGGCCATATTGCCCTGTGATATTATTCACGACTCACCTAGAGTGCATATGTATGAAGAGAGAGAAGCCGATCTCGATCGATAGGACAGCCTAGATGCCCTGGAGGAGGAACGCAATGTCGCAAAAGCTCGTTCAGCAGTTTACCAACAACAGGCTCGAAGATATCAAAGCAGAGAAGTACGGGCGAAGCCTTACAACGTCGGCGAACTCGTTCTACGCCTCCCAAATAAGAAAAAGGACAAACTCAAGCCCAAATGGGAGGGTCCCTTCATAATTGACGAAGTTCTCACTAGAGGAGCATACCGTCTTCGTGATGCATCAGACAATCGCCTCGACCCGAACCCCTGGAACGCGGCTAGACTCCGGAGATTCTACGCCTAGCGCTAAACCCATTGTTCATCTCCTCCTCCCCTGTAGTTTCCATTATTTTTTCTCTATTTTCCAATTACTTTCTTTTTTCTAGCTTTAAAGCTTTAAGTGTGGCTAGACCGCAGACCGTTGGCACATACATCTTTAAACATGTACGCCACTTGTACCTGGGGGCTTCTCAGACAGAAGTTATTGTCATTCCTTGAGCATCAAGCTCCTCACATATGAATTTTTCCATATGTACCTTTTCTTTGCCATTATATGCATCGATATGTCTTAAGTTTTGGCCAACCTGGGTTGCCTGGCTCCTGTGCTTATGCCCTACGTTCCCGTTAGTTCGGCTAGGGCATAAAGGGAGCACCTCTGCGATTGTGACCGCCGGGTCATCCAGATGTGTACCTCAGACTGGGTGAAGCCGAAAGCTAGCGTTCTTAAGGGAATATTCGGTCGGTGAATTAAAGATGTTATTCAAACTTACTCCATTATGCACCCCTAATACGTCTCCAACGTATCTATAATTTTTGATTGCTCCATGCTATATTATCTACTGTTTTGGACTATATTGGGCTTTATTTTCCACTTTTATATTATTTTTGGGACTAACCTATTAACTGGAGGCCCAGCCCAGAATTGTTGTTTTTTGCCTATTTCAGTGTTTCGGAGAAACAGAATATCAAACGGAGTCCAAACGGAATAAAATCTTCGGGAACGTGATTTTCTCACCGAACGTGATCCAGGAGACTTGGACCCTGCTCCAAGGAACAAGAGAGGCGGTCACGAGGGTGGGAGGCGCCCCCTGCCTCGTGGGCCCCTTGTTGCTCCTCCAGCATACTTCTTCCTCCTATATATACACATGTACCCCCAAACAATCAGAACAGGAGCCAAAAACCTAATTCCACCGCCGCAACTTTCCGTATCCACGAGATCCCATCTTGGGGCCTGTTCCGGAGCTCCGCCGGAGGAGGGCCGTCATCATGGAGGGCTTCTACATCATCCTAGCCCCTCCGATGAAGTGTGAGTAGTTTACCTCAGACCTTCGGGTCCATAGTTAGTAGCTAGATGGCTTCTTCTCTCTCTTTGAATCTCAATACAAAGTTCTCCCCCTCTCTCGTGGAGATCTATTCGATGTAATCTTCTTTTTGCGGTGTGTTTGTTGAGATCGATGAATTGTGGGTTTATGATCAAGTCTATCTATGAATAATATTTGAATCTTCTCTGAATTCTTTTATGTATGATTGGTTATCTTTGCAAGTCTCTTTGAATTATCCGTTTGGTTTGGAAAACTAGATTGGTAGTTCTTGCCATGGGAGAAGTGCTTAACTTTGGGTTTGATCTTGCGGTGTCCTTTCCCAGTGACAGAAGGGGCAGCAAGGCACGTATTGCATCGTTGCCATCAAGTATAACAAGATGGGGTTTATTTCATATTGCATGAATTTATCTCTCTACATCATGTCATCTTGCTTAAGGCGTTACTCTGTTTTTAACTTAATACTCTAGATGCATGATGGATAGCGGTCAATGAGTGGAGTAATAGTAGTAGATGCAGAATCGTTTCGGTCTACTTGTCACGGACGTGATGCCTATATACATGATCATGCCTAGATATTCTCATAATTATGCTCAATTCTGTCAATTGCTCAACAGTAATTTGTTCACCCACCGTAGAATACTTATGCTCTTGAGAGAAGCCACTAGTGAAACCTATGGCCCCGGGTCTATTCTCATCATATCAATCTCCATCACTTTAATATTGTTTTGCTATTTACTTTGCCTTTACTTTTTACTTTGCATCTTTATACCAAAAATACCAAAAATATTCTATCTATCAGATCTCACTCTCGTAAGTGACCGTGAAGGGCTTGACAACACCTAATCGCGTTGGTTGCGAGTAGCTGACGTTTTGTGCAGGTATGAGGGACTTGAGCGTGGCCTCCTACTGGATTGATACCTTGGTTCTCAAAAACTGAGGGAAATACTTACGCTACTCTGCTGCATCATCCCTTCCTCTTCGGGGAAAACCAACGCAAGCTCAAGACATAGCAAGAAGGATTTCTGGCGCCATTGCCGGGGAGTCTACGCAAAAGTCAAAATACCAGGTACCCATCACAATCCCTATCTCTCACATTACATTATTTGCCATTTGCCTCTCGTTTTCCTCTCCCCCCAATTCACCCTTGTCGTTTTATTCGCTCTCTCTCTCTATCCTCCCTCTCTGTTTGCCTCTTTTGCCCGTTTGCTCTTGTTTGCTCGTGTGTTAGATTGCTTGTTTGTTGCGATGGCTCAAGATACTACTAAATTGTGTGACTTCACCAATACCAATAATAATGATTTCCTTAGCACTCTGATTGCTCCTCTTACTGATGCTGAATCTTGTGAAATTAATACTGCTTTGTTGAATCTTGTTATGAAAGATCAATTCGTCGGCCTTCCCAGTGAAGATGCCGCTACTCATCTGAATAGCTTCATTGATTTATGTGATATGCAAAAGAAAAAAGATGTCAATAATGATGTCGTTAAATTGAAGCTATTTCCTTTTTCGCTTAGAGATCGTGCTAAAGCTTGGTTTTCGTCTTTGCCTAAGAATAGTATTGATTCATGGAACAAGTGCAAAGATGCTTTTATCTCTAAGTATTTTCCTCCCGCTAAGATCATATCTCTTAGAAATGATATTATGAACTTTAAACAACTTGATCATGAACATGTTGCACAAGCTTGGGAGAGAATGAAATTAATGATACGTAATTTCCCTACTCATGGTTTGAATTTGTGGATGATTATACAGAATTTTTGTTCCGGATTGAATTTTGCTTCTAGAAATCTTTTAGATTCGGCCGCGGGAGGCACTTTTATGGAAATCGCTTTAGGAGATGCTACTAAACTCCTAGATAATATTATGGTTAATTATTCTCAATGGCACACTGAAAGATCATCTAATAAAAAAGTGCATGCGATAGAAGAAATTAATGTGTTGAGTGGAAAGATGGATGAACTTATGAAATTATTTGCTACTAAGAGTGTTTCTTCTGATCCTAATGATATGCCTTTGTCTACTTTGATTTAGAATAACAATGAATCTATGGATGTGAATTTTGTTGGTAGGAATAATTTTGGTAACAACGCTTATAGAGGGAATTTTAATCCTAGGCCATATCCTAGTAATCCTTCTAATAACTATGGGAATTCCTACAACAAATCTTATGGAAATTATAATAAGATGCCCTCTGATTTTGAATCTAATATTAAATAATTTATTTCTTCGCAAAAGAATTTTGATGCTATGATTGAAGAAAAGTTGCTTAAGATTGATGATTTGGCTAGGAACGTTGATAGAATTGCTCTTGATGTTGATGCTTTAAAACTTAGATCTATTCCACCTAAGCATGGTATCAATGAGTCTCTAAAAGCCATGAGAATTTCAATTGATGAGTGTAAAGAAAGAACCACTAGGATGCGTGCTTCCAAAGGTGCCTTTATTAAAGCGTGTTCTTCCAATTCCTATGAAAATCAAGATGAAGATCTAAAAGTTATTGATGTGTCTCCAATTAAATCTTTATTTTGCAATATGAATCTTGATGAAACTGAATATGATCTTCCTTTACCTAGAAGGCGTTCTAAAAATTCGGAATATTTAGATCTTAATGATGAAATTGACGAAAGTGGGATTGAAAGAAATAAAAATCTAGATGTTGCTAAACCCAATATATTGGATTTCATGGAATTTAATTATGAAAGTTGCTCTTTAATTGATTGTATTTCCTTGTTGCAATCCGTGCTAAATTCTCCACATGCTTATAGTCGAAATAAAGCCTTTACCGAACATGTTGTTGATGCCTTGATGTAATCTTATGAAGAAAAACTTGAGTTGAAAGTTTCTATCCCTAGAAAACTCTATGATGAGTGGGAACCAACTATTAAAATTAAAATTAAAGATCATGAGTTTTATGCTTTGTGTGATTTGGGTGCTAGTGTCTCTACTATTCCCAAGACTTTGTGTGATTTACTAGATTTCCGTGATTTTGATGATTGCTCTCTAAACTTGCATCTTGCAGATTCCACTATTAAGAAACCTATGGAAGAATTAATGATGTTCTTATTGTTGCAAATAGGAATTATGTGCCCGTAGATTTCATTGTTCTTGATATAGATTGAAATCCTTCTTGCCCTATTATTCTTGGTAGACCTTTCCTTAGAACGGTTGGTGCGTTTATTGATATGAAGGAAGGGAATATTAGATTTCAATTTCCATTAAAAAAGGGCATGGAACACTTTACAAGAAAGAAAATAAAATTACCATATGAAACTATCATGAGAGCCACTTATGGATTGCCTACCAAAGATGGCAATACCTAGATCTATCCTCGCTTGTTATGCCTAGCTAGGGGCGTTAAACGATAGCGCTTGTTGGGAGGCAACCCAATTTTA
Source organism: Triticum aestivum (assembly GCF_018294505.1). Lineage (NCBI taxonomy): Eukaryota > Viridiplantae > Streptophyta > Magnoliopsida > Poales > Poaceae > Triticum > Triticum aestivum. Next base: position 446,969,071 of record NC_057794.1, read on the forward strand.
TTTGTATTCCTTGCTTTTTGCTCCTGTTTAGTGATAAATAAATTATCTAGACTCTGTTTTGGTTGTGTTTATTTGTCTTTAATTAGTGTTTGTGCCAAGTAGAACCGTTGGGAAGACTTGGGGAAAGTCTTGTTGAACTTGCTGTAAAAAAACAGAAACTTTAGCGCTCACGAGAACTGTTGCCATTTTTATTTGAAGAGTGATATTTAGTTAATTCTTTTTTAAGATGATTAATAGATAAATTCCTCACGTCCATCAATTTATTTTAGAATTTTTGGGTTTCCATATCTTGCGCTAGCTACATATTACTACAGGCTGTTCTGTTTTTGACAGATTCTGTTTTTCGTGTGTTGTTTGCTTATTTTGATGAATCTATGGCTAGTAAAATATTTTATAATACATAGAGAAGTTGGAATACAGTAGGTTTAACACCAATATAAATAAATAATGAGTTCATTACAGTACCTTGAAGTGGTCTTTTGTTTTCTTTCGCTAACGGAGCTCACGAGTTTTCTATTTTGAGTTTTGTGTTGTGAAGTTTTCAAGTTTTGGGTAAGAATTTGATGGATTATGAAACAAGGAGTGGCAAGAGCCTAAGCTTGGGGATGCCCATGGCACCCCCAAGATAATCCAAGGACACCAAAAAGTCAAAGCTTGGGGATGCCCCGGAAGGCATCCCCTCTTTCGTCCACTTCCATCGGTAACTTTACTTGGAGCTATATTTTTATTCACCAACATGATATGTGTTTTGCTTGGAGCGTCTTGTATTATTTGTGTCTTTGTTTGTTAGTATGCCACAATCATCCTTGCTGTACACACCTTTGAGAGAGCCATACATGAATTAAAATTTGATAGAATACTCTATGTGCTTCACTTATATCTTTTGAGCGTTATAATTTTGCTCTATACGCTTCACTTATATCTTTTGAGCTAAGTAATTTTGCTATATATGCTTCACTTAGATCTTTTAGAGCATGGTGGTGGATTTGTTTTAAAGAAACTATTGATCTCTCGTGCTTCACTTAAATTATTTTGAGAGTCTCTTAATAGCATGGTAATTTGCTTAATAATAATATGCTTGGTATTCAAGATGCGTGAAACTTTCTTTTGAGTGTGTTGAATACTAAGAAAATATTGAAGCATGATAATTGTTTTGAGATATGGAGGTGATAATATTAAAGGCATGCTAGTGGAGTAGTTGTGAATTTAAAGAATACTTGTGTTGAAGTTTGTGATTCCCATAGCATGCACGTATGGTGAACCGTTGTTTTATGAAGTCGGAGCATGATTTATTTATAGATTGTCTTCCTTATGAGTGGCGGTCGGGGACGAGGGATGGTCTTTTCCTACCAATCTATCCCCCTAGGAGCATGTGCGTAGTACTTTGCTTTGATAACTTCTAGATTTTTGTAATAAGTATATGAGTTCTTTATGACTAATGTTGAGTCCATGGATCATACGCACTCTCACCCTTCCACCTTTGCTAGCCTCTCTAATACCGCGCAACTTTCACCGGTATCATACACCTACCATATACCTTCCTCAAAACAGCCACCATACCTACCTATTATGGCATTTCCATAGCCATTCCGAGATATATTGCCATGCAACTTTCCATCATCTAGTTCATCATGACACATCCATCATTGTCATATTGCTTAGCATGATCATGTAGTTGACATAGTATTTGTGGCAAAGCCACCGTTTGTAATTTTCATACTTGTCACTCTTGATTCATTGCTGTCGGGGTACTGATCCACGAGCACCTATGGGACCGGCGGATCGAGTCCCTTTCGGTTCGGCAGGGGCGAGGGTCGCACGAAGAGCGGATCGAGGCGAAGCACACGAGCAGTTTACCCAGGTTCGGGCCGCACGGATGCGTAAAACCCTACTCCTGCTTTGTGGTTTGTATTGAGTTCTTGCTCGGGAGCGCAGAGTGCTATAGTACACCCCAGCAGCTAACGAGACCGAGCGTGTGTGTTCTATTCCTCCCCCCCCCTCCCTCTACGTTGCGCATGGGCCTCCTTTTATATGCTCAAGGGGTCACCGACAGGTGGCAACATAGACAATGGTAAAAATGGAAAGGTGTTGCGGTTGGTACAGCTACCTGCTACAGTGTATCATACCTAACCCTGACGGCAGGGGACCAGGGCATTAAATGCCCGTCTGCGTCGCCTAAATAGTGCAAAAGGGACCGTCAGGGACGCCACCGCTCGCCACGATAGCAATCTTGTCAGTGCCACTTGCCACCGTGCACCGCTGGCTGCATAGCCTCCCGCCACGTGTGCCTGGAAGGGTCCCAGAGCGACACGTTGGTGGATGTGCTGGAGCGCGGGCACAGAGTGGTGGCTTGCCGCGGCAAGCGCCTTGCCGCGGTCGTCGTCTTGTCGCGTCCGGGAGCTTGTCGCTCACCGGGCCTTGCCGGGACGCGTGGCGCGTCGCGGCAAGTTCCTTGAGATGCCTTGGTTGGCCTTCCCTGCAAGCTCCTCTTGCCGGGGTCTTATCTCCTTGGCTTGGATACTTTGTCCTTGAATGGCTCCAAAGGAACCACGAAGGACCTTGGCGATCACCCGGCAAGCCTTGTCGCGGGATGCTGCGACTGCCCGTGCACAAGTTCGGGATACTATGGTACCCCTACTCTAGTACACCAACAGGAGCCCCCGGGCCTGGGCCATACACGGTGCCGAGCGCTGTTGGGCCAGGCCCAAAACAGGGCACGGGCACGCGCGGCCTGGGTTACGCCGTATCTCTCCCCGTATCCACCGCGCCCTCCCCGAACTGCACGCGTTGAATGCAGCGTCATGGGAGAGATCGTGGGTGGTTTCTTTATTCGGAAAGGCGGAACGTCCGCCCCCTCCCTCTTTATAAGCATGGGAAACAGGGGTAGTTCGTCCATTCGCCGGTTGCTACTCCAATCTTGGAAACCTCCGCCGCTCCCTCATCTTCCCAAAGCTGAAAGAGAGCAGCGCCCCGCCCCCCATCGCCACCAGCACCACCAACGCCGTTGACCTCCTCCACCACTTCCGCCATGGCTCCGAGAGCCGACAAAGGGAAGGTTGTGAAGTCGACCGAGGCGCAGAGGCTTGCGGCGCTGCGAAAGGAGCGGGCAATCTTCCCCCCCAAGCTCGCCGCGAGGGAGCTGAGGGAGAATTACTACCGCCCGTTTTCTTCTTTTCTTGTCGCTGCTGGTCATGTTATGAGAACAATCTGTTAGAGCCGCGACAAGCTACCTTGTAATATAACTCTATTCCGGGTAATGATTGCAATGTTATTGCCTTTACTTGATTCCTCCCTTTGTATGTTTTTGCCCTACGCCTTTCGGGAACTTGCCGGTGCAGGCACCTTAGCCGCGAGCGCTGAGTGCGGGATGTCAGTAGCCTGCTGGCGGTGCCGCTACCGACAAGAAACCTTGTCACAACTAGTCGCAGCTCACTTAAGTTGTTGAGCGGACTCGAAGCAAAGTAAGGGCGCAACTAGCTACGAGTTGGTTCCTCCGCGCACAGGTTTTCCATACAAAGTGCAGTCGTTCAAGGGAGATAACTTAAAAAATTTAAAAATCTGATTGCTCAAACTTTGGCAACTTAGCTTTTCTGTTGTTTGCTTCCCGGTAAGGCGAAACTTTCTTGAACGATGCCTGGACCATACCATTATCTTCTCCTCCCCCCCCCCCGGCAAACTTGTGGGCGAGGGAACCTTCCTTTTCGGAATGCTATCTTCGGTCTCAAGGCGGACAGCGCCAGGCCTAGTGACTCATTTCACCCAGTAAGGGCCTTCCCACTTCGGCATCAACTTGTTGGAATTCTTGGCGGACTGAACACGCCTAAGAACAAGGTCGCCTCCCTCGAGACTTCTGGCGTTAACTTTGTGGCTATGGTAGCGGCGCAAAGCTTGCTGGTAGCGAGCAGCTCGTACAGCAGCCTGAAGACGGTCTTCCTCAAGGAGTAGCGCGTCATCTTGTCGCAGCTGCTCTTGCTCAAGCTCATCATAAGCGAGCACTCGAGGTGACCCGTATACGAGTTCCGTGGGGAGAACTGCCTCTGCTCCATAGACTAGAGCGAAAGGTGTCTGGCCAGTGGCTCGATTTGGCGTCGTCCTGATCGACCAAAGAACCACCGGCAGCTCGTCGATTCAATTTCTTCCGCACTTGTGCAGCCTGTCGAAAGTCCTGGTCTTGAGCCCACGCAGCACTTCAGCATTTGCCCTCTCCGCTTGACCGTTGCTTCTCGGGTGAGCAACAGAAGCGAAGCAGACCTTGGCGCCAAGATCTTGGACGTACTGCATGAAGGTGCGGCTCGTGAATTGCGTACCGTTATCGGTGATTATCCTGTTAGGGATCCCGAAGCGGCAAACAATCGACCTGAAGAACTTGACTGCTGACTGTGCTGTCACCTTCCTCACTGCTTCCACTTCCGGCCACTTTGTGAACTTGTCGATTGCAACGTACAAGTACTCAAAGCCCCCGACTGCTCGGGGAAAGGGGCCGAGGATGTCGAGCCCCCAGACCGAAAATGGCCAGGATAAAGGGATCGTCTAGAGAGCTTGAGCTGGTTGGTGTATCTGCTTGGAATGGAACTGGCACGCTTCACACTTGGTTACTTGTGCAGTTGCATCCTGGAGGGCTGTCGGCCAAAAGAAACCTTACCGGAATGCTTTGCCGGCAAGTGCTCTTGCGCCAATGTGGTGACCACATATGCCTCCATGTATCTCTGCCAACAGCTTTTGTCCGTCTTCCCGGTGAATACACTTAAATTTCACACCATTGAGTCTTCTTCTGTACAATGTGTTGTCGACAAACTGGTACATACTTGACTGCCGGGCTACTCTTTCCGCTTCTTCTTGCTCTTCGGGAAGTTCTCCTATCTGAAGGAAACGGACAATCTGATGTGTCCATGCTGGAGCTTGTGGCTCGACAACAAGGACTAAAGGCAAATCTGCTGCTGCGGGAACATCCGCTTCTACGGCGAGAACCTGCGGCTCTGCCGGAGCTTGACGTTCCCCTGCAAGCTTGCCGGAGCAAAACTTGTCGGGAGCTTCTGCTTCAATGGAACAAACCCTAGGGCTTGCCGGAGCAGACTGCTCCTCAGCGCTCTTGGCATTGATCTTGGGGACCTTCTTGCAGCTCTGGAGGTCATGGCCCTTGGTGCGGTGGATCTTGCAGTACTGCTTGTCGGTGCCGTCCTACTTGTCGGCGACCGCCACAATCTGGCAGTTGGTGCATGCGGCAATCTCCTTGCTGGAGCTACCAGCTTTGGCTTTCTTGGCGCCACCTTCATTGCCGGACTGCTCAATGACTAGCACATCTTTGCCTTTCTTCTTCCTGTTGTTCCGCCGCTGGTTTTTCTTTGCCGGGGCAGCATCCTCGCTGTCAGATCCTCCTGCTCCTGTATTCTCTCCGGGGAGTTTCCTCCCTTCCTCGGCACGTGCACACTTGTCGGCCAGGGCATACAGCTCACTGACGTCTCTGATCTTGCACATCGCCATCTCCTCCCGCATCCTGCGGTTACGCACGTTCTGATGGAACGCGCTGATGACTGCGGCAGGGTGGACATCTGGGATGTTGTGCTGTACACGGCTGAATCTCTGAATGTACTTGCGCAGGGGCTCTCCTTCCTTCTGGGCGAGCATATGAAGGTCACTCTCTTGGCCATGAGGTTTGTGGCTGCCTGTAAAGGCGCCGACAAACTGATGGCATAGGTCTGCCCAGGAGGATATGGAGTTGTCCGGCAAGTGCATGAGCCAGGACCTGACGTTGGGCTTGAGCACCAGCGGGAAGTAGTTGGCAAGGATCTTGTCGTCCCGCCCCCCGGCAGCCTGCACCGCGATGGTGTAGATGCTGAGGAACTCCAACGGATGCGACTTGCCATCGTACTTCTCTGGTACGTCTGGCTTGAAATTCTTCGTGCTGGGCCACTGGACTTGCCGCAACTCACGAGTAAACGCAGGGCAACCTACCGCGTACGGCAAGTCGCCTGGTTCCCCTGGCGCATGCATGTCGACAGAGGGCCCAGCGCGCTGGTCCGATTGACGTCGCACTTCTCTTCGGCGCTCGATGCGAGTACGAGCGTCTTCTTGCTGTCGTTCATGAAGAACTTGGCGCTGATCGCGATGAGCTCGTGGATCTGATGACGCGGTGGAGTCGCTGTCGATGTGGATCCGGCGAGTCGGCGATCTTGGCCTTCGGGGCGGAGAGTGCATAGTGGTTGCACCCCCACCGGTCTTGTCGCCACTGGCTCGTGCCTGGCTGACTTGCCGCGGCTACGACATGCTCGGCTGCCGTTGAGTGTCGCCGTTGGCGAAGCCAATGAGACTCTGAATGGTGGCCCTCCAGTCGTTGATCTTGTCTGCCGTTGGAGGGTAGTCCAGGAGCAGTTGAGCTCGCGCCAAAGCTTTTGCTGTAGTGGCGGGTGGCGGTGGCGAACGGTGCGAGGAGCGGGATATGCTTGGACTTCTAACTATGTTAGAAGGAGCAGTATCCCGTCCAGGCGACCGTGCCTCGCTCGTGCCAGCATGTTGGCGTGCATGCTGGTCTTGAGCACTTCGAGATCCACCAGCTCGATCTTGGTCCAGCAAACGCATGGTACCGTGAGTACCATGACACCGCCGGTCCCGCGCCTCCTGAGATGGGCGCGGTGCATGTACGGACGCCGAGGTCTTGGAGTGCGCCCGGTCGTTGTGGGAGCCGGCTACGCCGCCGATAGGCAGCGCAGCCTTGTCCTTGGACCTGGCAGAACCATGAGCTCCCTCGTCGACGCCTGTTCTTCCGCCGGCGTCTGCCCCATCAGCCGTTTGCTCCGGCGGTGGTGGGTTCGGCGCGGACGGAGCAGCCGCCTCCGAAGCCTTCTTCTTCGGCGGCATGTCGATGAAGATGATGAAGATCTAGCTCATGTGAACGCCGGATCTGGTTCACACAACCTCGACTCCCCTACCTGGCGCGCCAAAGATGTCGGGGTACTGATCCACGAGCACCTATGGGACCGGCGGACCGAGTCCCTTTCGGTTCGGCGGGGGCGAGGGTCGCACGAAGAGCGGATCGAGGCGAAGCACACGAGCGGTTTACCCAGGTTCAGGCCGCACGGATGCGTAAAACCCCACTCCTGCTTTGTGGTTTGTATTGAGTTCTTGCTCGGGAGCGCGGAGTGCTACAGTACACCCCAGCAGCTAACGAGACCGAGCGTGACTGTTCTATTCCTCCCCCCTTCCTCTATGTTGCGCATGGGCCTCCTTTTATATGCTCAAGGGGTCACCAACAGGTGGCAATGTAGACAAGGGTAAAAATGGAAAGGTGTTGCGGTTGGTACAGCTACCTGCTACAGTGTATCATACCTAACCCTGACGGCAGGGGACCAGGGCATTAAATGCCCATCTGCGTCGCCTAAATAGTGCAAAAGGGACCGTCAGGGACGCCACCGCTCGCCACGATGGCAATCTTGTCAGTGCCGCTTGCCACCGCGCACCGCTGGCTGCACAGCCTCCCGCCACGTACGCCTGGAAGGGTCCCAGAGTGACACGTTGGTGGATGTGCTGGAGCGCGGGCACGGAGTGGTGGCTTGCCGTGGCAAGCGCCTTGCCGCGGTCGTCGTCTTGTCGCGTCCGGGAGCTTGTCGCTCACCGGGCCTTGCCGGGACGTGTGGCGCGTCGCGGCAAGTTCCTTGAGATGCCTTGGTTGGCCTTCCCGTCAAGCTCCTCTTGCCGGGGTCTTGTCTCCTTGGCTTGGATACTTTGTCCTTGAATGGCTCCAAAGGAATCACGGAGGACCTTGGCGATCACCCGGCAAGCCTTGCCACGGGATGCTGCGACTGCCTGTGCACAAGTTCGGGATACAAGGGTACCCCTACTCTAGTACACCGACAATTGCATATCCCGGTACACCGCCGGAGGCATTCATATAGAGTTATATTTTGTCCTAAGTATCGAGTTGTAATTGTTGAGTTGTAAGAAAAATAAAAGTGTGATGATCATCATTATTAGAGCATTGTCCCAGTGAGGAAAGAATGATGGAGACTATGATTCCCCCACAAGTCGGGATGAGACTCCGGACGAAAAAAAGAGGCCAAAGAAGCCCAAATAAAAAAAGTCCAGAAAAAATATATATCATAAAAAAATGAGAGAAAAAGAGAGAAGGGACAATGTTACTATCCTTTTACCACACTTGTTCTTCAAAGTAGCACCATGATCTTCATAGTAGAGAGTCTCTCATGTTATCACTTTCATATACTAGTGGGAATTTTACATTATAGAACTTGGCTTGTATATTCCAATGATGGGCTTCCTCAAATTTCCCTAGGTCTTCATGAGCAAGCAAGTTGGATGCACACCCACTTAGTTTCTTTTTGAGCTTTCATATACTTATAGCTCTAGTGCATCCATTGCATGGCAATCCCTACTCACTCACATTGATATCTATTGATGGGCATCTCCATAGCCCGTTGATACGCCTAGTTGATGTGAGACTATCTTCTCCTTTTTGTCTTCTCCACAACCACCATTCTATTCCACCTATAGTGCTATGTCCATGGCTCACGCTCATGTATTGCGTGAAGATTGAAAAAGTTTTGAAAAAGGTTAGAGTATGAAACAATTGCTTGGCTTGTCATCGGGGTTGTGCATGATTTAAATATTTTGTGTGGTGAAGATAGAGCATAGCCAGACTATATGATTTTGTAGGGATAACTTTCTTTGGCCTGTTATTTTGAGAAGACATAATTGCTTTGTCAGTATGCTTGAAGTATTATTATTTTTATGTCAATATAAACTTTTGTATTGAATCTTTCTAATCTGAATATTCATACCACAATTAAGAATATTTACATTGAAATTATGCCAAGTAGCACTCCGCGTCAAAAATTCTCTTTTTATCATTTACCTACTCGAGGACGAGCAGGAATTAAGCTTGGGGATGCCTGATATGTCTCCAACGTATCTATAATTTTTTATTGCTCCATGCTATATTATCTACTGTTTTGGACTATATTGGGCTTTATTTTCCACTTTTATATTATTTTTGGGACTAACCTATTAACCGGAGGCCTAGCCCAGAATTGCTGTTTTTTGCCTATTTCAGTGTTTTGGAGAAACAGAATATCAAAGGGAGTCCAAACGGAATAAAATCTTCGGGAATGTGATTTTCTCACCGAACGTGATCCAGGAGACTTGGACCCTGCTCCAAGGAACAAAAGAGGCGGTCACGAGGGTGCGGGGCACCCCCCTAGGGCGCGCCCCTGCCTCATGGGCCCCTCGTTGCTCCTCCGGCGTACTTCTTCCTCCTATATATACACACGTACCCCCAAACAATCAGAACAGGAGCCAAAAACCTAATTCAACTGCTGCAACTTTCCGTATCCACGAGATCCCATCTTGGGGCGTATTCCGGAGCTCCGCCGGAAGAGGGCCGTCATCACAGAGGGCTTCTACATCATCCTAGCCCCTCCGATGAAGTGTGAGTAGTTTACCTCAGACCTTCAGGTCCATAGTTAGTAGCTAGATGGCTTCTTCTCTCTCTCTTTGAATCTCAATACAAAGTTCTCCCCCTCTCTCGTGGAGATCTATTTAATGTAATCTTCTTTTTGCTGTGTGTTTGTTGAGATCGATGAATTGTGGGTTTATGATCAAGTCTATCTATGAATAATATTTGAATCTTCTCTGAACTCTTTTATGTATGATTGGTTATCTTTGCAAATCTCTTCGAATTATCCGTTTGGTCTGGCCAACTAGATTGATAGTTCTTGCCATGGGAGAAGTGCTTAGCTTTGGGTTCGATCTTGCGGTGTCCTTTCCCAGTGACAGAAGGGGCAGCAAGGCACGTATTGCATCGTTGCCATCGAGGATAACAAGATGGGGTTTATTTCATATTGCATGAATTTATCTCTCTACATCATGTCATCTTGCTTAAGGCGTTACTCTGTTTTTAACTTAATACTCTAGATGCATGATGAATAGTGGTTGATGAGTGGAGTAATAGTAGTAGATGCAGAATCGTTTCGGTCTACTTGTCACGGACGTGATGCCTATATACATGATCATGCCTAGATATTCTCATAATTATGCTCAATTCTCCCAATTGCTCAACAGTAATTTGTTCACCCACCGTAGAATACTTATGCTCTTGAGAGAAGCCACTAGTGAAACCTATGGCCCTGGGTCTATTCTCATCATATCAATCTCCGTCACTATAATATTGTTTTGATGTTTACTTTGCCTTTACTTTTTACTTTGCATCTTTATACCAAAAATACCAAAAATATTCTATCTATCAGATCTCACTCTCGTAAGTGACTGTGAAGGGCTTGACAACCCCTAATCGCGTTGGTTGCGAGTAGCTATCATTTTGTGCAGGTACGAGGGACTTGAGCGTGGCCTACTGGATTGATACCTTGGTTCTCAAAAGCTGAGGGAAATACTTACGCTACTGCTGCATCATCCCTTCCTCTTCGGGGAAAACCAACGCAAGCTCAAGACGTAGCAACCCCCAGAAGTTATACAAACCTTGGTGCTCACATCACAATTCGGACATGCGCATTAAATGCATGCACACCCAGGGAAAGGAACCCTTAACGGAACTATTCTCTCTGGAAGATGTTTCTTACGATATCAATGTAATATAACATAGCTAGCTAGATACAACTTGTCTGTTCAAGAAAATATGACCCCTATGCCTAGTTTTCCAGGCATACCCCGGCCTATTCGGCTGCGACGGTATTCGTAAACACTCCGCACCTTCGGGACTGGAGGTTGAGGCGAAAAGGTCTGCCATGACAAATGATATACAATTTGTCTAGATGAGGAAAGTATACAGTCACTTGGACTCAAAAACCTCCTCCTCTACACCTTCCAACAGGCTGTCTAACTTACAATCCTGTTGGGAATATGTGGTTGCCACCTCTACTTGGTCATATACTAAACTAACGGGAATTTCTTCCCCATCTGACCCTTGTGGTCCGACATGAGCCATGTGATTAGGATCCAGCTTGGTATACCACGTCTTCACCATGGCCCAGGCCTCTCACGCACCCTCTCGGCATGCCGATATCTTCCACAGCCGGATACGCCACCGCTCCCTTGAACAGCTCTACCGGCTGCTCCATGCTTCCTGGAGGGGGGTCGGATGGCCATAAAGCCTTGGCTACATTCCGCATCGCCTGCCGAGCTTGCTCATGCAACTGCGACAGCCCTTGCAGAAGATCACTGGATGATCCGGACACCTCCTCTTCGGGGCGGTTCGTCAAAACACCTGCAATTACAGCTATGTCAGCTACCGTTACCTCCAAAACTGTTATTAAACAAAAGTGGCCACATACTGAATATGCCGCCTCGCAGCTTCTTGTTCTCCTTCATAGAGTCTGCTAGCTGAGCTCGCACATCCTTCAGTTCTTTGCCCAGTTTGGAGTTCGAGTCCTGGAGTTTCTTTTTCTCTTGAACGACTTTTGTCAATACACGCTCGCCCGCTGCTAGTAGCTTTTTGGCTCCGCATTCTTCGCTTCAAGCAGCGTCCAGTTGCTCTTGCACTTGGTCTAACGGCCAAACACAAAGATTAGCACCCGGATACGGTCCGGCGCGTCTTTCTCCTGACACATGAATAACAGGAAGGTCACGGTTGGACGTGACTGCTCAGGTGCAGGTTGGCGAATTCATACCTCTTCGATGAGGGCACGGCCGTATCTTTGTTTGCTTTCCTCTTGGAAGGCTCGCCCGGAGTGGGGGACGCTCTCTTCGGAGGTACCCTTGGAATAGTACGGCGCGTCGAACCCTTCCCCTTTTGAGCACAAGACAGTGCGGTGGGTAAGAAGGAAGGAGAGATCTCTTTTGAATAAGGTGTGTTCGGATCACTTATGTGTGAAGCTGGAAGAAGACCGGGGTAGTCAGTGATGATGGCCACTTATGTGCCATCGTAGCTCTCCTGGTAAAACACCCCCTCCGCAAGCACCACAAATATATCCAGATCCTCTTCGAACCAGGGATCGAGCTCCCGGTTGTGGTCCTCCGGCTGTGGGGAGGGACTATAAAATCCCTTGGTGACCTTTCGCCAGTGCTGTCATAAGCAAACAAGCTAGAAGTTTATCAAAGGCAATTCGGAGATGGAAGAAGCAAAAACAGAGGGGTCGGGCCTTACCCAGCTGGGAGGGTTATACATAGAGTACCCGTCTCTAAATTTTATGCAGAGAAATTCCTTTTCCTCCCCTTTGAATAGTTCGGCTAATATCTTAGCCAAAGCGGTAGGGGTATCCGGACCTTTCCGGCGCAACGAGAGGCGTCGTCCTCCCCATTGTAGTGCCACATGGGAAGCCCTCTGTATTGGAGTGGCTGAACCCCTCGCGCTATGGAAATCGTCATAACCTCGATTACTATGAGTCCGGACTGAGTGAGCTCTCTTATCCTGCTCATCAACTGACGAACCTCCATGCCGTCTTCCTCTTCAAGACTCCGGGGACGCCAATTGTGGTGTTTCTTCAGCGGGACGCACGCAAATTCAGGAAGACCCTTTCGAATCAGGCCAAGAAGCGCAATGTCCTATATATAAAACCATTCGAAGGGCCATTCATCAGGTGCCTTCCTTGGTGTGCCGGATGGGTATCCGGTATCGATGACGCGCCATACTTTGGCTCCGCCCACTTCAAATATTGACCCTTCGTGACTGCACGGGACGAGACAAAACAGCTTCCTCCACAACTCGAAGTGAGCCTCGATGCCCAGGAATAGTTTGCATAAAGCGACGTAACCCGCAATGTGCAGAATAGAGGCCAGAGTGAAGTTGTGCAGCTGGAGGCCGTAATATTCCAGAAGCCCTCGGAGGAACGGATGGCTTGTAAATCCAACGCCTCTTAGAGGGTAGGGGACAAAGCACACTCGCTCCCCACCGGACGGATTGGGGAAGTCATCTGCCTGAGTCCCCTCATTGAAGGAAGCTAGCCCCGTTTGAACAGGGACTAGATCTGCATGGGGAAGGAATCCCTGCGTTTGCAACTTCATAATCGGCTATGAGACACAGAACACCTCTCCCACGCACCTTTCTCTGGGCCGGGACGTGCGGAGGAGCTGGGAACACTAGCCATGCTGGAATAGTTTCTCCTGAGCAGTCTCTGGGAATTTCTTCTGCGTAGCGCTGAATGGATCTGGGATCCAATCTCTTTAAATAGGCGCTCTTCCTCGCATGGATGGGGTGTTATTCGCAAAAATACCCTGACTTTCCACATTCACTCGACGCGTGGAGGACAAATATTATTCAACGCACAGAAGCCGAGGAGGCGACATTGGATCAATGGCTGAATGCATTACTTGGAGATCATCGAAGGGAGAACCCGCCTTGCAATGCCGAAGACAATATGTGTGCCGAGCACCTCGTTATTGAAGACTGGTTCGGGGGCTACTGAGGCAGTCTTGGACTAAGGGGTCCTCGGGCGTCCGGCCTGTTATCCATGGGCCGGACTGATGGGCTGTGAAGACATGAAGGCCGAAGACTGCACAGTGTCCGGATTGGACTCTACTTGGCGTGGAAGGCAAGCTTGGCGACCGAAGATTCCTTCTTATGTAACCGACTCCATGTAAACCCTAGATCCCCTCGGTGTCTATATAAACCGAAGGGGATACTCCGGAAACGACACCACATATACTCATTACCATACCCACATAGGCTAGGCTTCTAGGGTTTAGCCAGTACGATCTCGTGGTAGATCAACTCTTGTAATACTCATATTCATCAAGATCAATCAAGCAGGAAGTAGGGTATTACCTCCATAGAGAGGGCCCGGACCTGGGTAAACATCGTGTCCCCCGTCTCCTGTTACCATCGATCCTTGATGCACAGTTCGGGACCCCCTACCCGAGATCCACCGGTTTTGACACCGACAGTGTCCTCCCGTGATAAGCCTTTAATGCTGACCCTGGCAGGAGCCATGCTTCATCCTTCATACGGTGAACTAAAGAAACCTCTGCACACGTTTCATCGTGCATGGTAGTGGAATGTACTAGATATAGACCACATTCACTACGCTGCAATGGATGGCTACCTTTGTTTCAATATCTACAAGGGTTGGATGAAGAGCAAGAGCCAAGTGTGTGGTTCAAGCAAAGAAGTATCGCCCAAGAGGAAGAGGGACAAGGACGAAGTCGAGGATGTGGACGAGGACTCCGAGTAAGGTGGCATTGTCGTTGCTCATGGTTGTTCTAATGCAGTGTCTACCGGATTAGTTGCTTAGTTTAATTTCTGGTGTGCTTAGTTTTATTTGAGGGGTGTGTTGTGCTGAGCCCCCAGCAGAACTATGTTATGTTTCTTCTCGTTACTTTAACTCTTCAATACGTACATACTAGTATTTCTTATAGTTCATCTTTTAGTTGGTATAGTACTACGACTACCACTCGTTTCTTCACATTATATATGTACAATATATATGGCCAACATCATATAGCCAGCAGTTTAGTTGTCAAAGAATTTCAGGGTGCTTAGTTTTGTCAAAGAATTTCAGGGTGCTTAGTTTTATTTGAGGGGTGTGTTGTGCTGGACACCATTATTGTGACTCAAATCTCTTTTGACATGTTATAATGACATAAATACCGATGGACCAACATGCCAGCTCTCCCTCTATCTCACTACAGTAAAATAAAGTGTGGGGCCTACTTGATCCCAACAGCGTTCTTATTTTCTTGTAAAATTGTTCGCTTGGTTACTCCTGACAAGCGGGGCCACACTTATCAATGTGACAATCAACTTATTTTTGTCATGTAACATGGTCAACAGGTTTGACGTGAAAATCACAATGTCTAATGGCATTTTTAAGCAAACATCTAACTTGACGATGGCATTTTTGAGATATCTAATTGCATTTTGAGCAGGCATCTCACGGATTGATGGCATTTTTGAGTAGTTGTAACTTCTAATGGCAAAAATAACTAGTGATACACAACTAGTTGGATAGCTCGTTGTAGTATTAGTATAAGCAAAAGCCTGTCCTCGTTTGTGAGCCACCGTGCGCATGGGCGAGGGAGAAGGTGTGTAGTAGTAAAATCAAGCTTCTCCTCGTTGTACGAGTTGATGCGACACATCATAGCACTGGCCCCACATGGTTGCCTCTAAACTTGGCTGAAAGACCCACAGTGTAGAATACTCCATTTGCTGCAACCTCTAACATTTACCCCACCACAAATTAAAATATATATTCCTGTCTTGAGCAGATGAGCATGCAACTAAAATCACCAGGATGACAGGTAGGGCCAGAAGATTATTTTAATAAAAAAAGCATGGAGCCGACCCCAACAATTTTAAGCTTACAGGCACGATACACGCTATCCTAGACTACTCTACACATGAAACTGCCACACGAGCGTCCGGGTTGCGCTTGGCTCTTCGCCTCTTCGGGAAGTCGAACAATGATGGAGTACTACTGCATGCTTCTAGCCATCTGACACCGATTGAACTGTTGCATGTCCACCGCATGCGGGAGGGAGAGGGTGTAGCGAATGAAAGCTTCTCCTAGTCCTACCAGCCACCACACTCATGGGCGAGGGAGGGACGCAAGTTCATTGACTTACTGCTCCTGCCTATGCGTGCATGACAGGTGGGCCCAACAGGAGGGTGGCCCACCTGTCATGCAGCCAAAGGCAGGTGCAGCCACCAGAGCTCAGTCCGTGAGGGAGATGGCATTGTAGTAATCAAACTTCTCGGTCTTGTAGGAGTTGACGCGACACATCAAAGCACTAAACTCAATATATTTCAATAATTTGCGTTTTCCAATGCATGTCGTGCCTATCCTTTTGATACTTGCATGTGTTGATTTAATGCACCTTGAGGTAGTATGAATATGTGACGGTAAAGCTTTGTAATGCCCTAGCCCTAATAAAGCGAGAGATGGTTGTGCACGAGGAGGGCGAGATCATGCACACGAAACAGGACCTGATGATGGAGCTCTCTGTGGTCTCGATGGACCTCAGCTTGCTCCACTGCCCCTTGTGCCTCCGCCCCTTGAAGCCTCCAGTCTATGAGGTTTGAATACACCTCGTCTGTTCGGATGATCGAGCAAGGTGTAGGTTTCTTGATTGATGTGTTGTTTGATTGATTTGTGCAGTGCAAGGGAGGGCACCTGGCCTGTGCGGACTGCCGCGTCGAGCGCCCCGGGAACCAGCGGCAGTGCCAGAAGTACGAGCGCGGCGGTGGCTTCGATGTGCGGAACACGGCGGTGGATGCCGTCCTCTCCTCGGTGAGGTGGAGTGCCCGCATGAAGGATGTGGGCTCTACGTCACTTACCACAAGCTCGCCGATCACCAGAGCATGTGTCCACTCGCGCCCTGCAAATGCCCCGTTCCTGTCTGCGGCTACGAAGGCCCGCCGATGGTGCTCTCCCACCACATCAGCACCGTGCATCCCATGCCCGTGCACAGGATCCAATACGGCAAGGCGCTCTAGCTGCAAGTGCCACTGTCAGAGCCACGGCTCTTGCTGTTCACGGAGGAGGACGGCCGCGCATTTTTCTTGGTTGGTGGCGTGCTTGACATCGGTGCGCCTATCGCTGTGTCGGTCGTCTGCATCAGAGCAGGGGCGTCCCCACTGCCGTACTACATGGCCAATCTGTGGGCGAAAGGCCCACCGGGGGAGCCCAAAGGTAGGACCGATGCCGTCAAGGTGTAAATGGAGGTGACAAGCAGCAAGGATCCCGGCGACGTCGCCGTGTAGGAGCTGACCTTCTTCATAGTTCCGCCCAAGCTGCTGGCCGGGGCTAAGCTGGTGTCCCTACACATTCAGATTGACAAGCTCACGCCCTAAATGATTCTACAGTGAGTTCTGTTTATCTTATTAATATGCTAATATAGGGGTTAGCTCGGTCTACTTTATCTTAAGAGATGGTGGGTTTTGGTGGTGACGCAGCAATTACTTTGACATCAGGTCAGCAGTTAAATTAATTTCCAACAGTAGAATGGATATTTTCTGTCTGTTGGATATAAAGATCCTTTGGGTAAGAAGTATAACAACAGCTTATATGCTTGTCTGTTCAGGAAGTGTTGCATACTTGTGCGAGTTGACGTGACACATCAAAGTAGTACTACTAGTAGTACTCCCTCCGATCCTAATTTCTCTGCGCATAATAAGTCGAGGCGCAGATACCAACGAGGGCCTAGTTGTGTCTATACTTGGATAACCCACCCAACTGCACACCAGGCAGACGAAGCTCGTGTCGTGTTGCTGTCATGTGCGGCCCGCACATTAACCAAAACCTCGCGCCTCCAGCTTAGCCTCCGCGTTTTAAACTTCTCAATCTCAAGGCCAAGGAGCAATGTGAAACCTATGGTAGAGCCAATTGGATGGTTGAGAACACTACAATTCATACCTACAAATGCGTGTGTGAGAGAGGATGAGTGCGTGCGTGCACCTCTTCTCTTCCTGTATAACGTACTCCCAAATTACCCATCGCAAATTACTCATCACAGAAATGGATGTATCTAGAACTAAAATACATCTAGATACATCCATACCTGCGACAAGTAATTCAGGACGGGGGCCGAAACTCAGAGTACAAGTGTATTTGGGTGGCATCGACCTAGGGAGCTAGAGATGGTACGTGCGAGAGGTCCCGAGATATAGGTGTGTGCGTGGGAAAGAGGGAGGGAGATGATATGTGTCGATGTAATCGTGTGAAAAAAAGACTAGTCTATAGCTCGCCACGAGGCTATTCTTGTCGAACACCTCAATAACCGTAAGATATGTATCCGACGATGCTAGTTATTGCACGTACACAGCAGTAGAAAAAGAAGTACCATGGCTTATGCTACACCACGGCCGAGAACACGTGCCCACGTTATGCCATCCGGGAATAGTGCATCACTTCGAAACTAGAACCGTCAATAAATTTTGAGCTTGCGTCTTGTCACATTCCAAATTACTACTACCATGCTATATTTAATTGCAAACATGTTCACACCGATCACAACCTAAACGGTTTCCCACTTAGGAGCGTATTAGTAGTACTCAGTTATAAATACTACTATGCCAAGATGACTGCACATTCCTCCTCAACTCCTCATCCACAGAAAACAATCAAGTCATTCAGCATCGTTCCCTTGGTCAAGAGATTTCCACCAGGGAGATGTGAGCATGGAAGAGGAAGCACGAGAGATGTCCCGCCTTGCCGCAAAAGCAGCCGACATGTACAGCCACGCAGCAGTAGCAGCACAGAGGTCCGCCGCATCGCCGAAGCAGCACGGAGGTCCTGTCGTGCTGCCGATGTAGCAGACTGGTCCGGCCACGCCGCGGAAGCAGCAGAGATGTCCCGCGACTCCTGCCATGCCGCCGAAGCAGCACGGAGGTCCCGCTACACCGCGGCGGCCTAGGAAAATTTCTCGCAGGTAGGTGAGGACTCTTACAAGCGCATGCATGCGATCGTCCATAGCCAGAGAGATCAAATCTCCGGATGGACGAGGCTACCGGCGTCATCCGGCAACTAGGGGAGGGCAATGCGAAGCTCTGGGCCGAGCATGACCTGCTGAGGGCGAAGATCGCCGGAAGGGCGAAGTAGGCGAAGGAGACCGCTTGTCGGTGTACAAAAGTAGGGGCTCTCCTTTTGACCCCTTTACTTGTGCGCGGGAGATCAGAGCCATGCGCCGCGGCCACACTTAGCAGAGCGGAGGAGGGAAGCCGGAGAGAAGCCAAAGCACCAAGGCAAACAAGACAACACCAAGGCCGAGAGCACAAAGAGCAGAGGGACGAAGCAGGTTCCCCCGGCAAGACTCTTGCTGGGGCAGCCTCAGCGACCCAGACAAGACCCTTGCCGCGGCAGCTCGCCCAACGCCAGTGGAGCGCACCACCCTTGAGCCCACGGTTTCCAACACCATCAACCACGTTGGGCCAGGGCTCGGGAGGCACCTCCATGATGGCATGCACATCTTTGTGAAGAGAGAGAAACACTCAGAATCACATGGGGACCAGAAGACGGCGACCCTCGGCGTGATCCTAGCCGAGGAAGTCCACAAGGCCCCCAGCAAGACCCTTGTCGGGGATGACAGCAAGGCCCCTGGTAAGACCCTTGCCGGGGATGACGGCAACGCCACTGGAAGACCCTTGTCGGGCCCCCGGAAAGGCCCTTATTGAGGGCATCAGCAGGGCCACTGCCAGACCCGAACCAGCCAAGACTACCACCGCCGTTCGCATGCAGCTGCCACCCCAACCAGCTAGGCAGGCACCTGCGTGGCAACATGCGACTTCTAGGACAAATCAGCAGGCACCTGCATGGCGGCGTGCAGACCTTCATGAAGGCCCTACCACCGCACCACCTCAGCTGCCTACCTATCTACATGGCACTGCATGCATCGCTAGCCCGGGCGCGTGTCGAACCAAGGAGGTGCGGCGACGGACGAGAAGGTCCTCGTTCCCGTCCCCGATAAAGCTAAGGGACACCTAAGCGATGCATTAAATGTGTCTTGTCTTGTAATACGGGCGATTAGCTCGCAGTACTGTAGGCCTTTCCACCTCCTATGGGCCACTGTGGCAGCCCCTTTCGACTATAAAAGGAGGCCCATGGCGTACTGGAAGGGGATTCAGCTCTTTTGAACTACACAGCCACCATAGCTAGTTCGAAAGCCCAAGAATACTGAATACATCCACCAAAGTAGGACTAGGGTTTTACGCATCCTCGCGGCCCGAACTTGGGTAAACGATCCTCGTGCTGACTGCTAATCCTGCTCTTCTCACGACCCTGCGCCCCGGCAACCGTAGTAGGGATTCTTGTGATCCCATAGGTGTCGTTTCCCACCGACACTGCTGCCTTGTTACATAGGACGGGCATCATCGCCAACAAACTTATGGACGAGAATGCCATGCTCTGCATCAAGTGCAACAGGCTGATGGAGGAATCCGGGGATGCTGCCAAGCAGCGTATTAAGGAAATGAAACTGATGAAAGAGATCATCGCCGCTCGCCGCGAGAACTATTCTCCGCGACCTGCAGCGCATAAAGAAAGTAGAGATCAGCGAACCAGATCGTTGTATGCATCTTCCTTCTTCTTTTGCCCTTGTGTATTTCGGGCATAGCCGCATGTGGATTTTTTAATTATGTTCCTAATTATGTAAGACAATTATGATACACTCTCATTGTCCTTATATATATTCATCAGTCTTGCTATAAGTCGCAGTAGATGCTATATAGGTCCGTCGGATCTTACATCAAGATCTGTGCAAAAATTTCTTTTCAGATTTTCTTTTTTCTCTCTTAAATCTCAGTCGAGTGAGACATAGCCACGCCATTGAACAGAGGCTTGGGCGCCATTAATGGAGACCTTGGGAGAGAGTTGTACGGCAGATGGAGGTCAAAGGGCTCTCCTCCTGATAAGCACGCGCAGGGGACTGATCGCACGCCTCCCGTACTCAAATAGCTACCCTGCATGGCGCCTCCTAGCTAATAAAAAAGGGGATGCATGGCGGCACGTAGATGGTAAATAGAATGCCCACGGTTTCAATAATACATGTGTTTTTGATTGTAATGTGACGGCACTTGTTCCAAAATAACTTTGTTGATTGTTAATGTGTGCGCCTTCACAAATCGGACAGAAAAATTACCACAGCATGTTGGTGCCATGTCATGACACCAAGCCAAGTTTCATGATTTTCATGCGTGTTTTGGATTTACAGGAATTAAAAAACCAAGTTTCTCAATGTTTCCAGCCGAGCCATGATGCCCGGATGTTTGAATTTCATTCCCATTTCTTGCATGGGACCAAGAAATTTACCCGAGGACACACATGTGATTTTTCAACCAGCTTTAGTGCACTGGAGCATGTGCTTGTATTTCAAATTTGAATTATGCACACAAAGGTGACACATTCCCTCTCAGAACCACGAACCTTCTTGAGAGAAGCTTCGGTTTGCAAGAAGCTTATACCAAAACTTGTTCCTATTCAGCTAATTTTTTTACCACAACATGGTAGTACCATGACATGACACTATGCCAAGTTTCATGATTTTCAGGCGTGTTTTGGATTTACAAGAATTTTAATACCAAGTTTCTCAATGTTCTCGGTCGAGCCACGATGCCCAGATGTTTGAACTTAATTCCCATTTCTTGCATGGGACCTAGAAATTCACCCGAGCACACACGTGTGATGTTTCAACCAACTTTGGTGCACGGGAGCATGTGCTTGTATTTCAAACTTGAATTATGCACATTAAATGACCAGAAAATCAATTAATGTATAAAAAGGCCAAACGAACCCGGTATAATTCCAAAATTTAACAAGGCACTCATGTAGTTCTATGTTGCCTCTGTAAAGAAAATCAAGGGGGGCAGCGTATATTGTTTCGCACTCAAAGGCGACATGTTCCCTCTCAGAACCACGAGCCTTCTTGAGAGAAGCTCCGGTTTGCAAGAAGCTTATACCAAAACTTGTTCCAAATATGCCCAATTTTTACCGCAACATGTTAGTGCCATGACATGACAGCATGCCAAGTTTCATGATTTCCAGGCGAGTTTTGGATTTACATGAATTAAAAACCAAGTTTCTCGATGTTCTTGGCCGAGTCACGACGCCCAGATGTTTGAATTTCATTCCCATTTCTTGCATGGGACCTAGAAATTCACCCAAGGACACACATGTGATTTTTCAACCAACTTTGGTGTACCGGAGCATGTCCTTGCAGTTCAAATTTGGATTATGCACATTAAATGTCCAGAAACTCAATTAATGTATAAAAATGCCAAACGAACCCAAAATAATTCCAAAATTTAACAGGGCACTCATATAGTTCTGTGTTGCCTCTGTAAAGAAAATCTGGGGGAGGCAGTGTATATCGTTTCGCACACAAAGGTGACACGTTCCCTCTCGGAACCACGAGGCTTGTTGCGAGAATCTCCGGTTTTGCAAGAAGCTTATACCAAAACTTGTCCCAATTCAGCCAAGAATTATATAGATATGAAAACAGATTTAGATTATCCTGAACATCTCGCCACCTAGACCAATGTACTCTGATTTGACTTCAACATAAAATGGATACAAATATTTGAATTGGAGATCGTATGTCACATGTAGTTTATAGTGAAATATGATTACTCCTATATGCATGTTTTTTGTTATCAAGATAATATTTAAATGATTGTATAACTTGACAACAATTGTATTCAAATAAGAAAAATTGATTCAAATTTAGTCCATATGGTAGATGATACGTCTCCAACGTATCTATAATTTTTGATTGTTCCATGCTATTATATTATCTGTTTTGGATGTTTAATGGGCTTTAATATGCACTTTTATATTATTTTTGCGACTAACCTATTAACCGGAGGCCCGGTGCCAATTGCTGTTTTTTTCCTATTTCAGTGTTTCGCAAAAAAGGAATATCAAACGGAATCCAAACGGAATGAAACCTTCGCGAGGATCTTTTTTGGAACAAACGCAATCCAAGAGACTTGGAGTGGAGGTCAAGGAAGCAACGAGGCGGCCACGAGGTAGGGCAGCGTGACCAGGGGGCAGGCGCGCCTCCCACCCTCATGGGCCCCACATAGCTCCACCAACCTACTTCCTTCGCCTATATATACTCTTATACCCTGAAAACATCCAGGGGAGCCACGAAACCACTTTCCACTACCGCAACCTTCTGTACCCGTGATATCCCATCTGGGGCCCTTTTCCAGCGATCTGCCGGAGGGGGATTCGATCATGGAGGGCTTCTACATCAACACCATAGACTCTCCGATCATGTGTGAGTAGTTTACCATAGACCTTCGGGTCCATAGTTATTAGCTAGATGGCTTCTTCTCTCTCTTTGGTTCTCAATACAAAGTTCTCCGCGATGTTCTTGGAGATCTATTCGATGTAATTCTTTTTGCAGTGTGTTTGCCGAGATCCGATGAATTGTGGGTTTATGATCCAGATTATCAATGAACAATATTTGATTCTTCTCTGAATTCTAATATGCATTATTTGATATCTTTGCAAGTCTCTTAGAATTATCACTTTGGTTTGTGTCGGTGTCAAAACCGGCGGATCTCGGGTAGGGGATCCCGAACTATGCGTCTAGGATCGATGGTAACAGGAGACGGGGGACACGATGTTTACCCAGGTTCGAGCCCTCTCTATGGAGGTAAAACCCTACGTCCTGCTTGAGATGAATATGAGTGTTACAAGAGTGGATCTACCACGAGATCGTAATGGCTAAACCCTAGAAGTCTAGCCTATGTGGGTATGATAATGAGTATATGCGGTGTCCTTTCTGGACTACCCCCTTTGGTTTATATAGACACCGAGGGGATCTAGGGTTTACATGGAGTCGGTTACATAAGAAGGAATCTTTGGTCGCCAATCTTGCCTTCCACGCCAAGTAGAGTCCAATCCAGACACGGTGCAGTCTTCGGCCTTCATGTCTTCACAGCCCATCAGTCCAGCCCATGGATAACAGGCCGGATGCCCGAGGACCCCTTAGCCTAGGACTCCCTCAGTAGCCCCCGAACCAGTCTTCAATAATGAGGTGCTCGGCACACATACCGTCTTCGGCATTGCAAGGCGGGTTCTCCCTTCGAAGATCTCCAAGTATGTATTCGGTCATTGATCCAATGTCACCTCCTTGGCTTCCGCACATTGAATAATCATTGTCCTCCACGTGTCGAGTGAATGTGGAAAGTCAGGGTATTTTTGTGAATAACACCCCCTTGATGCAAGGAAGAGCGCCTATTTAAAGAGATTGGACCCCAAATCCATTCAACACTACGCAGGAGAAATACCCAGAGACTGCTTTAGGAGAAACCATTCCGGCATGGCTAATGCTCCCAGCTCCTCCGCTCGTCCTGGCCCAGAGAAAGGCGAGTGGGAGAGGTGTTATGTGTCTCATAGCTATTTGACGAAGTTGCAAACGCATGGATTCCTTCCCCATGCAGATCTAGTCCATGTTCGATCGGGGCTAGCTTCCTTCAATGAGGGGACTCAGGCAGAGGACATCCCCAATCCATCCGGGGGGAGCGAGTGTGTTTTGTCCCCTACCTGCTAAGAGGTGTCGGATTTCCAGTCCATCCGTTCCTCCGAGGGCTTCTGGAATATTACGGCCTCCAGCTGCACAACTTCACTCCGGCCTCTATTCTGCACATCGCTCGAAGCGAAGAACACGAAGCCAAAAAGCTGCTAGCAGCGGGCGAGCGTGTATTGACAAAGGTCGTTGAAGAGAAAAAGAAACTCCAGGATTCGAACATCAACCTAGGTGAAGAATTGAAAGACGTGCGAGCGTAGCTAGCTGACTCTGTGAAGGAGAACAAGAAGCTCCGAGGCGGCATATTCAATATGTCGCCGCTTTTATCTTACAACAGTTTGGAGGTAGCGGTAGCTGATATAGCTGTAATTGCAGGTTTGTTGATGAACCGCCCCGAATAGGAAGTGTCCAAATCATCAAATGATCTTCTGCAGGAGCTGTCACAGTTGCACGAGCAAGCTCAGAAGGCTATGCAGAGTGTAGCCAAGGCTTTATGGCCATCTGACTCCCCTCCAGGAAGCATGGAGAAGCTGGTAGAGCTGTTCAAGGGAGCGCGGCGGCGTATCCAGCTGTGGAAGATATCTGCCTGCCGAGAGGGTGCGTGAGAGGCCTGGGCCATGGTGAAGACATGCTATACCAAGCAGGATCCTAATCACATGGCTCGTGTCGGGCCGGTAGGGCCGAATGGGGAAAAATTCCCGTTAGTATAGTATATGACCAAGTAGAGGTGGCCGCCAAATATTCTCAACAGGATTGTAAGTTAGACTGCCTATTGGAAGGTCTAGAGGAAGAGGTGTTAGAGTCCAAGTGACTGTATACTTTCCTCATCTAGCTGAATTGTATTTCATTTTTCATGGCAGACCTTTTGTCACACCCTAGCTAGTCATGCATTAGAGTGTTGCATCATGTTTACTCATTCATCAGAAACTTGAAATGGGGATGACAGAACCCCCAGTCCCCTCTGAAACCAACTAGGGCTACTAAAATAATTTTTCAATGAACCTGAAATGCCCTTCTAAAATGCCCATCATTTTTGTCTTGGTTCAGAACCTCTGCCAAAAATGGTGCACATTTTCCTAGGCCATCCTAGGGTTTTTGAATTAAATCATAAATATTTGAATTTGAGCATTTAAAATAATATAAAATATTTAAATGCTCAAATATCTCCAAACTAAAATGTTTCATGTTGGAAATAATCCAACTATGGGCCAGGAATAGTTTGGTGATTTTTGAAGTTGCCTAGGTATTTTATTTAATTCAACAAAGTTGCAGATATATTAAATAAAAACAGAAAACAGAAAAGAAAGGGGAAGACTTCCCTGTGCGGCCCAGCCAGCTGGCCGGCCCAGCCAGCAACCGACCCAGCCCAGCACTGTAGCTCCCCGTCGTCTTCCTCCCCTCGCCCCGAAGCTGCTGCGTGCTCGCGCGCGCGCGGCCGCGCGGCCACCTCCTGCTTGCCGACGCCCTCCTGGCCGCGTGGACGACGCCCGCAGCCCGTCCCGATTCCCCCTGCTCTCTCTCACTCTCCCCGGCTCTCTCCTTCTTCTCCCTCGCTCTCTCTCTCACACGGCCGAACACGACCGTCGCCGCCGTTCGCCATAGCCATCGTCTCCGACCACCCCTCGCTCCCCCGACTAGCTCAGAAGCTCCGCCACAACTCCCTCTTCCTCCCCACCGCTCCACGGGTCTCCGGAAGCCCTGCATCGCCGCCACGTCGCCGTTCCCCTCTTCGGACTCCGACCACCGTCGCCGTCAAATTCGTCGTCTCCGGCGCGTCCCCGAGCCCGCTTCGACGCCCACTGCAACCGGGTGAGCCCCCGGAGCGTTTCCCCCTTCTTCCCTGGTCTCTCCCGACCTCTAGGCCCTAGCTCCACCTTGACCGAGAGCTCCACGCCGCCGGCGATGTCGCCGTCGTGGCCACGGTCGCCGTAGCGCCCAACCGAGCACACCATCGTGCTCCACACATCACCAGGAGCACGTAGAACGCACCAACGCCTCCCCAAACCCCCTGCAACACTGATCCCGACCGCACCCGAACTCCGGCCGCCGCAGCCGAGCTCGCCGCCGTCAACTCCGGCCACCCCGAGCCCAACCACCACCACTAATAGACGCGGCTCAACCTCAGCAACACGTAGATGCCTTCCGCCGTCCATTTGG
Organism: Triticum aestivum; assembly: GCF_018294505.1. NCBI lineage: Eukaryota > Viridiplantae > Streptophyta > Magnoliopsida > Poales > Poaceae > Triticum > Triticum aestivum. Next base: position 446,995,153 of record NC_057794.1, read on the forward strand.
TCGCCGGAATGGCAAAAAGCACTCTCGCCGCCGTCTCGGATCTCGCCGGCGTCATGTCGCCGGTGGGGTTTGACTTGACCGACCTGGGGTTTGACCCCCCAGGGTCACTGACGCGTGGGCCCTGTCGGCCAGATGGTTAGGTTAGCGCTAACTACTGTTAGTCAACCCCCCCTGACACTGACAGTGGGCCCCAGCGCCACTAATTAGTAATTAGAATTAATTTAAATCTGTTTAACCCCCCCTGTCACTGACGTGTGGCCCCCACACGTCAGGTTTGACTTCAGCCAGCCGCAGTTGACCTGCTGACGTCACACTGACGTCAGGCTGACGCAGTAATTGATTTTCTGGATTTAAATTAAATCAGGAAATTCCAGAATATTAATTAAACTTCCAAAATTCATAACTTTTATTCTGTAACTCCAAATTGGACAAATTATATATGAAAAATGATCAGAAAAATCCAATCTATCCATCTGTACTATTTTCATGCATGATCAAACAAGTTAAATTGATGATTCAAGCAGAACAAGGAAAAGCACTTTAAAAGGCCATATTTGAATTTGAAATTTGAATCTTTGATTCAAATTTGTTCAAACCCTTCTGGCTTTAGTTGCATTAGCCCAATACACTCATATTGCCATGTTTCATGCATGCATCATATTGTTGCACATTGTTTGGTGATGCTTGTGTATCGATGCCCTTTGCGACAGGTTCTGTCCCCGAGGAGTACCGTGATTACCCTAACGAAGAACCGTATCCGTGCATCGAACCATCAGGCAAGCAACCAACCATTTGATCATATCGATACAATCCCATGTTCTCGCTCCTGCTCTCTTTTACTGCATTAAGACAACGCGATTCAAACTGCTGTGTGCTATGGTAGTTGAACCCATTTCCTCTGCATGACCTGTCATTGCCACAGTAACTAGATGAAACCCACTAGCATGTGTAGGAGTTGATTGAGCCATATGTATGTGTTGTTCCTACCTTGCTATGCCTGCTATGCTTAGAGTCGTGTCAGGTCTGGTTCATCTGGGTGATGGGCTAGAGTGAAATGATTATGTCGGTAATGAGAGTGGTGTGGTGAACACGATTTGGTAAAGGTATCGATGAGAGGCCATGTAGGAGTACATGGTGGGTTGTTTCATTGAAGCCGACCTTAAGCACTGAGATCTGTATGTGTGATTTAAGAATTAGCTACTACCATGCATTGGGCCCGAAACCAATGGACCCTCTCGACTTCTTATTCACCCTAGTTCTCCGTCCAGGAGTTGCAAGTAGTTTCTGGTGTTTGTAGCCTACTGGAGGCCGTGGACAGCGCTGACCGTAGGGGTGGGCTGTGATGCGGTAGGTACGTGGCCGGGTGTACCGAATACCCGTTAGGTATCTCGGGAACCCTGTTCACATCGTTCGGGGCCGTATGGGAAACCTCGGCCGGACTCCCTGCGGATGGAACCTGAATAGGCGATAAACCTGGACTGGAGGCTTAGGTGATTAGGTAGGTTGTGGCCGACACCCACGTTGGGCTTCCGCTTGAAGGTTGCCGAGTACATGTCGTGTAAATGACGGTAAGTGGTGAGAGCGTGTATGAAGAAGTACCCCCTGCAGGGTTAACATGATCTATTCGAATAGCCGCGTCCGCGGTAAAGGACTACTTGGTTGCCTATACAGTTCATAGACAAGTAAATGGAAACTACTAAAAGCCTCAAGATAAGTGTGAGTGCCGAGGATGGCTCTTCCGTAGGAAGACGGAGGTGGATCCTCGGTAGTGTATTGAAGTGGTGAGTAGTGGACTCGTGTGCGCAAAACATTTCAAGTTGGAGTATCGTAGGATAGTCTAGCCAAGAGTCAAAGCTAGCTTGCTGCAATAACTCCACCAACCCTTCTTGATACTATGCATGTATGTAGGATCTGATGTAAGTCTTGCTGAGTACTTTTGTACTCATGTTGCTATAATCTACATTTTTACAGAAGACGCTGCAACCCCTTCTGATGGGTTCTATGTAGACGTTGACATCAACGAGTAGGCTAAGGACCCAGGTGGTGACCCTGAGCTTGTGATGGACCACGTAGTATAGTTAGGCTTCCAAGCCTCTTTTATTTTACTAGTTGTCTGTACCCAGACAAAGTACTTCCGCTGTTGGCTTGTATGACTGTATGACTTGTATGTTGGGTCGTGAGACCTGTACCTTTGTGTATGATATGTATGGCTCCCTGAGCCTTAAATAAAGTACTTGTGTCATAGAGTCATGTTGTGATGCTTCGTTGTATTTGCACATATCGAGCATATTGTGTGTATGGTTGAAATGCTTGGTATGTGTGGGATCTGACTATCTAGTTGTTTATCTTTAGTAGCCTCTCTTACCGGGAAATGTCTCCTAGTGTTACCGCTGAGCCATGGTAGCTTGCTACTGCTCTGGAACACTTAGGCTGGCCGGCATGTGTCCTTCTTCGTTCCTGTGTCTGTCCCTTCGGGGAAATGTCACGCTTGAGTACCGGAGTCCTGTTAGCCCGCTACAGCCCGGTTTACCGGAGTCCTGCTAGCCCAGTGCTACAGCCCGGACCCACTTGCTGATGACCGACACGTTCGAAGCTGGGTCATGGATGCCTGTCCCTGTAAGTCTGTGCCACTTTGGGTTTACGACTAGTCTTGTCAGCCCGGGCTCTTTATCATATGGATGCTAGCGACACTATCATATACGTGAGCCAAAAGGCGCAAACGGTCCCGGGAAAAGGTAAGACGACACCCGTGGGGATACCGTGCGTGAGGCCACAAAGTGATATGAGGTGTTACCAGCTAGATCGATGTGACATCGAGTCGGGGTCCTGACACCTTTTCACTTCAACCTCCGGACTCTAAGGTGCATAGTGTTTCTGAATACCGTCACGGCCGAATAGGCTGGGCTATGCTTGGAAAACTAGGCGTAGGGGTGATACGTCTCCAACGTATCTATAATTTTTGATTGCTCCATGCTTTATTATCTCCTGTTTTGGACTATATTGCGCTTTATTTTCCACTTTTATATTATTTTTGGGACTAACCTATTAACCAGAGGCCCAGCCCAGAATTGTTGTTCTTTGCCTATTTCAGTGTTCCAGAGAAACAGAATATCAAACAGAGTCCAAACAGAATAAAATCTTTGGGAACATGATTTTCTCACCGAACGTGATCCAGGATACTTGGACCCTGCTCCAAGGAACAAAAGAGGCGGTCACGAGGGTGGGGGCGCCCCCTGCCTCGTGGGCCCCTCGTTGCTCCTCCGATGTACTTCTTCCTCCTATATATACACACGTACCCCCAAATGATCAGAACAGGAGCCAAAAACCTAATTCCACCGCTGCAACTTTCCGCATCCACGAGATCACATCTTGGGGCCTATTCTGGAGCTTCGCCAGAAGAGGGTCGTCATCACGGAGGGCTTCTACATCATCCTAGGCTCTCCGATGAAGTGTGAGTAGTTTACCTCAGACCTTCGGGTCCATAGTTAGTAGCTAGATGGTTCTTCTCTCTCTTTGAATCTCAATACAAAGTTCTCCCCCTCTCTCGTGGAGATCTATTCGATGTAATCTTCTTTTTGCGGTATGTTTGTTGAGATTGATGAATTGTGGGTTTATGATCAAGTCTATCTTTGAATAATATTTGAATCTTCTCTGAATTCTTTTATGTATGATTGGTTATCTTTGCAAGTCTCTTCAAATTATCTATTTGGTTTGGCCAACTAGATTGGTAGTTCTTGCCATGGGAGAAATGCTTAGCTTTGGGTTCGATCTTGTGGTGTTCTTTCCCAGTGACAGAAGGGGCAGCAAGGTACGTATTGCATCGTTGCCATCGTGGATAACAAGATGGGGTTTATTTCATATTGCATGAATTTATCTCTCTACATCATGTCATCTTGCTTAAGGCGTTACTCTGTTTTTAACTTAATACTCTAGATGCATGTTGGATAGCGGTCGATGAGTGGAGTAATAGTAGTAGATGCAGAATCGTTTCGGTCTACTTGTCACGGACGTGATGCCTATATACATGATCATGCCTAGATATTCCCATAATTATGCTCAATTCTGTCAATTGCTCAACAGTAATTTGTTCACCCACCGTAGAATACTTATGCTCTTGAGAGAAGCCACTAGTGAAACCTATGGCCCCCGGGTCTATTCTCATCATATCTATCTCCATCACTTTGATATTGTTTTGCTATTTACTTTGCCTTTACTTTTTACTTTGCATCTTTATACCAAAAATACCAAAAATATTCTATCTATCAGATCTCACTCTCGTAAGTGACCGTGAAGGGCTTGACAACCCCTAATTGCGTTGGTTGCGAGTAGCTATTGTTTTGTGCAGGTACGAGGGACTTGAGCGTGGCCTCCTACTTGATTGATACCTTGGTTCTCAAAAACTGAGGGAAATACTTATGCTACTCTGCTGCATCATCCCTTCCTCTTCGGGGAAAACCAATGCAATCTCTAGACGTAGCAAGAAGGATTTCTGGCGCCGTTGTCGGGGAGTCTACGTAAAAAGTCAACATACCAAGTACCCATCACAATCCCTATCTCTCGCATTACATTATTTGCCATTTGCCTCTCGTTTTCCTCTCCCCCCAATTGACCCTTGCCGTTTTATTCGCCCCCTCTCTCTCTCTATCCTCCCTCTCTGTTTGCCTCTTTTGCCCGTTTGCTCTTGCTTGCTCGTGTGCTAGTTTGTTTGCTCGTTTATCGCGATGGCTCAAGATACTACCAAATTGTGTGACTTCACCAATACCAATAATAATGATTTCCTTAGCACTCCGATTGCTCCTCTTACCGATGATGAATCTTGTGAAATTAATACTGCTTTGTTGAATCTTGTTATGAAAGTGGAACACTTTCCAAGAAAGAAGATAAAATTACCATATGAACTATCATGAGAGCCACTTATGGATTGCCTACCAAAGATGGCAATACCTAGATCTATCATCGCTAGTTATGCCTAGCTAGGGGCATTAAACGATAGCGCTTGTTGGGAGGCAACCCAATTTTAATTTTATTCCTTGATTTTTGCTCCTGTTTAGTAATAAATAAATTATCTAGCCTCTGTTTTGGTTGTGTTTTTTGTGTTTAATTAGTGTTTGTGCCAAGTAGAACCGTTGGGAAGACTTGGGGAAAGTCTTGTTAAACTTGCTGTAAATAACATAAACCTTAGCGCTCACGAGAACTGCTGCCATTTTTATTTGAAGAGTGCTATTTAGTTAATTCTTTTTGCAGATGATTAATAGATAAATTCTTCACGTCCAGAAATTTATTTTAGAATTTTTGGGGTTCCAGATCTTTCTCTAGATACAGATTACTACAGACTGTTCTGTTTTTGACAGATTCTGTTTTTCGTGTGTTGTTTGCTTATTTTGATGAATCTATGGCTAGTAAAATACTTTATAATCCATAGAGAAGTTGGAATACAGTAGGTTTAACACCAATATAAATAAAGAATGAGTTCATTACATTACCTTGAAGTGGTCTTTTGTTTTCTTTCGCTAACGGAGCTCACGAGTTTTCTATTTTGAGTTTTGTGTTGTGAAGTTTTCAAGTTTTGGGTAAGAATTTGATGGATTATGGAACAAGGAGTGGCAAGAGCCTAAGCTTGGGGATTCCCATGGCACACCCAAGATAATCCAAGGACACCAAAAGGTCAAAGCTTGGGGATGCCCCGGAAGGCATCCCCTCTTTCGTCCACTTCCATCGGTAACTTTACTTGGAGCTATATTTTTATTCACCAACATGACATGTGTTTTGCTTGGAGCGTCTTGTATTATTTGTGTCTTTGTTTGTTAGTATGCCACAATCATCCTTGCTGTACACACCTTTTTAGAGAGCCATACATGAATTAAAATTTGATAGAATACTCTATGTGCTTCACTTATATCTTTTGAGCTAAGTAGTTTTGCTCTATGTGCTTCACTTATATCCTTTGAGCGTTATAATTTTGCTCTATGTGCTTCACTTAGATCTTTTAGAGCACGGTGGTGGATTTGTTTTAAAGAAACTATTTACCTCTCATGCTTCACTTAAATTATTTTGAGAGTCTCTGAATAGCATGGTAATTTGCTTAATAATAATATACTTGGTATTCAAGATTTATGAAACTTTCTTTTGAGTGTGTTGAATACTAAGAAAAGATTGAAGCATGATAATTGTTTTGAGATATGGAGGTGATAATATTAAAGTCATGCTAGTGGAGTAGTTGTGAATTTAAAGAATACTTCTGTTGATGTTTGTGATTCCTGTAGCATGCACGTATGGTGAACCGTTATGTGATGAAGTCGGAGCATGATTTATTTATTGATTGTCTTCCTTATGAGTGGCGGTCGGGGACGAGCGATGGTCTTTTCCTACCAATCTATCCCCCTAGGAGCATGCGCGTAGTACTTTGCTTTGATAACTTCTAGATTTTTGCAATAAGTATATGAGTTCTTTATGACTAATGTTGAGTCCATGGATCATACGCACTCTCACCCTTCCACCTTTGCTAGCCTCTCTAATACCGCGCAACTTTCGCCGGTATCATACATCTACCATATACCTTCCTCAAAACAGCCACCATACCTACCTATTATGGCATTTCCATAGCCATTCTGAGATATATTGCCATGCAACTTTCCATCATCTAGTTCATCATGACACATCCATCATTGTCATATTGCTTAGCATGATCATGTAGTTGACATAGTATTTGTGGCAAAGCCATCGTTCATAATTTTCATACTTGTTACTCTTGATTCATTGCATATCCTGGTACACCGTCGGAGGCATTCATATAGAGTCATACTTTGTTCTAAGTATCGAGTTGTAATTGTTGAGTTGTAAGAAAAATAAAAGTGTGATGATCATCATTATTAGAGCATTGTCCCAGTGAGGAAAGAATGATGGAGACTATGATTCCCCCACAAGTCGGGATGAGACTCCGGACGAAAAATAGAAAAAGAGGCCAAAGAAGCCCAAATAAAAAAGAGAAAGGCCATAAAAATATATAATAAAAAATGAGAGAAAAAGAGAGAAGGGACAATGTTACTAACCTTTTACCACACTTGTGCTTCAAAGTAGCACCATGATCTTCATAGTAGAGAGTCTCTCATGTTATCACTTTCATATACTAGTGGGAATTTTACATTATAGAACTTGGCTTGTATATTCCAATGATGGGCTTCGTCAAATTGCCCTAGGTCTTCATGAGCAAGCAAGTTGGATGCACACCCACTTAGTTTCTTTTTGAGCTTTCATATACTTATAGCTCTAGTGCATTCATTGCATGGCAATCCCTACTCACTCACATTGATATCTATTGATGGGCATCTCCATAGCCCGTTGATACGCCTAGTTGATGTGAGACTATCTTCTCCCTTTTTGTCTTCTCCACAACCACCATTCTATTCCACCTATAGTGCTATGTCCATGGCTCACGCTCATGTATTGCGTGAAGATTGAAAAAGTTTTGAAAAGGTTAGAGTATGAAACAATTGCTTGGCTTGTCATCAGGGTTGTGCATGATTTAAATATTTTGTGTGGTGAAGATAGAGCATAGCCAGACTATATGATTTTGCAGGGATAACTTTCTTTGGCCATGTTATTTTGAGAAGACATAATTTCTTTGTTAGTATTCTTGAATTATTATTATTTTTATGTCAATATAAACTTTTGTCTTGAATCTTTCTGATCTGAATATTCATACCACTATTAAGAAGATTTACATTGAAATTATGCCAAGTAGCACTCTGCATCAAAAATTCTCTTTTTATCATTTACCTACTCGAGGAAGAGTAGGAATTAAGCTTGGGGATGCCTGATACGTCTCCAACATATCTATAATATTTGATTGCTCCATGCTTTATTATCAACTGTTTTGGACTATATTGGGCTTTATTTTCCACTTTTATATTATTTTTGGGACTAACCTATTAACCGGAGGCCCAGCCCAGAATTGTTGTTTTTTGCCTATTTTAGTGTTTCGGAGAAACAGAATATCAAACAGAGTCCAAACGGAATAAAATCTTCAGGAACGTGATTTTCTCACCGAACGTGATCCAGGAGACTTGGACCCTGCTCCAAGGACCAAAAGAGGCGGTCACGAGGGTGGGCCCCCCTAGGGCGCGCCCCCCTGCCTCGTGGGTCCCTTGTTGCTCCTCCGGCGTACTTCTTCCTCCTATATATACACACGTACCCCCAAACGATCAGAACAGGAGCCAAAAACCTAATTCCACTGCCGCAACTTTCCGTATCCACGAGATCCCATCTTGGGGCCTGTTCCGGAGCTCCGCCGGAAAAGGGCCATCATCACGGAGGGCTTCTACATCATCCTAGCCTCTCCGATGAAGTGTGAGTAGTTTACCTCAGACCTTCGGGTCCATAGTTAGTAGCTAGATGGCTTCTTCTCTCTCTTTGAATCTCAATACAAAGTTCTCCCCCTCTCTCGTGGAGATCTATTCGATGTAATCTTCTTTTTGCGGTGTGTTTGTTGAGATCGATGAATTGTGGGTTTATGATCAAGTCTATCTTTGAATAATATTTGAATCTTCTCTGAATTCTTTTATGTATGATTGGTTATCTTTGCAAGTCTCTTCGAATTATCCGTTTGGTTTGGCCAACTAGATTGGTAGTTCTTGCCATGGGAGAAGTGCTTAGCTTTGGGTTCGATCTTGCGGTGTCCTTTCCCAGTGACAGAAGGGGCAGCAAGGCACGTATTGCATCGTTGCCATCGAGGATAATAAGATGGGGTTTATTTCATATTGCATGAATTTATCTCTCTACATCATGTCATCTTGCTTAAGGCGTTACTCTATTTTTAACTTAATACTCTAGATGCATGCTGGATAGCGGTCGATGAGTGGAGTAATAGTAGTAGATGTAGAATCGTTTCGGTCTACTTGTCACGGACGTGATGCCTATATACATGATCATGCCTAGATATTCCCATAATATCGTTTTTCTATTTACTTTGCCTTTACCTTTTTACTTTGCATCTTTATACCAAAAATATTCTATCTATCAGATCTCACTCTCGTAAGTGACTGTGAAGGTCTTGACAACCCCTAATCGCGTTGGTTGCGAGTAGCTATCGTTTTGTGCAGGTACAAGGGACTTGAGCGTGGCCTCCTTCTGGATTGATACCTTGGTTCTCAAAAACTGAGGGAAATACTTACGCTACTCTGCTGCATCATCCCTTCCTCTTCGGGGAAAACCAACGCAAGCTCAAGATGTAGCAAAGGGTCATAGTTGCTTGAACAGACAAGTTGTATCCGGCTAGCTATGTTATATTACATGGATATCGTAAGGAACATATTCCAGAGAGAATAGTTCCATTAAGGGTTCCTTTCCCTAGGTGTGCATGCATTTAATGTACATGTCGGGATTGTGATGCGAGCACCACGGTTCGTATAACTTCTGGGGGTGCACAATAGAGTGAGTTTAGAAAACATCTTTAATTCACCGACCGAATATTCCCTTAAGAACACTAGCTTTCGGCTTCACCCAGTCTGAGGTACACATCCGGATGACCCGGCAGTAACAATAACAGAGGTGCTCCCTTTGTGCCCTAGCCAAACTAATGGGAATGTAGGGCATAAGCACAGGAGCCAGGCAACCCAGCTTGGCCAAAACTTAAGTCATATCGATGCATATAGTGGCGAAGAAAAGGTACATATGGAAAAACTCAGATGTGAGGAGCTTGATGCTCAAGGAATGACAAGAACTTCTATCTGAGAAGCCCCGGGGTACAAGTGGTGTACATGTTTAAAGATGTATGTGCCAATGGTGTGCGGTCTAGCCGCACTAAAGCGTTAAAGCGGGAAAGAAGAAAGTACTCGGAGAAGAGAAAAAAAAGCAATGGAAACTATTGGGGAGGAGGAGACGAACAAGGGGTTTAGCGCTAGGCGTAGAATCTCTGGAGTCTGGCCGCGTTCTAGGGGTTCGACTCGAGGCGATTGTCTAATGCATCGCAAAGATGGTACGCTCCTCCGGTGAGAACTTCGTCAATTATGAAGGGACCCTTCCATTTGGGATTGAGTTTGTCCTTTTTCTTCTCCGGGAGCCATAGAACGAGTTCGCCAATGTTGTAAGTCTTGGCCCGTACTTCTCTACTTTGATATCTTCGAGCCTGCTGTTAGTAAACTGCTGAGCGGGCTTTTGCAACATCGCATTCCTCCTCCAGGGCATCTAGGTTGTCCTGCCAATCAAGCTCGGCTTCTCTCTCCTCGTAAATATGCACTCTAGGTGAGTCGTCAATAATATCTTAGGGCAATATGGCCTCTACACCATACACCATGAAGAAAGGTGTGTACCCGGCAGTACATTTGGGCGTGGTCTGCAGCCCCCAGAGTACGGAGTCGAGCTCCTCAACCCAGTGCTTGTCTGATTCTTTTAAAGACCGAACTAGTCTGGGTTTGATGCCGCTCATAATAAGACCGTTGGCGCGTTCGACTTGACCGTTGGTTTGTGGGTGGTGGACAGAGGTGTAATCTAGTTTAATGCCCTGATTAGTACACTAGGTTTTTACCTCATCGGCTATGAAATTGGAGCCGTTTTCAGTGATGATGATGTGTGGGACACCATAACGGTGCACAACATCGGATATGAAGTCTATCACCGGGCTGGACTCGGCCGTTTTGACCGGTTTAGCCTCTATCCACTTAGTGAATTTGTCCACCATAACCAGCAGATATTTTTTCTTATGGCTTCCCCCTTTAAGGGGTCCAACCATGTCAAGTATCAAGACGGCGAAACGCCAAGTGATGGGGATTGTTTGTAGGGCAGTGGGGGCATATGGCTTTGATTGGCAAAGAGTTGGCATCCGACGCAATGTTGGACAAGGTCCTGTGCATCCGCTCGGGCTGTCGGCCAATAAAACCCTATACGGAAGGCCTTGCTAACAAGGGCCCAAGCTGCGGCGTGGTGCCCGCCGAGTCCGGCGTGAATTTCAGCCAAGAGCTGCCGCCCCTCTTCCTCGGATATACATCGTTGGAGGACTCCGGTGGTGCTTTTCTTGTAGAGCTCTCCATCATGAACCTTCTAGGCCTTCGAGCGCCGGACAATGCAGCGGGCCTCATGCTGGTCCTCATGAAGCTCCTTCCTATTAAGGTAGGCCAGGAAGGGCTTGGTCCATGGGGCAATGACTGCCATGATGAGATGCGCCAATGGTGTTATGTCGATGTTTTCGGGATCTGGGGTTATGTTTGGGTCCGGACTAGCGTTGTCGCTTTCCCCCTGCCACACCACGGATGGCTTAAAGAGCCTTTCCAGGAAGATATTAGGTGGGACGGGGTCGCACTTAGTGCCAATACGAGCAAGAACATCCGCCGCTTGATTACTTTCTCGAGCCACATGATGGAACTCGAGCACCTCGAACCGGGCCGACATTTTTATGATTGTGTTACGATATGCTGCCATCTTCGGATCTTTAGCTTCGAAATCTCCATTTATTTGAGATATTGCAAGGTTTGAGTCCCCGTGCACTTCTAGGCGTTGTATGCCCATGGAGACAGCCATCCGGAGACCATGCAATAAGGCCTCATATTCGGCTGCATTATTGGAGTCTGTGTATAGTATTTGGAGAACATACTAGACGATGTCTCCGGTAGGGGACGTCAAGAAGACACCCGCTCCTAACCCTGCCATCATTTTGGAACCATTGAAGTGCATGACCCAATTGGAGTATGTGCCGTACTCTTTAGAGAGTTCGGCCTCTGTCCATTCGGCGATGAAGTCGGCCAGTACTTGGGATTTGATAGCTCGACGTGGTTTATATGTAATGTCAAATGGCAGGAGCTCAATGGCCCATTTGGCAATCCGGCCTGTGGCACTTCGGAGGCCACCGTGATCGAACACTCCTGGAAGTAGTGATGGAGCTTCTGGGATGCCATGAAGACCGCGTATGCTATTTTTTTATAATGAGGGTACCAGGATTTGCATGGTGTAAGGACAGTAGATACGTAGTATACTGGCTTCTGAAGAGGGAATTTATGTTTGTCATGTTCTCGTTCAACAACGAGTACAGCGCTCACCACGTGATGTGTTGCTGATATGTATAATAACATCGCTTCGCCAGAGTTTGGTGCGGCCAGGATTGGATTGCTTGCAAGAAGGGTTTTTATTTCTTCCAATCCGGCTGTTGCCGCGTCCGTCCACTTGAAGTGGTCGGTTCGCCATAGAAGGCGATAGAGAGGTAGTGCCTTTTCTCCTAATCTGAAGATAAAGCGGCTTAGAGCTGCCATGCAACCTGCAAGTTTTTGAACTTGCTTAAGGTCTGTTAGCTTAGCCAATTGTTTCAAAGCTCGGATTTTGTCTAGGTTTGCTTTGATTCCTCTATTGGAAACGATAAAGCCCGGCAGTTTTCCAGCGGGGACGCCGAAGACACACTTTTCTGGGTTGAGCTTAATGTCATACGCCCTGAGGTTGTTGAATGTAAGACGTAAGTCGTCTATTAGTGTTTCCACGTCCCTGGTTTTGATGACAACGTCATCAACGTAAGCCTCTACTGTTTTGCCAATTTGTTTCTCTAGGCATGTTTGAATCATGCGTTGATATGTGGCACCGGTGTTCTTGGGCCCGAAGGGCATGGTATTGAAGCAGAATGGCCCGTATGGGGTAATAAATGCTGTTGCAGCTTGATCGGATTCCTTCATTTTGATTTGATGGTATCCGGAGTATGCATCGAGGAAACACAGTGAGTCGTGTCCTGCGGTGGCATCAATGATTTGATCAATGCGGGGGAGGGGGAAGGGATCCTTAGGGCAGGCTGTGTTGAGGTCTTTGAAATCGATGCACAGGTGCCAGGATTTGTCCTTTTTTGGTACCATCACCAGGTTTGCCATCCAGTCCGGATGTTTGATTTCTCTAATGAATCTGGCCTCGATGAGTTTGGCCAGCTCCTCCCTCGTGGCTTGTCGCTTGGGTTCAGAAAAGCGCCGCAGTGCTTGCTTAACTGGTTTAAACCCCTTTAATATATTGAGGCTATGTTTGGCCAGCTTGCGTGGGATCCCGGCATATCCGAAGGGTGCCAGGCAAATATGTCACAGTTTTCGTGCAGGAATTCTCGCAGTGCGGCGTCAACTGTTGGGTTCAGTTGAGCTCCGATGGATGCCGTATTCTTGGGGTCCGTTGGGTGGACCTGGAATTTGATTATTTCTTCTGCCGGTTTAAACGAGGCGGATTTGGAGCGTTTGTCGAGGATCACATCGTCCTTGTCCACTGTGGAGCGTAGTGCAGTTAATTCTTCGGCCGCGAGGGCTTCGGATACGCCTCCAGGGCCAGGGATGCGGTTTTGTTTTTAGCGTGGAGTGCAATGTCCGCATCACTGACAAGAGTGATTATACCGTTTGGTCCGGGCATTTTGAGCTTCATATATCCGTAGTGAGGTATAGCTTGGAAGCGTGTAAAAGAATCCCACCCCAACAGGGCGCGATATCTACTGCTGAAAGGGGCCACTTGGAAGGTTATTTCTTTGGACCGATAGTTCTTCGGCGATCCGGATACCATGTCAAGTGTGATTTTGCCCGCGCACCGTGCCTCCCGACTAGGAATAATTCCCCGGAAGGTTGTACTACTTTGTTTGATGCGGCTCCTATCTATTTCCATTTTATGGTGTGTGTCCTCGTAAATGAGATTTAATCCGCTGTCGCCGTCCATGAGGACCTTGGTGAGTCGAAACCCATCCACGATGGGGCTAAGGACTAACGTGGCTGGTGCTCGTGCCGCTCTGTACTTTGGTTCATCATCTTCGTTGAATGTTACTGCCATGTCGTTCCATAGGTTTATTACATCAATTTGGCAGACTTCGTTGAGCTCGCGAAGTGCCCTTTTGCGCTTGTTATTTGAAGCGAATGTCTCGAAGACTGTCAATACTCTTGGGTCATCGTCTTCTTGGGGGTGTTCTTCTGGGGCGTCCTTGATAAGGATGTCCTCGTCGCTCTTGGTACCTGTCGTAGTATCCAACATGCTCTAAGGCTGTGGTTTGCTACGATGTCTGTTGTTGTACGTATTTTGCATGGCCCATCGAGCCACCCTTCCAGAACAGTGCCGTGATGTATAGTGACTTTCTGTTTTTTGACTGTTGGACTGGGCGTGCCCCGAGGGTACGCCCTTTTCGCCTGTAGAGGAAGTTGGGTTGGGGCTGGTGGTTCCCAGTGAGCTACCCGAGTTTCCCATGCGCTTTCCATCGTGCAGTATTTTTGTACGATTGTTGCTAAGTCAGTAAATTTGAGTATGCAGCGTCGATTGGTGGCGTTGAGGATTCCTTCGTTCGCACAGTTTTTGCAGAATGTTGATATTGCGTCCTCGTCACGGCAATATTTTACCTTGTTCTTGACGAGGAGGAATCTGGCCCAAAAGTGGTGGACCTTCTCCTGAGATTGCTGCTTTATGCTCATGAGAGCCTCTATGTCCGGGTCGGTGTGTGGAATTAAATCCAAACCCCGACCTAACCGGTTGTCTGCAGTCCGACGACCTTCCGGACTAGACAGTACGGGTTCAGGAATATCTTCTGATTGTTTGGAGCCGCCGTCCAATGCTATGTTCGGAGGGCTGGTTGCGTCTTTTCGCGGGTGAGTATCCGGCTCTTTATGAATGGCGACCCGAACATAGTCCGTCTTTGATATAGAAGAAGACTCACCGTCCTGCTCCAGGACTGCCGCTGGGTGACTCGTGGGATTTCGGTTTCTCCCTGATCAGTTTTAGGCCCGATCTGATCGTAATATGTGGCGATTACCAAAGCAGCGATGTGATCTAGGAGCTCGTTTAAGGACGAAAACTCAACCGGATCCATCTGCTTGGAGTGCTCGGAGCTGATGCGAAGGGGATTTTCGATGGCCCGAGAGGTCATCGTCGGCCCTGCGGCCGAACGGGCGATCATAGTACAGTCGCCCAGCCGGAGAGTTTGGCCCGAGGCCAAAACTACCCCTGCGGTAATATTGTCTTTAATGACAAGGCGAGCCATCGAGCCTTTCATCGATGGCACAGTGGAACTCTCAATGAAAGCACCAATGTCGGTGTCAAAACCGGAGATCTCAGGTAGGGGGTCCCGAACTGTGCATCTCGGATCGATGGTAACAGGAGACGGGGGACACAATGTTTACCCAGGTTCGGGCCCTCTCTATGGAGGTAAAACATGTCCTGCTTGATTGATATTGATGAATATGAGTGTTACAAGAGTGGATCTACCACGAGATCGGAATGGCTAAACCCTAGAAGCCTAGCCTATGTGGGTATGATAATGAGTATATGTGGTGTCCTTTCCGGACTACCCCCTTTGGTTTATATAGACACCGAGGGGATCTAGGGTTTACATGGAGTCGATTACATAAGAAGGAATCTTCAGTCGCCAATCTTGCCTTCCACGCCAAGTAGAGTCCAATCCGGACACGGTGCAGTCTTCGGCCTTCATGTCTTAACAGCCCATCAGTCCGGCCCATGGATAACAGGCCAGACGCCCGAGGACCCCTTAGTCCAGGACTCCCTCAGTTTGGCCTACTAGACTGATCTTTCTTGCAATGGGAGAAGTGCTTAGCTTTGGGTTAATCTTGTAGTGTCCCTTCCCAGTGAAAGCAGGGGCAGCAAGGCACGTATTGTATTGTTGCCATCAAGGATAAAAATATGGGGTTTATATCATATTGCTTGAGTTTATCCCTCTACATCATGTCATCTTGCCTAATGTGTTACTTTGTTCTTATGAACTTAATACTCTATATGCATGCTGGATAGCGGTCAATGTGTGGAGTAATAGTAGTAGATGCAGAATCGTTTCGGTCTACTTGATACAGATGTGATGCCTATGTTTATGATCATGCCTAGATATCATCATAACTATGCGCTTTTCTATCAATTGCTCAGCAGTAATTTGTTCACCCACCATAATATATGCTATCTTGAGAGAAGCCACTAGTGAAACCTATGGGCCCCGGGTATACTTTACATCATATTAGTTTCCCATCAACTAGCCATTTCTATCGTCGTTTATTTTGCAATCTTTATTTTCCAATCTATACAACAAAAATACCAAAAATATTTATCTTATTATCTTTATTAGATCTCACTTTTGCAAGTGGTCGTGAAGGGATTGACAACCCCTTTATCGCGTTGGTTGCAAGGTTCTTATTTGTTTGTGCAGGTACTAGGCGATTTGCGTGTAGTCTCCTACTGGATTGATACCTTGGTTCTCAAAA
The DNA here is from genome assembly GCF_018294505.1 of Triticum aestivum. Lineage (NCBI taxonomy): Eukaryota > Viridiplantae > Streptophyta > Magnoliopsida > Poales > Poaceae > Triticum > Triticum aestivum. Next base: position 447,011,334 of record NC_057794.1, read on the forward strand.
ACTGAGGGAAATACTTACGCTACTTTGTTGCATCACCCTTTCCTCTTCAAGGGAAAACCAATGCATGCTCAAGAGGTAGCAGTAGATGACAATATATATGTTCATAGGGTGGAGTAAAATATTCATATATGATGGAAGATCAAAATGTAGGACTACATCCATTATAAACCGCAAGGTCACTTAACGATATATTCGAATTCAACATAACGTGGATTCAAACATTGAAATTCAAGATTCTGGCATTTGTAATCATATAAAAAGGTACATGACTCTTTCTTTTGGTGGGAATCGATTTGTTTTTTTGTTGTTGTTGAGGGAAGTGTGAATTGATTTGGTACTGTACAGGGTAATCTTGTTCTCCTGATTTTTTTACATTTTTCTTGTAGTTTTTTCAATGACATTTATAGCAATATAGTAAAAGGTGACATGACTCTCTTGTGTCTTGTATGAATTGTTTTTTGTACATGTTAAGTTTGTTCTGCCGAAAAAGGAATCTGCGCCTTGTTATCCTGAAATTTTCAAGCTCGAGTATCTTTTCTCTCATCTGCTTTGAAACTCCCGCCTCTTCAACCCGCGCCGCGCCTTGTTGTCCCGAAATTTCTACGCACGCGAAAACTCCCTCCTCATCTGAAATCGGTCCTGCAGCCCAGACACGCGAAATCCCCCTTCTATCCCTCAGCCAGAAATGTCGGTTCGACGTTGCGGTGTCAAAACCGGTGGGGGTATGTTGGTAACTTACCCTACATTTCGGACAAGTGCGTCCCTAAGCCATGGCTCCCCCTACCTTCCCCTTCGTCCCCCCATTCATACACCGAGGCTGCCAAAACCCATGAAACCCCATGCTCCTCGGTCGGCCTCCCGACTGCCGCCCAGCCGGAGACTCTTCCCCGATGATGCCGTCCACCGGAACAGCTCACCGTCCCTCATCCACCGCACCGGATGAGGATCCATCATCGATCTCATCGTCCCGTCGGATCAGCCGCCCTGTCCTCCACCTCCAAGGAGTTGCCCTGATGTTTGCCTTGTCTATTGTGCCACCTCCATCCCCACAGCATCGTCTTAACCTGCCCCACCAAAACCGCAGCACCCTCACCAATTCCTCCGATGAAGCCGAGGCCAACTCGGCGCCACCAAGGAGGTTCTGCACTCACCGCTGCATTTTATCTTTTATTCGATCTCAAGGGGCTGCCGGTGCTCGATACCGAGCAGCCATGGCGGGTCTCCATCGATGGTGCCATCGCCGGCCACTTCATCCACAGCGTCTCTCCCCCATTTCATTGTTTCCTCGGCGGCGACTTCCACGCCAGCACTAGCTGCAGCTGCTCCGGCTCTCGCTCGCGCTGTGGCTCTGTTCTTGCCATCAATTGCGCTACTGCACTGCTCTTGCTTCTGTGTGTGCTGCTACTCTGCTCTGATATTGTTGTCGGTCACGCTGTTGCTTCGCTCTTGCTCTTGTTCGTGCTGCTGCTCTGGTCTTGCTCTCGCTCGTGCTGCTGCTGCTGCACGACCTTCGGCAGCTACAGGAGTTGCTGCTTTAGCACTCGCTCGCAGTTCTGTTGCACGACTTGCTCTCTGCTAGTGCGTTCCCTGCTCGAGCGTCTACTGATTTAGATCACTGCGTCTCTACTACTAGTGCTCGAACGCCCTAAACATCTATTGCAATGCTTTTCTACTAGTTCAATCAATTTCGACAGTAAAATCCAGTTTTGACTGTAAAGTTCAGTTTCTTCAGTTAAGTTTAGAGTAAACAGTATTTACAGCATCTATTGCAGATGATATTAGAGTCCCACTTTTTGGTGGTGCGGCTGATGCGTTTTACATCTAGCACTTTTTGTGATGTATTTTACATCATCTATTGCAGATGATATTAGAGTCCCAGTTCAGATTAACATTGTTTGTCTTGTCCTGCTTCAGCCTCGCCGCCGTACACCTCACCAGAGCTGCTCCAATGACGGAACCATCCATCACAGCGGAGCAGTACCCTCAGCGCCATTTCCAGAGGCCTCAGATCTTCTTCCCCGCCTCCGACAGTCACACCAGCATCACAATCCTCCACGTCCAACCCAATGATGCTGAGGTCGACCAGGCTATGCCAAAGAGGTTGTACACTCGTTGCATCACTTTGTTACTCTGCATTCATGTCGATCCCTCATGGATCCTTTGCTATGGAACTACTATGGTACTACTATTCATGCATTTGGTTAGGAGTGGAGCAAAGCAAAACTGCAAGATTTTTTCCTTTGGTGTCTCTTTCAAAGAAAAATGGTAGGAATTTTAGTATCCGGTTGGACGTCCTTTTCAAATTAATATGCATGAAGAACAGGACTAATTGCATTACTGTCATAATAAGATTCTTTTTTTTTCATTTTCACGTGGTTTAACTTTAATTTGACCATGTTTCTCCATTCATGTGTTCTTCCAATTCATGTGAACCAAACACCGAGGTTCACAGAAATCCTATGTTTCCAAATGCTCTGTTTTGCACGTGCATTCCTATCCTATTCCTATGTTTTTCCTGTCCCTGTGTTTATAGAATCCTCCAATTCTAATGAGCCCTTGCAGATTTACTTCATTTTCAGATAGGCGTCAAAGAAAACTCTGTGTGTTATGTCCTGCTCCTGTCGTGCCGTCATCCACCCCACCTGAGGTGCACCATCAAAAGAAGCGTTCACTGCAGCAGAGATTCCCCCTGCAAACTTTCTTTCGCCACCTCAGATCATCTTCCATGTTGGTGGTAGCCACGCCAACTGCATTACCATGATCGACTAAGCAGATGAACCTGAGGACTACACAGTTCTGGAAGAGAGGTCGCAGTCTTTCGTGTTTGCTTACATTATACATCGGTTACTATTACCTGCTACTTTATCGTTAAAACTTGAGTCTTAAAATGCCCGTGGGTCTCATATCGAGGCAGCAACGAATAGTATTTGTTTGCTATCTGGTTCATCTGGGGTCTTCTATGTGGTTCATGTTGGGTGGGCAACAAATAGTAGATGATCCATTGTCTATCTTTTTAAACTGAAGCTATAATCTACCTGGTATCATTACTTTTGGATCTATCCACTCGTTTGCTACCATCAGTCTTGATTTCTGCATGCACCCCTTAGGCCTTACAAAATGTAACTAATTTTTTATTATGCATGTCAGTTATTGTACACAATCGTACTGAACATGTAGAGAAAAAGAGAAGACCGTTGCGCGGGAATACAATGTCATGCAGACGCCGCTCCATGGTGGCCGAAGTGCCCCCCCCCCCCTCCTGTCATTCCAGATTGTATTCCAGAGGAAGATAACTGTTTAGATGGGGATTCAAAGGGAGCCAGCCACTCCTATTTACCACCTGAGGTGTTTGCTCTAACCTGGCATGCTGATGTTGGTCATATCATGCATATGGCGCCTCACATTGCTTACATTATTCATCTTATATGTCATCAGCTTAGTCTAGATTTGCTTTGTGTGAATGCCACATGTTTGGTTTCTATATAATACTCCCACCGTTCCTAAATATTTGTCTTTTTAGAGATTTCAACAAGTGACTACATACGGAGCAAAATGAGTGAATCTACACTCTAAAATATGTCTATATACATCCGTATGTAGTAGTCCATTTGAAATCTCTAAGAAGACAAATATTTAGGAACGGAGGGAGTATATGGGAATTATGCAGTGCCATCTTCTTTAGCCAGGCATCATATACGTGAATCATGCAATGCCATCCTGTTTAGCCAGTCATCGTATATGTGAATTGTATCGTGCCATTTTTTCGTAATGTATTCCATTTGTTAACAATGTTTATACATTCATCTACTCTTCCTGTGCATCAGCCATTTGAGTCGGTCATGGGAAAATCTGGAGTGAAAACAAGGTCTTCTGAGAAGTCAGTGCTACCTGCCGATGCAGATTTCTTGCTGGTTACAGATAGCTCCTCGGAGGAGGATCCAGAGACAGATGACCAGTCATATCCCCCCCCCCCTCGAGGTGCATGATCTAACTTGGCAAGGTTATATTGCTCATATCATGCATATGGTGTCTTGCATTGCCATGTCATCTGCTTAGATTAGACATGCTTTCTGTGAATGCCTCCTGTTTGCTTTCTATATCAGATATGTGAATTATGCAATGCTAAGTTTTTCAGCTAGTTATCATATATGTGAATTATGCACCGCCATGTAGCCAGGCATCATATATGTGAATTATCTCATGCCATCATTTTTTTCATTACGTATTCCATTTGTCGACAATCCGTGTATATTGAACTACTCTTCATGTGTATCAGCCATTTGAGCCGGTTATGGAAAAATCAGGAGTGAAAACAAGGTCTTCAGAGCAGGCAATGGTACTTGTTCAGGCATGCATCTCGATGGTTACAGGGAGCTCCTCAGAGGAGGATTCAGAGACAGATGACCAGTCCTATATCCCACCTGAAGTGTATGCTCTAAGTTGCAATGTTTATATTTCTCATATCATGCATATAGTGTCTTGCATTGCTTAATTTAGACATCATATGCACAATATTGAATTCCATCTGCTTAGTTTAGAGATCATACATGTGAGTGCCAGCTGCTTAGTATATGAATCAATTATGTCAATTATAGCATGCCATCCTTGTCGGATTTCGGGTTCCGGCAGATCCTTGAGGTTCGAACACTGGGGTGCACGTGGAGATCTCTCCCCTACCGATCTACGTCCAATCTCCTTGCGTGATCTAAGCTGGAAAAAACGAACAACACGAGGGACACGAGGTTTATACTGGTTCGGGCCACCGTTGTGGTGTAATACCCTACTCCAGTGTGTGGCGTGGTGGATTGCCTCAGGGGCTGATGATGAATAGTACAAAGGGAGAACAGCCTCGCGAGAGGTGTTCTTGAGCTGGTGCGATGAACTGCTAGGGTGAGTTCAGTCGCCTCTCTCTCTCTCTCTCTGCTAGGGCTCTACCAGATTTCTAGCTCATGTTGGTTGCTAGCCCTATTTATTGAGGCCCTGGGCCTCTCCAAAAATAATGAGTGAGAAGGGCGCCAACAATTGGCCATTTTGAAGGGGATCATCTGGTACAAGTTATCCTGACCAAAGGTGGTCTTCGGCTGCCAAAAGTACTGGCGATGACGCCGTCTTGGGCTCCACGGTGACCTCCGTCCTGCCGCTCTGCTGGTCTTGGTCTCGTTGCACCGGAATGGTAACCTTTGCTTGATGCCTTTGCATGTGCTTGCCCCCTTTGCACCAAAGAGGAAACAAGGACACTGCGCAGGCCGGCGCCCGCCTAGTCTCGATCATCATGGCTTGCGTCACGGGTTCCTCGCGAGGTACCCCTGCCTTGATCTCTCCTCCTCCTCGCAAGCCTTCCTGAAGAGGCTGCCTTTGAGTAAGCTTCCGGTCGTCCGCCCCACGAGGCTTGGCCCCTCGCGAGGGTCTTGAGCTTGAGTTGATGAAGATGGGCCGCGCTGGGCCCCCACTTGAGCCACGCCGCAGGCCGCAGGCAGGCAAGTCTGGGGACCCCCGTACCCAGAACGCCGACAATCCTGTATACTTAGACAACATTTATGTGAATTATTTCATCCCAACCTATTTTAGAAAGACATCATCTAGTTTTGTCATGTCATCATGTTTAGATACTCATCATATGTTGAATTATGCCATTATATCATGTTAAGTTATCCATCATATATCTGAAACTGTGTCATGCTATCCTGTTTAGTTATGCATCATATATGTGAAATTGTGTCATGCTATCCTGTTTGGTTAGACAACATATATGTGAATTACCACATCTATCTATCATACAATGTTTGTACGTTCAATTTCTTTTCTTGTTTATCAGCCATTTGAATTGGAGGGGGTGATGGCAGTATCTAAGGGAGCAAAAACCCGTTCTTCACAAAATACGGTGCTACCCATCGATGCAGATAGAACCATGGTTGTACTGGCCCACAAACATGCCCGGCCACACATAATCGACACTCTTCTAGATTGCACACTTACATCGTTGGGCAGAGAACCAGCTACAACCCATCTAACCCCAACCCCAGCGGATACTAACCCACTTCTAGTTGACAAAGCACCATGTCCACCACAGAGTACCCCCGCACGAGCAGTTTGTAAAGCAACTGCAGTGCCCAAAGCACGAAGACCACCACAGCGAACCCAAACTCCATGTTTCAAGCAGAAGAGCAACTGTTCTCATGTCCGATTCCGTAGCTATGGTCCATACTCCTTTGCTGTTGCATCATTGTATTTACTCATACCAACTACTTTCGAATTTGAAGGATCCAATTGAAACTCCAATGGCACAACAAGTATGTTTTAAACCTATTTCTTTAACTGGATTGTTGTTCTAACTTCTTGCTCTATGTTGATTTTAGTTTCAGTTGTATAAGCAGTTATGTTCTCATGTGATGCACATTACAAGTGTTGCCAATGCTGTGTAGTTTCTCACACTTATATTCTGTCTATGCTGCTGTGTCTTAAAAATATATGAGTTGAACTGTGTCTCTATCTTGATTTGGCAACATAAACTAGAATGATATGGACAATACAGTGACCATAGTACATAGATATATGTTTGTTTCATACTTTTATCCTATCCACCTTACTACTGAACAAGTTTACCAAAATGAGTTTGGTATACTACATACTAAACCTGGGATGTGTCTGCTTGTTTCTCTTGTAGTATGCGAATAGAATATTGAAGAAGAGCACCCCACTATGAAATGGTAGAGAAAGTAATGCGGATAAGGTTAAAGATAGTGAGACAACCCTATTGGTCTCCAAGAAAGCTGATAAAAACGATCTTGTAGATAGTGAGAAAACCCCACAGTCCTGCGTTGATGTAGTGTTCGAGTTACTGGCCAGTACCGCTGGCACAAGCTCTCCGACCTCGCTGCCTGAATCACTTTAGCTTCTTCAGTCTCAGCTACAAGCTGAAAGGCAACAGTCAGTTGTGTTGCGGCAAGAAGCCGAAGGACTGAGGAAGTCCCTGCAGAATTCAGATGCATACTTTCTGGTGCAGCAGCAAGTGCTGGAGGATTTAAGCGCCAAACAAGAGAAAGTTAATAAGCTTGCTAAGCATCTTGCCAGCATTATGGGTACCCAGGATATTGTTTCTTGAGCTCTTCTGAAGTGGTTTCAGTTCTGGACTTGTTTTGTTGTGGCGTTTATTTGCACTGGTCACCAACTTTGACAACCAGTGTATATGATATGCTGCTTTGTTCCCTATATTTGCACTGGTGGCGAACTTTGATGCCCAGTGGATGTAATATGTGTAATAGCCGTGATAGCCTAGCGTAAGTTGCTTGCTTATTTATTTCCTTGTTGTCTTGTTTATTTGTTTGATTGTAGTCAGTGCAGTTCTTTTTCCGTGGTTTGCTAGTGGCTGCAATAACCTATTTTTTAAAACTAGGCCACAATAATCATGGGCTACATATTTACTGTAGTTGCCATGGGCCTCCTACGGGCCGTAGAAACAATGGACCTTCTTAGGGACGTAGAAAGAATGGGCCTTCTAGGGGTCGTAGCATCAATGGGCCTTCTATGGGTCGTAGCATCAATGGGCCTTCTACGTGTCATATGATAGATAGGCCAAACATGGGCCAATAACATACCGCATTATGGGCCGTAAATGGGCTAGATTTGGAATCGTCTGTTCATGGGCCGGCAATACACACGTCGTCGTTAATCGGCCGTATTTGATGACATTATGAAAACGGGCCAACGAATTAACTGGCCGCAAACGGGCCAATTGTAACTGCGGGCTGAATTTGTCCCACAAGCAGAAAAGGCCAATGACGGGCCGTAAGTAACCAAATGCTGGAAGTGAGCCCAAGAATAAATGGGCCCTGAGAAGGATGAAAGATAACACGGGTTGGAAACGGCCCAATGGTATAATGGGCCGTTAATGGGTATAAAGGGGTACACTGTTCATCGCAGGCCAGATTCACCACGGGCCGTTAATGGGCCAAGAGTTACAAATGGCCTCGTATGGGCCGAAAGACATCATGGGCCATACATGGGCCGGAAGTTACAACGGGCAGGAATCATATTGGACGGCCCAGATGAAGCTACTGGGCTTAATTCCGATAGGCCGTAATGGGTCGTGAGTTAGCGGGCCGTAAATGGGCTATATACGAACAGTCTATTAACATGCTTTCCGTGGGCCGGCCCGTCACCTTTGGACCAAGTCAAACGGGCTGGGCTTTTCACCGGAATGGGCCTCTGTTGGGCCGTGCCACGTGTCGACATATCATAGGCGCCTCATGTCCAATGAATGGATGACATCTGTCCCAATGGTGAGCCAACGCATGTTTCCTCTGGCCAATGAGAATTTTACACGTGGAAAATCGTCATTGGTCCAGGCTGTTAGCGGGTTATCGGATCCAAAACCGGACCCGATAGCTTAACGGTGACCCGTTACGATGGATGTCACATGTCGGTCACCCTTGACGAAAGCACTTCCATGACGCGCGATTTATCATCATGGAAGTGGACACTTCCGTGATGATAATTTTGGTAATGTCATGGAACACTTCTACGACAGCACAGGTATGACTATCTTGATTCTGTCATAAATTTGTCATGGATGTACATGCATGACAGAAAATGTGACCTACTGTGACAAACACATATCATCACGGAAGTGTATTTTTTGTAGTGCATGTACAATCTAGTGGACTCCATGGTTGAACTTAAGCATAATGCACAAACCTCAAAACACAAGCACTTCTTGTTTGTTCTCTAGAATCTTCCATATCTTAATTGCCCAAACTTTTTTTCTAAATGAATTGTCACTTTTTGTTTTTACCTTTACAATGCACAATTCCATGAATCTTAAAATATATATTTTTTATAAAACTAATTGATTTTGGATGAGATGAACTGTAAGAATTAAACAAACATATACATCATGCACATCTGGGAGAAGAGGCGGGAAACCGATGAGAGGAGTGGCGAGAAAAGGTAGCCTGTTTTGAATGAAAACCTAGTAGAGAAAGAAGCATGAACTACACGATGCATGCGCACAGTGCTTACCCATGTACTACATGTGCTGTCGAAAGGGATCAGGGTTGTCGTTCGATCTGGGAGCATCCAACAGTGCACACATATGATCCGTGGGGTTTGGGTTCTAGCCAGTCAGAACGCACGACTCAGATCGCGCATGCAGCGGGGGGAATATCATACGAAAACCAACATTCGGTGGAAACCGGTGAAAACCACGAGAAAAAGATGTTTTAAAGTTTCAAAAAAAATTGAAAAAATGCGGGATGTTAAGAGGATGATGTTTTATTGCCACAAAAAATTTCAAGTTGAAACACATTACGAGATGTGAGCTATGAAAAAGAAAAAATCAGCATTGAATAGTGCCGAATAATAATGTCACTATTTAGGGCTGAATTTGTCTTCCTCATTGCTCACATCTCGTAATGTTTTTCAACTTGAAATTTTGTGTCACAATAAAACATCACCTTCTTAACATCCCACATTTTTTAGATTTTTATGAAACTTTAAAATATGGTTTCCACGAAGTTTTCATTGAATATCGGCTTTCGTGAGTGAACAGTGTGCTATTTGAAAACATTTCGTGAGAAGAATCTCGGTTTTGAAATCCTCGTAAATCCAAAACTAAGCCAAAAATCGTGAAACCGGCCATGGTGTGACGACATGGCACTTATATGTCGAGGAATTTTTTTCGTCCATTGTGGCGCAAGTTTTATTACAAGCCTCTTACAAACCGGAGCTTCTCTCAAAGAAACCTCCTGGTTCCGATAGGGAAACATGTCCCCCTTGTGGGCGAAATATAATCACTGCCTCTTTTCGCCTTGCATTTTCTTCTACAGGCAACATGGAACGATAGGATATCCGTGCTGAAATTTAAACTTATTCAGGGTCCGTTTGGCCTTTTTATACACTAATTGAGTTTCCTAGGCATTTAATGTCCATAATTCAAATTTGAACTACAAATACATGCTCTAGTTCACCAAAATGGCTAGAAAAATTATACATGTGTCCTTGGGTGCATGTTTAGGTCCCATGCCAGGAATGGGAACGAATTACAATCATACAGGTGGCATGGCTCGTCCTCAAACATTTTGAATCTCGGTTTTTAAGTCCCCATAAATCCTAAACTCGCCAAAAAGTCATCAAAGGTGGCATGGTGTCACGTCATGGCACATATATGTTGTGGTAAAAACATTGTCCAATTTGGGCCAAGCTTTATTACAAACCTCTTACAAAAACTGGAGCTTCTCTCAAAGAAGCCTCGTGGTTCCGATAGGGAAACGTGTTCCCCTTGTGGGCGAAACATAATTACTGCCTCTTTTCGCCTTGTATTTTCTTCCATGGGCAGCATGGAACGACATGATATCCGTGCTGAAATTTAAACGTATTCAGGGTTCATTTGGCCTTTCTATACACTAATTGAGTTTCCTAGGGATTTAATGTCCATAATTCAAATCTGAACTACAAATACATGCTCCAGTTCACCAAAATGGCTAGAAAAATTATACATGTGTCCTTGGGTGCATGTTTAGGTCTCATGCCAGGAATGGGAACGAATTACAACCGTACCGGTGTCCTGGCTCGTCCTCAAACATTTTGAATCTCGGTTTTTAAGTCCCCATAAATCCTAAACTCGCCAAGAAGTCATCAAAGGTGGCATGGTGTCACGTCATGGCACATATATGTTGTGGTAAAAACATTGCCAATTTGGGCCAAGCTTTATTACAAACCTCTTACAAACCGGAGCCTGTCGCAAGAACCCTCGTGGTTTCGATAGGGAAATGTGTCCCCTTATGGGCCAAACGATAATCACTCTCTCTTCTAGCCTTGTATTTTCTTCTACATGCGAGACGGAACAACTGTAGATTCGCGCTGAACTTTGAAATTATTTAGGGTTTGTTTGACCTTTTTTATTCATTAATTGAGTTTTCTAGGCATTTAATGTCCATAATTCAAATCTAAACTACAAATACATGCTCCAGTGCACCAAAATGGCTAGAAAAAATGTACATGTTTCCTTGGGGTGCATGTTTAGGTCCCATGGAACGAATGAGAACGAATTTAACCATCTCGCCATCCTAGCTTGGCCACAAACATTGCGAATCTCGGTTTTTAAATCTCTGTAAATCCAAAACTCACCAGGAAATCATGAAACTTGGCATGGTGTCACTACATGGTACATATAATTGTCCAATTTGGGCGAAGCTATATTACAAGCCTTTTACAAACTGAAGCTTGTCGCAACCCTCGTGGTTCCGGTAGGGAAACATGCCCCTCTTGTGGGCGAAATGATAATCGCTGCCTCTTCTCGCCTTGAACTTTGTTTCCTACAGGCAACATAGAATAACGGGAGTGTCGGGCTGAAATTTGAAACTGTTCAGGGTTCCTTTGGCCATTATATATATATATATATATATATATATATATTACTAATTACTAATTACTAAGTTTTCTATGCATTTAATGTGGTCCATAATTCAAATTTGAACTACAACCACATGCTTCAGTGAAGCAAAATGGGTGGGAAATCATACATGTGTCATTGGGTGCATGTTTAGGTCTCGTTTAAGGAATGATAATGAATTACAAACTTGTCGTCGTCCTGAAATATTGAGAATCTCAGTTTTTAAATCCCAGTAAATCAAAAAGTCACCTAAAAACATGAAACTTGTCATGGTTTCATGACATGGCACATATATGTTGTGGTAAAAAATCATCCAGTTTGAGAAGAGGCGCACACATTAGTAGCCAACGAAGTCCTTTTTGAAACAAAAAACTGACACAATAATATCGCAAATGGTTGTATTATATTAACCGTGTCGAAATTTAACCATACTCAGTGGCGTGCGTGCAGCTGTTTGATTAGACGGGACGAGCACGAGAAGTCCGCCGTGCAGGCTCGACGGGACACGTGCGAGCAGTCTGTTGCGTAGGCTCGACCGGACGCATGCATCCTATCCACCTCGCAGGCTTGACGGGACACGTGTGAACAGCAAGGCTGCCCATGCTCACCGGGAAGCGAGCTCTTTGACCTCCATGCACCAGCCGCCGCCCGCCTCACTCACAACTTCTCCATTAATGGATTAATTAAAGCACCTAGACGGAGGGTGTTTGCATGTGATCCCATGGAAGCATTTTCTTTGTTCGTGTTTTCAACTCGTATTCCGCCCTAATTTAAATTGCCACATAGGGCAACGGATAATACGACCACAAATAAAATGGCAACGGATAATACGACGACAAATTTACAATGGCGCAGATAATAATTGTCTTACATATTCCAGATAATTTAAAATACCACACATGGCAAAGCCCGAAAGACACAGGGGCAAGAGAAGAAGGAAATTGCAGACAACGATCTGGGTCGCTACTGTCTCTACTCGTCGATGGATCGCCGGGCGGCGAAATCCTCCAGCTCATTCTTCAATTCCTCACGACTTTGCTTGAAAGCAGCCACGGATTCCTCCACCTCCTCCTCACGCTCGATCCGAAGCTTCCTTAAGCCACCCATCAGTTCCTCGATGACCGCTTTCAGCGTCATCTCTGAGGCACTGCTCTGCTCATGCAACATCTTCTAGCTGGCGGCCTCCTCCTCCTTCTCGGGGACCAACTTGAGGAGCTTCGCATTGTCACCCATGAGTTGCTCGACGAGGCCGGTCGCCTTGTCAACCGAGGCATCACTGATCTTGAGCAGCTTCATCAAGCCGTCGACCAGCTCCTGCTGCGTAGTGACACCAGCGAGAATGTCGTCGTCACCGGTGAAGGACTTCAGGAATGCCGGCTCGTCGTGATGGCCGACGCCGCGAATGCGCTTGTGAGAGCCCTTGCGTGCCCGTGAGATCTCGTTCGAGGGCTCCGCGGCGCGCCCAGACATCTATGCTACGGCTGCGGCTTTGCAGCGGGACCTCTCTAGTGCTTCCACGACCTTGGTCTTTGCTGCCTGGTTATATGTCCGCCCTAAACTCCTCCTACCGATCATGGCGGAACGACTTGACAGAAAAAACCAGTTTTGTGGGTGATGAGGAGAAGAACTGTGAAGTAATTTTCAAGTGGGTAGTTTTTATAGCTCGGTGCTAAGTGTGAACACATATTAGTTTGATAGGTGTGAACAGATTTGCAATTACTTATTGCGTTGTAATCAGCAATGTGACAAGAAACCACGTGGTTGCTCGCCATTCAGGCGGCCGCGGCGCGCTCCGCTCTAGCGTCCCTGCGCGCTCTACTCGTCGTTGAGGCAAAGTTACAATGGCAATGGTTAATAATTATTAATAATTGTCTTACATATTCAGGATAATTTAAAATGCCAAATGCGGCAAGGCCCAGAACACTCATGACCTACATATGCATACAATTATAATAAAATATAAGCTAAAAGGCTGAGCTGGCAGCCTTCGGACAATGGTCTTCTCGGACTCCATGATCAGCATAGCACCCTTGCAGTCGTTCACTCTTAGTGTCTTGACCGGCCTCCGCCTACGGAGCTGCTGGCGCTGTGAGGCTCTTGGGGCTGCTGGGCCTCTTCTAGAAGAGCTTGACAGCGTGCAATCGCGCGCATGAAAACTCCGCGGAACGCTCCATTTCCATGTCTCTGGCCTGGTAGCAAATTCCGTTGATCACCTACATCCTCAAGATATCATGTTCGTGATGTTCTACTTCGTCGGGGACGTCAACTCCGCCAAGGATGCGCTCAAGCCTGGCCACCACATCATCGGGGTCGAGGTTGACACGGCCGCCGCGGGCAATGATGAAGCTGCAGGCTGCCTTTGTCTTGACTGAATCATAAAGGTCCTCTGCCCATTCCTTGCGGGGCATCAGGCTCTCGATGAGCACTGGTGACGGCGGTTCTTGGGTTGGGTCGTCGATCATGCCGCTGAGCAGCTCTGGATGTTTTGCACGATGGATGGCAAACTGCTCATCACACCTCCTCTGCAATATGTCAATTGTGCTCCCAAGGACTGTGACGCCGATATCGCTGCCGATGGGCCATGGTGCCTGCACCGGCCGATGAAGCTCTTGCTCCCCGACCTGCTCCGGCTCGTTCTCCTCGCCGAAGGTGTAACGCAGGTAGGCGTTGACGTCGAAGCTTTGGTCGTTTCCTGGCATGCTTCAAATAACTAATGGTAGATGGGTGAGAACTAGATCTTCGCAGAGTGTCGCGGCAGTGTGTTGCCGCCTGGTTATATGCAGCACGCCATTAGCTGGTGGCGGGAAACCGGTGAGGGAATAGGCGTGGATTTCATAATTCACCCATGTGGAGCATGGGAAGCATTTGCTGGAGCGCGGGAAGACTAAGTGGAGCACACACACAACCCGAATACCGTATCCGGTGCCACGTGTTATTTATCACACAAGTGTTAACATAAGGAAATGCATGTATAACTTACTAATCATCGCACGCGAGTACTCGCAGACGCATCGTGTGTGATACTCCTAGCCACCGCAAGCAACTAGTTTACATTTTTCAAAGTTTTTTGTACACACAGAATTGCACACGAACTAAATGTATTAACCGTCTGTGTTGTAAATTCTCATCACAAACAGTTCATCTGAGTCGGCTATTTGCCATGTATCACACACATCTTGTTAAGTTGAACCATTTCTATTGCGTTCGCTAATCGAAAACAGTTCGTCTGAGTGAACCGTATGCCCTATATCACACACACCTTGATCTGGCTAACCGTTTATGTTACACTCCCTAATAGCAAACGGTTCATCGGAGCAAACTGTATGTCGTATATCGCACACACATTGATATGGCTACCTGTTTCTGTTGTTATGCCTCATCGCAAACAGTACGAACTGGTTAACCGTGTGCCCAGCATTGCACACGCAACTAAAATCTGAACCGTGTTTTATGCATCCTCCATCGCAAATGTTTTGCAACTTTTTTGACGGTTTTTTTACATCCCCGTTTTTTATTAATGCATCACACATAGTTTCGTCAAAGGGTCTCTGATCGTAGTGTCGCGTTAGCAGCATCCTGCAGTAGTGGAAATGCATACGCCATGTAATTGATTTACTTTATCGCTATGAGTTAGCAATAGTTGGAGAAGCAATAGTTGGCGAGATGACCATGATGCTACGATGGAGATCAAGGTGTCAAGCCGGTGACGATGGAGATCATGACGATGAATTGGAGATGAAGATCAAAAGCACAAGATGATGATGGCCATATCATGTCACATATTTTGATTACATGTGATGCTTATCTTTTATGCATCTTATTTTGCTTAGTACAACGGTAGCATTATAAGATGATCCCTTCACTAAATTTCAAGGTAAAAGTGTTCTCCCTAAGTATGCACCATTGCTACAGTTTATCGTGTTGAGACACCACGTGATGATCGGGTGTGATAGACTCTATGTTCACATACAATGGGTGCAAGGCAGTTTTGCACATGCAGAATACTTGGGTTAAACATGACGAGCCTGGCATGTACAGACTTGGCCTCGGAACACTGGAGACCGAAAGGTCGAACGTGAATCATATAGTAGATAGGATCAACATAGAGATGTTCACCATTGATGACTACCCCATCTCATGTGATGATCGGACATGGGTTAGTTTATTTGGATCACGTATCACTTAGATGACTTGAGGGATGTCCATTTAAGTGGGAGTTCTTTAGTAATTTTATTAATTGGAATTAATTTATCATGAACTTAGTCTTGATAGTTTTGCATATATATGTTGTAGATCAATAGCTCGTGATATAGCCCCTCTATATTTTTTATATGTTCCTAGAGAAAACTAAGTTGAAAGATTATAGTAGCAATGATGTGGACTGGGTCCGTGATCTAAGGATTATCCTCATTGTTGCACAGGAGAATTATGTCCTTGATGCACCACTAGGTGACAAGCCTGTTGCAGGAGCAGATGCAGACGTTATGAACGTTTTGCAAGCTCGATATGATGACTACTTGATAGTTTAGTGCGCCATGCTTTACGGCTTAGAGCCAGGACTTCAAAAACATTTTGAACGCCATAGAGTATATGAGATGTTCCAAGAGCTGAAAATTGGTATTTCAGATTCATGCCCGTGTCGAGAGGTATGAGACCTCTAACAAGTACGTTGCCTACAAGATGGAGGAGTATAGCTCGGCCAGTGAGCATGAAATCGGAATGTCTGGGTACCACAATCTCTTGAATCAAGTAATCTTCTAGATAAGATAGTGATTGACAGAATTCTCTAGTCACTATCACCAAGCTACTAGAACTTCGTGATGAACTATGATATGCAAGGGATGACAAAAACGATTCCCAAGCTCTTCACGATGCTGGAATCGGTGAAGGTAGAAATCAAGAAAGAGCGTCAAGTGTTGATGGTTAACAAAACAACTAGTTTCAAGAAAAAGGGCAAGGGAAAAAGGGAAGTTCAAGAAGAATGCCAAACAAGTTGCCACTCCCGGGAAGAAGCCGAAAGCTTGACCCAAGCCTGAAACTGAGTGCTTCTATTGCAAAGGGAATGGTCACTTGAAGCGGAACTGCCCCAAATACTTGGCAGATAAGAAGGATGGCTAAGTGAACAAAGGTATATTTGATATACATGTTATTGATGTGTACCTTACTAGTATTCGTAGTATCCCCTGGGTATTTGATATTGGTTCAGTTGCTAAGATTAGTAACTTGAAACATGAGTGGCAGAATAAACAAAGACTAGTTAAGGGTGAGGTGATGATGTGTGTTGGAAATAATTCCAAGGTTGATACGATCACCATCGCACACTCCCTCTACCTTCGGGATTAATGTTGAATCTAAATAAATGTTTTTGGTGTTTGTGTTGAGCATGAATATGATTGGATCATGTTTATTGCAATATGTTTATTCATTTAAGTTAGAGAATAATTGTTGTTCTGTTTACATGAATAAAACCTTATGTGGTCATACACCCAATGTGAATGGTTTATTGAATCTCAATCATAGTGATACACATATTCATAATATTGATGCCAAAATATACAAAGTTGATGATGATAGTGCAACATACTTGTGGCACTGCCGTTTAGGTCATATTGATGTAAAGCGCATGAAGAAACTCCATGCGGATGGATTTTTTTGAAACACTTGATTATGAATCATTTGATACTTGCGAACCATGCCTTATGGGCAAGATGACTAAAACTATGTTCTTCAAAACAATGGAGCGATCCCATGACTTATTGGAAATAATACATATCGATGTAGGTGGTCCAATGAGTGTTGAGGCACGCAGCCGGTATCATTATTTTCTGACCTTCATAGATGATTTGAGCAGATATGGGTATATCTACTTGATGAAACACAAGTCTAAAACATTTTGACTAGTTCAAAGAATTTCATAGTGAAGTGGAGAATCATCGTAACAAGAAAATAAAGTTTCTACAATCCGATCGCGAAGGCGAATATTTGAGTTACGAGTTTGGCCTTCATTTAAAACAATGTGGAATTGTTTCACAACTCACGCCACCTGGAACACCACAACGTAATGGTGTGTCCGAACATCGTAAACCGTACTTTATTGGATATGGTGCATTCTATGATGTCTCTTACCGATTTACCACTATCATTTTGGGGTTATGCATTAGAGACAGCCGCATTCACGTTAAATATGGCACCGTCTAAACCCGTTGAGATGACACCTTATGAACTATGGTTTGGCAAGAAACCTAAGCTATCGTTTCTTAAAAGTTTGGGGATGCAACGCTTATGTCAAAAAGCTTCAGCCTGATAAGCTCGAACCCAAAGCGGAGAAGTGCGTCTTCATAGGATACCAGAAAGCTATTGGGTATACCTTCTACCACAGATCCAAAAGGGTAAAACTCTTTTGCATAGTATGGGTCCTTTCTAGAGAAGGAGTTTCTCTCGAAAGAAGTGAGTTGGAGGAAAGTAGAACTTGATGAGGTAATTATACCTTCTCTCAAATTGGAAAGTAGCACATCAGAGAAATTGGTTCACGTGATGCCTACACCAACTAGAGAGGAAGTTAATGATGATGATTATGAAACTTCAGATCAAGTTACTACTGGACCTCGTAGGTCGAACAGAGCAC
Organism: Triticum aestivum; assembly: GCF_018294505.1. Lineage (NCBI taxonomy): Eukaryota > Viridiplantae > Streptophyta > Magnoliopsida > Poales > Poaceae > Triticum > Triticum aestivum. Next base: position 447,029,348 of record NC_057794.1, read on the forward strand.
GTTCCACACCAAAGTGGTACGGTAACCCAGTCTTGGAAATCATGTTACTAGACCATGACGAACCTACGAACTATGAAGAAGCTATGATGAGCCCAGATTCCGATAGACGGCTTGAGGCCATAAAATCTGAGATAGGATCCATGTATGAGAACAAAGTGTGGACTTTGGTGGACTTGCCCGATGATCGACAAGCCATTGAGAATAAATGGATCTTGAAGAAGAAGACAGGCGCTAATGTAATGTTGCCATTTACAAAGCTCGACTTGTCGTGAAAGGCTTTCGACAAGTTCAAGGATTGACTACGATGAGATCTTCTCACCTGTAGCGATGTTTAAAGTCATTCCAAATCATCTTAGCAATTGCCACATTTTATAATTATGAAATTTGGAAAATGGGCATCAAAACTACATTCCTTAATGGATTTCTTAAAGAAGAGTTTTATATGATGCAACAAGAAGGTTTTTTCGATCCTAAAGGTTCTAACAAAGTGTGCAAGCGCCAGCGATCCATCTATGGACAGGTACAAGCATCTCGAAGTTGAAATATATGCTTTGATGAGGTGATCAAAGCATATGGTTTTATACAGAGTTACGATGAAGCCTGTATTTACAAGGAAGTGAGTGGGAGCTCTGTAGCATTTCTGATGTAATATGTGGATGACATATTGTTGATTGGAAATGATATAGAATTTCTGGATAGCATAAAAGGATACTTGAATAAGAATTTTTCAATGAAAGACCTCGGTGAAGCTGCTTACATATTATGCGTCAAGATCTATAGAGATAGATGAAGATGGTTGATAAGATTTTCAATGACTACATACCTTCACAAGATTTTGAAGGAATTCAAAATGGGTCAGTCAAAGAAAAGGTTCTTGCCTATGTAACAAGGTGTGAAGTTGAGTAAGACTCAAAACCCGACCATGGCAGAATATAGAGAGAGAATGAAATTCATTCCCTATGCCTCAGTCATAGGTTCTATAAAGTACTCCATGCTGTGTACCAGACCTGTTGTGTGCCTTGTAATGATTTTGGCAAGAGGGTACAATAGTGATCCAGGAGTGGATCACTCAACAGTGCTCAAAATTATCGTTAGGTACCTAAGAGGACTAAGGAAATGTTTCTCAGTTATGGAGGTCATAAAGAGTTTGTCGTAAAGAGTTACGTCGATACAAGCTTTGACACCGATTCGGATGACTTTGAGTTTCATTCTGGATACATATTGAAAGTGGGAGCAATTAGCTAGAGTAGCTCCATTCAGAGCATTGTAGACATAGAAATTTGCAAAATACATATGGATCTGAATGTGACAGACCCGTTGACTGAACCTCTCTCACAAGCAAAACATGATCATACCTTAGTAATCTTTGGGTGTTAATCACATGATGATGTTAACTAGATAATTGACTCTAGTAAACTCTTTGGGTGTTGGTCACATTGTGATGTGAACTATGGGTGTTAATCACACGGTGATGTGAACTAGATTATTGACTCTAGTGCAAGTGGGAGACTGAAGGAAATATGCCCTAGAGGCAATAATAAAGTTGTTATTTTATATTTCCTTATTCATGATAAAAGTTTATTAATCATGCTAGAATGTATTGATCGAAAACCTAAATACATGTGTGAATACATAAACAAATACCGTGTCCCTAGTAAGCCTCTACCAGACTAGCTGATTGATCAAAGATGGTTAAGGTTTCCTAACCATAGACATGTGTTGTCATTTGATAACGGGATCACATCATTAGGAGAATGATGTGATGGACAAGACCCATCCATTAGCTTAGCATATTGATCGTTCAGTTTATTGCTATTGCTTTCTTCATGTCAAATACATATTCCATTGACTATGAGATTATGCAACTCCCGGATACCGGAGGAATGCCTTATGTGTTATCAAACGTCACAACGTAACTAGGTGATCATAAAGATGCTCTACAGGTATCGCCGAAGGTGTTTGTTGAGTTGGCATAGAATGAGATTAGGATTTGTCACTCCGAGTATCGGAGAGGTGTCTCTAGGCCCTCTCGGTAATACACATCATAAGCTTGCAAGCAAACGACTAAGGAGTTAGTCACGAGGTGATGTATTACGGAACAAGTAAAGAGACTTGCCAGTAACGATATTGAACTAGGTATGAAGATACCGATGATCGAATCTCGGGCAAGTAACATACCGATAGACAAAGGGAATTATGTATGTTGTCATAACGGTTCGACCGATAAAGATCTTCGTAGAATATGTAGGAGGCAATATGGGCATCCAGGTTCCGCTATTGGTTATTGACCGGAGAGGTGTCTCAGTCATGTCTACATAGTCCTCAAACCCGTAGGGTTCGCACACTTAACGTTCGATGACGATATAGTATTATATGAGTTATGTGATTTGGCGACCGAATGTTGTTCGGAGTCCCGGATGATATACGGACATGAAGAGGAGTCTCGAAATGGTCGAGAGGTAAAGATTGATATAGGACGATGGTATTGGGACACCGGGAGTGTTTCGGGGGTTACCGAGTACTTATCGGGTCACCGGAAGGGGTTTCGGGCACCCCCGACAAAAGATATGGGCCTTATGGGCCAAGAGGGGAAACGCACCAGCCACAAGGGGCTGGTCTGCCCCCCATATGGGCCGGTGCTACCTCTTTTAGCACTATGTTGGTTTTCCCCAAAGAGGAAGGGATGATGCAGCAAAGTAGCGTAAGTATTTCCCTCAGTTTTTGAGAACCAAGGTATCAATCCAGTAGGAGGCTACGCGCGAGTCCCTCGCACCTGCACAAAACAAATAAATCCTCGCAACCAACGCAAATGGGGGTTGCCAATCCCTATAGGGCCACTTACGAGAGTGAGATCTGATAGATATGATAAGATAATATTTTTGGTATTTTTATGATAAAGATGCAAAGTAAAATAAAGGCAAAGTAAATAGCAAAGTAAATAACTAAGTAGTAGGAGATTAATATGATAAAGATAGACCCGGGGGCCATAGGTTTCACTAGTGGCTTCTCTCGAGAGCATAAGTATTCTACGGTGGGTGAACAAATTACTATTGAGAAATTGACAGAATTGAGCATAGTTATGAGAATATCTAGGTATGATCATGTATATAGGCATCACGTCCGAGACAAGTAGACCGACTCCTGCCTGCATCTACTACTATTACTCCACTCATCGACCGCTATCCAGCATGCATCTAGAGTATTAAGTTAAAAACAGAGTAACGCCTTAAGCAAGATGACATGATGTAGAGGGATAGACTCATGCAATATGATGAAAACACCATCTTGTTATCCTCGATGGCAACAATACAATGCGTGCCTTTCTGCCCCTACTGTCACTGAGAAAGGACACCGCAAGATTGAACCCAAAGCTAAGCACTTCTCCCATTGCAAGAAAGATCAATCTAGTAGGCCAAACCAAACTAATAATTCGAAGAGACTTGCAAAGATAACCAATCATACATAAAAGAATTCAGAGAAGATTCAAATATTATTCATAGATAGACTTGATCATAAACCCACAATTCATCGGTCTCAACAAACACACCGCAAAAAGAAGATTACATCGAATGGTTCTCCACAAGAGAGGGGGATAACATTGTATTGAGATCCAAAAAGAGAGAAGAAGCCATCTAGATACTAACTATGGACCCGTAGGTCTGAGGTAAACTACTCACACTTCATCGGAGAGGCTATGGTGTTGATGTAGAAGTCCTCCGTGATCGATACCCCCTCCGGCGAAGCTCCGGAACAGGCCCCAAGATGGGATCTCATGGATACAGAAAGTTACGGTGGTGGAATTAGGGTTTTGGCTTCGTATCTGATCGTTTGGGGTACGTGGGTATATATAGGAGGAAGAAGTACGTCGGTGGAGCAACAGGGGGCCCACGAGGGTGGAGGGCGCGCCTGGGGGGGCAGGCGCGCCCCCCTACCTCGTGGCCTCCTGTTACGTGGCTTGACGTAGGGTCCAAGTCTTCTAAGTTGTATTCGATGAGAAAATCACGTTCCCGAAGGTTTCATTCCGTTTGGACTCCGTTTGATATTCCTTTTCTTCGAAACCCTAAAACAGGCAAAAAACAGCAATTCTAGGCTGGGCCTCTGGTTAATAGGTTAGTCCGAAAAATAATATAAAAGTGGATAATAAAGCCCAATTATGTCCCAACAGTAGATAATATAGCATGGAGCAATCAAAAATTATAGATACGTTGGAGACGTATCAAGCATCCCCAAGCTTAATTCTTGCTCGTCCTCGAGTAGGTAAATGATAGAAACGGAATTTTTGATGCGGAGTGCTACTTGGCATAATTTCAATTTAATTCTTCTTAATTGTGGTATGAATATTCAGATCCGAAAGATTCAAGACAAAAGTTTATATTGACATAGAAAATAACAATACTTCAAGCATACTAACAAAGCAATTATGTCTTCTCAAAATAACATGGCTAAAGAAAGTTATCCCTACAAAATCATATAGTCTGGCTATGCTCTATCTTCACCACACAAAATATTTAAATCATGCACAACCCCGATGACAAGCCAAGCAATTGTTTCATACTTTTGACATTCTCAAAACTTTTTCAATCTTCACGCAATACATGAGCGTGAGCCATGGATATAGCACTATAGGTGGAATAGAGTGGTGGTTGTGGAGAAGACAAAAGGAGAAGATAGTCTCACATCAACTAGGCGTATCAACGGGCTATGGATATGCCCATCAATAGATATCAATGTGAGTGAGTAGGGATTGCCATGCAACGGATGCACTAGAGCTATAAGTATATGAAAGCTCAAAAAGAAACTAAGTGGGTGTGCATCCAACTTGCTTGCTCATGAAGACCTAGGGCAATTTGAGGAAGCCCATCATTGGAATATACAAGCCAAGTTCTATAATAAAAAATTCCCACTAGTATATGAAAGTGATAACATGAGAGACTCTCTACTATGAAGATCATGGTGCTACTTTGAAGCACAAGTGTGGTAAAAGGATAGTAACATTGTCCCTTCTCTCTTTTTCTCTCATTTTTTTTCTTTGGGCCTTTTCTCTTTTTTTATGGCCTCTTTTCTTTCTCTTTTTTTCGTCCGGAGTCTCATCCCGACTTGTGGGGGAATCATAGTCTCCATCATCCTTTCCTCACTAGGACAATGCTCTAATAATGATGATCATCACACTTTTATTTTTCTTACAACTCAACAATTACAACTCGATACTTAGAACAAGATATGACTCTATATGGATGCCTCCGGCGGTGTACCAGGATATGCAATGATACATGAGTGACAAGTATGAAAGAATTATGAACGGTGGCTTTGCCACAAATACTATGTCAACTACATGATCATGCTAAGCAATATGACAATGATGGAGTGTGTCATAAACGGAACGGTGAAAAGTTGCATGGCAATATATCTCGGAATGGCTATGGAAATGCCATAATAGGTAGGTATGGTGGCTGTTTTGAGGAAGGTATATGGTGGGTGTATGATACCGGCGAAAGGTGTGTGGTATTAGAGAGGCTAGCAAAGGTGGAAGGGTGAGAGTGGGTATAATCCATGGACGCAACATTAGTCATAAAGAACTCATATACTTATTGCAAAGATCTACAAGTTATCAAATAAAAGTATTACGTGCATGCTCCTAGGGGGATAGATTGGTAGGAAAAGACCATCGCTCGTCCTCGACCACCACTCATAAGCAAGACAATCAATAAATAAATCATGCTCCAACTTCATCACATAACGGTTCACCATACGTGCATGCTACAGGAATCACAAGCTTCAACACAAGTATTTCTCAAATTCACAACTATTCAACTAGCATGACTTTAATATCACCATCTCCATATCTCAAAACAATTATCAAGTATCAAACTTATCATAGTATTCAACACACTCATAAGAAAGTTTTATTATTAATCTTGCATACCAAGCATATTAGGATTTTAAGAAAATTACCATGCTATTAAGACTCTAGAAATAATCTAAGTGAAGCATGAGAGATCAATAGTTTCTATAAAATAAATCCACCACCATGTTCTAAAAGATATAAGTGAAGCACTAGAGCAAAATTATATAACTCAAAAGATATAAGCGAAGCACATAGAGTATTCTAACAAATTCCAAATCATATATGGCTCTCTCAAAAGGTGTGTACAGCAAGGATGATTGTGGTAAACTAACAAGCAAAGACTCAAATCATACAAGACGCTCCAAGCAAAACACATATCATGTGGCGAATAAAAATATAGCTCCAAGTAAAGTTACCGATAGAAGTAGACGAAAGAGGGGATGCCTTCCGGGGCATCCCCAAGCTTTGGATTTTAGGTGTACTTAGATTATCTTGGGGGTGCCATGGGCATCCCCAAGCTTAGGCTCTTTCCACTCCTTGTTCCATAATCCATCAAATCTTTACCCAAAATTGAAAACTTCACAACACAAAACTTAAAGTAGAAAATCTCGTGAGCTCCGTTAGCGAAAGAGAATAAAAGATCACTTCAAGGTACTGTAATGAACTCATTCTTTATTTATATGGGTGTTATACCTACTGTATTCCAACTTCTCTATGGTTTATAAACTAATTTACTAGCCATAGATTCATCAAAATAAGCAAACAACACACGAAAAACAGAATATGTCAAAAACAGAACAATCTGTAGTAATCTTTAGCTAGCGCAAGATATGGAACCCCAAAAATTATAAAATAAATTTATGGACGTGAGGCATTTATATATTAATCATATTCAAAAATAATTAACTAAATATCACTCTCCAAATAAAAATGACAGCAGTTCTCGTGAGCGCTAAAGTTTCTATTTTTTACAGCAAGTTCAACAAGACTTTCTCCAAGTCTTCCCAACGGTTCTACTTGGCACAAACACTAATTAAACACAAAAAACACAACCAAAACAGAGGCTAGATAAATTATTTATTACTAAACAGGAGCAAAAAGCAAGGAATAAAAATAAAATTGGGTTGCCTCCCAACAAGCGCTATCGTTTAACGCCCCTAGCTAGGCATAACAAGCAAGAATAGATCTAGGTATTGCCATGTTTGGTAGGCAATCCATAAGTGGCTCTCATAATAGATTCATAAGGTAATTTAATTTTCTTTCTAGTAAAGTGTCTCATGCCTTTCCTTAACGGAAATTGGAATCTAATATTTCCTTCCTTCATATCAATAATTGCACCAATCGTTCTAAGGAAAGGCCTACCAAGAATAATAGGACATGAAGGATTGCAATCTATGTCAAGAACAATAAAATATATGGGCACATAATTACTATTTGCAACAATAAGAACATCATTAATTCTTCCCATAGGTTTCTTAATATTGGAATCCGCAAGGTGCAAGTTTAGAGAGCAATCATCAAAATCACGGAAATCTAACAAATCACACAAAGTCTTTGGAATCGTGGAAACACTAGCACCCAAATCACATAAAGCATAGCATTCATGATCTTTAATTTTAATTTGAATAGTTGGTTCCCACTCATCATAAAGTTTTCTAGGGATAGAAACTTCCAATTCAAGTTTTTCTTCATAAGATTGCATCAAAGCATCAACGATATGTTTAGTAAACGCTTTATTTTGACTATAAGCATGGGGAGAATTTAGCACGGATTGCAACAAGGAAATACAATCAATCAAAGACCAATTTTCATAGTTAAATTCCTTGAAATCCATAATAGTGGGTTTAGCAACATCTAGGGTTTTAATTTCTTCAATCCCACTTTTATCAAATTTAGCATCAAGATCAACAAATTCAGCATTCTTGGAACGCCTTCTAGGTAAAGGTGGATCATATTCAGTCCCATCATTATCAAGATTCATATTGCAAAACAAAGATTTAATAGGGGACACATCAATAACTTTTAGATCTTCATCATTATTTTCATAGGAACTAGAAGAACACGCTTTTATAAAGGCATCTTTCTTAGCACGCATCCTAGCGGTTCTTTCTTTGCACTCATCAATGGAAATTATCATGGCTTTGAGAGACTCATTGATATCATGCTTAGGTGGAATAGATCTAAGTTTCAAAGAATCGTCATCAAGAGCAATTCTATCAATGTTCCTAGCCAGATAATCAATCTTAAGCAATTTTTCTTCAAGCATAGCATTAAAATTATTTTGCGAAGTACTAAATTATTTAATATTAGAATCAAAATCATAGGGCATCTTATTATAATTTCCATAAGAATTGTTGTAGGAATTTGTTGGGGAACGTAGCAGAAATTCAAAATTTTCTACGCATCACCAAGATCAATCTATGGAGTAATCTAGCAACGAGGGGAAGGAGAGTGCATCTACATACCCTTGTAGATTGCTAAGCGGAAGCGTTCAAGTGAACAGGGTTGATGGAGTCGTACTCGTCGTGATCCAAATCACCGATGATCCTAGTGCCAAACGGACGGCACCTCCGTGTTCAACACACGTACAGCCCGGTGACGTCTCATACGCCTTGATCCAGCAAGGGGAGAAGGAGAGGTTGGGGAAGACTCCATCCAGCAGCAGCACGACGGCGAGGTGGTGGTGGAGGAGCGCGGGACTCCAACAGGGCTTCGCCAAGCACTACGAGAGACGAGGAGGGAGAGGGGTAGGGCTGCGCCAACAGGGAGATTGAATCGTGTGTTGGGCTGCCCCATTGCTCAAGTATATATAGGGGGAGGGGAGGGGCTGCGCCCCCACCTAGGGTTCCCTCCCTAGGGGTGGCGGCAGCCCCCAGATCCCATCTGGGAGGCGGCCAAGGGGGAGAGAGAGGGGGGCGCACCTAGGGTGGGCCTTAGGGCCCATTTGCGCCTAGGGTTTGCCCCCTCTCCTCTTGAGGACGCCTTGGGCCTTGGTGGGAGGCGCCCCAGCCCACCTAGGGGCTGGTCCCTTCCCACTATTGGCCCATGTAAGCCTCCGGGGCTGGTGGCCCCACCTGGTGGACCCCCGGACCCCTCCGGTGGTCCCGGTACACTACCGGTGATGCCCGGAACACTTCCGGTGGCCAAAACCATACTTCCTATATATCAATCTTTACCTCCGGACCATTCCGGAACTCCTCGTGACGTCCGGGATCTCATCCGGGACTCCGAACAACATTCGGTAACCGCGTACATACTTTCCCTATAACCCTAGCGTCATCGAACCTTAAGTGTGTAGACCCTACGGGTTCGGGAGTCATGCAGACATGGCCGAGACAACTCTCCGGTCAATAACCAACAGCGGGATCTGGATACCCATGTTGGCTCCCACATGCTCCACGATGATCTCATCGGATGAACCACGATGTCAAGGATTCAATCAATCCCGTATACAATTCCCTTTGTCTAGCGGTACGATACTTGCCCGAGATTCGATCGTCGGTATCCCGATACCTTGTTCAATCTCGTTACCGGCAAGTCTCTTTACTCGTTCCGTAACACATCATCCCGTGATCAACTCCTTGGTCACATTGTGCACATTATGATGATGTCCTACCGAGTGGGCCCAGAGATACCTCTCCGTTTACACGGAGTGACAAATCCCAGTCTCGATTCGTGCCAACCCAACAGACACTTTCGGAGATACCTGTAGTGTACCTTTATAGCCACCCAGTTACGTTGTGACGTTTGGCACACCCAAAGCACTCCTACGGTATCCGGGAGTTGCACAATCTCATGGTCTAAGGAAATGATACTTGACATTAGAAAAGCTTTAGCATACGAACTACACGATCTTTGTGCTAGGCTTAGGATTGGGTCTTGTCCATCACATCATTCTCCTAATGATGTGATCCCGTTATCAACGACATCCAATGTCCATGGTCAGGAAACCGTAACCATCTATTGATCAACGAGCTAGTCAACTAGAGGCTTACTAGGGACATGGTGTTGTCTATGTATCCACACATGTATCTGAGTTTCCTATCAATACAATTCTAGCATGGATAATAAACGATTATCATGAACAAGGAAATATAATAATAACCAATTTATTATTGCCTCTAGGGCATATTTCCAACAGTCTCCCACTTGCACTAGAGTCAATAATCTAGTTCACATCGCCATGTGATTAACACTCACAGGTCACATCGCCATGTGACCAACATCCAAGAGTCTACTAGACTCAATGATCTAGTTCACATCACTATGTGATAAACACTCAAAGAGTTCTGGGTTTGATCATGTTATGCTTGTGAGAGAGGTTGTAGTCAACGGGTCTTGCCATATTCAGATCCCTATGTATTTCGCAAAACTTTATATCGTAGATGCTGCTACCACGTTCCACTTGGAGCTATTCCAAATTATTGCTCCATTATACGTATCCGGTATCTCTACTCAGAGCTATCCGGATAGGTGTTAAGCTTGCATCGACGTAACTCTTTATGTCGAACTCTTTATCACCTCCATAACCGAGAAACATTTCCTTATTCCTCTAAGGATAATTTTGACCGCTATCTGGTGATCTACTCCTAGATCACCTTTGTACCCTCTTGCCAGACATGTGGCAAGGCACACATCAGGTGCGGTACTTCAGCATGGCATACCGTATAGAGCCTATGACAAAAGCATAGGGGACGACCTTCGTCCTTCCTCTTTCTTCTGCCGTGGTCAAGCTTTGAGTCTTACTCAACTTCACACCTTACAACTCAGGTAAGAACCCCTTCTTTGACTGATCTATTTTGAACTCCTTCAAAAACATGTCAAGGTGTGCGTTCTTTGAAAGTATCATCAGGCGTCTTGATCTATCTCTATAGATCTTGATGCCCAATATGTAAGCAGCTTTATCCAGGTCTTCCTTTGAAAAACACTCTTCAAACAACCGTTTATGCTTTCCAGAAATTCTACATTATTTCGGATCAACAATATGTCATCCACATATACTTATCAGAAATGTTGTAGTGCTCCCACTCACTTTCTTGTAAATACAAGTTTCTAGCAAACATTGTATAAACCTAAAAGCTTTGATCACTCCATCAAAGCATATATTCCGACTCCGAGATGCTTGCTCTAGTCCATAGAAGGATTGCTGGAGCCAGCATACCTTTTAGCATCCTTAGGATCGACAAAACCTTTTATTGTATCACATACAACTTTTCTTACGAAAACTGGTAAGAAAACTTGTTTTGACATCCATCTGTAAGATTTCATAATCGAAAAATACAGCTAATGCTAACATGATTCCGACGGACTTAAGCATCGCTACGGGTGAGAAATTCTCATCGTAGTCAACTCCTTGAACTTGTGAAAAGACTCTTTCCCACAAGTCGAGCTTCATAGACGGTAACATTACCGCCCACGTCCGTCTTCTTCTTAAAGATCCATTTATCTCAATGGCTTGCCGATCATCGGGCAAGTCCACCAAAGTCCATACTTTGTTCTGATATATGGATCCTATCTCGGATTTCATGGCTTCTAACCATTTGTCGGAATACGGGCCCACCATCGCTTCTCCATAGCTCGTAGGTTCATTGTTGTCTAACAACATGATATCTAAGACAGGATTACCGTACCACTTAGGAGTAGTACATATCCTTGTCGACCTACGAGGTTCGATAGCAACTTGATCCGAAGCTTCATGATCACTATCATTAACTTCCTATTCAACAGACGTAGGTGCCACAGAAAACATCTTTCTGTGTTGCATCACTCTCTGGTTGAAGTAAAGGTTCGACAACCTCATCAAGTTCTATCTTCCTCCCACTCAATTCTTTCGAGAGAAACTCCTTCTCGAGAAAGGACCCGTTCTTAGCGACAAACAATTTGCCCTCGGATCTGAGATAGAAGGTATACCCTACTGTCACCTTTGGGTATCCTATGAAGATGTGTTTGTCCGCTTTGGGTTCGAGCTTCTCCGGCTGAAGCCTTAAGCATCGCAGCCCCAAACATTAAGAAACGACAACTTTGGTTTCTTGCCAAACCAATGTTCATACGACGTCGTCTCAACGGACTTAGATGGTGTCCTATCTAAAGTGAATGCAGCTGTCTCTAACGCATAACCTCAAAATGAAAACGGTAGATTGATAAGAGACATCATAGATCGCACCATATCTCATAAGGTTCGATTACGACGTCCGGACACACCATAACCCAGTGGTGTTCCAGGTGGCTTCAACTGTGAAACAATTCCACAATGTCTTAAGTGTTTGCCAAACTCATAACTCAGATATTCTCATTGATCAGATCGTAGGAATTTGATCTTCTTGTTATGATGATTCTTAACTTCACTCTGAAATCGCTTGAACTTTTCAAACGTTTCAGACTTGTGCTTCATTAAGTAAATATACCTATATCTACTCAAATCGTCAGTGAAGATGAGAAAATAGCGATATCCACCGCACGCTTCAATTCTCATTGGATCACACGCATCAGCATGTATGATTTCCAACAAGTCACTTGCCCGTTTCATTGTACCTGAAAGCGGGGTCTTAGTCATCCTGCCCATGAGGCATGGCTCGCATGTGTCAAGCGATTCAAAATCAAGTGACTCCAAACATCCATCGACATGGAGTTTCTTCATGCATCTTACGCCAATATGACCTAAGCGGCAGTGCCACGAGAAAGTGGTACTATCATTATTAACTCTACATCTTTTGGCGTGAACATGTGTATTACCACGACCGAGATTCAATGAACCATTCACATAGGGTGCATGACCATGAAAGGTATCATTCATGTAAACAGAATAACCATTATTCTCTAACTTAAATGAATGACCGTATTGCAATGAACATGATCTAATCATATTCATGCTCAACGTAGACACCTGATAACATTTATCTAGGTTCAATACTAATCCCGAAGGCAGATGGAGCGTGCGATGGTGATCTCATCAACTTTGGAAACACTTCCAACACACATCGTCACCTCGCCCTTAGCCAGTCTCCGTTTAGTCCGTAGCTTTTGCTTCAAGTCACCAATAATAGCAACTGAACCGGTATCCAATACCCAGGTGCTACCAGGAGTACTAGTGAGGTACACATTAATAACACGTATATACTTTGTTGAAGTTGCCAGCCTTCTTATCTACCATGCATTTGGGGTAATTCCGCTACCAGTGACCGTTCCCCTTACAATAGAAGCACTTAGTCTCGGGTTTGGGTTCAACCTTGGGTTCCTTCACTGGAGCGGCAACTGGTTTGCCATCCATGAAGTTTCCCTTCTAGCCCTTGCCCTTCTTGAAACCAGTGGTCTTGTTAAACCATCAACACTTGATGCTCCTTCTTGATTTCTACCTTTTGCGGTCTTAAGCACCGCGAACAGCTCCGGGATCAACTCCATCCCTTGCATGTCATAGTTCATCACGAAGATCTAGTAGCTTAGTGATAGTGGCTAGAGAACTCTATCAATCACTATCTTATCTGGAAGTTTAACTCCCACTTGATTTAAGTGATTGTAGCACCCAGACATTCTGAGCACATGCTCACTAGCTGAGCTATTCTCCTCCATCTTGTTGGCAAAAGAACTTGTCAGAGGTCTCACACCTCTCAACACGGGCATGAGCCTGAAATCCCAATTTCAGCTCTTGGAACATCTCATATGTTCTATGGCGTTCAAAACGTCATTGGAATCCCGATTCTAAGCCGTAAAGTATGGTGCACTAAACTATCAAGTAGTCATCAGGATGTGTCTGTCAGGTGTTCACAACATCCACAGACGACGTTGTAGGGGTTTGCACATCGAGCGGTGCATCAAAGACGTAAGCCTTCTGTGTAGCAGTGAGGACACTCCTCGGACTACGGACCTAGTCCGCATCATTGCTTACAATATCTTTCAACTTAATCTTTCTCTAGGAACGTATTGAAACAGGGAGCTACAACGTGAGCTATTTATCTACAACATATTTGCAAAGACAATTTAGACTATGTTCATGATAATTGAGTTCATCTAATGAACTCCCACTCAGATAGACATCCCTCTAGTCATCTAAGTGAAACATGATCCGAGTCAACTAGGCCGTGTCCGATCATCACGTGAGACGGACTAGTCAACATCGGTGAACATCTTCATGTTGATCGTATCTTCTATACGACTCATGCTCGACCTTTCGGTCTTCCGTGTTCCGAGGCCATGTCTGTACATGCTAGGCTCGTCAAGTCAACCTAAGTGTTTTTGCTGTGTAAATCTGGCTTACACCCGTTGTATTCGAACGTTAGAATCTATCACACCCGATCATCACGTGGTGCTTCGAAACAACGAACCTTCGCAACGGTGCACAGTTAGGGGGAACACCTTTCTTGAAATTTTAGTGAGGGATCATCTTATTTAAGCTACCGTCGTTCTAAGCAAATAAGATGTAAAACATGATAAACATCACATGCAATCAAATAGTGACATGATATGGCCAATATCATTTTGCTCCTTTTGATCTCCATCTTCGGGGCTCCATGATCATCGTTGTCACCGGCATGACACCATGATCTCCATCATCGTGTCTTCTTGAAGTTGTCTCGTCATCTATTACTTCTACTACTATGGCTAACGCTTTAGCAATAAAGTAAAGTAATTACATGACGTTTATGTTGACACGCAGGTCATAAATAAATTAAGACAACTCCTATGGCTCCTGCCGGTTGTCATACTCATCGACATGCAAGTCGTGATTCCTATTACAAGAACATGATCAATCTCATACATCACATATATCATTCATCACATCTTTTTTTTTGGCCATATCACATCACAAGGCATATGCTGCAAAAACAAGTTAGACGTCCTCTAATTGTTGTTGCAAGTTTTTACGTGGCTGCTATAGGTTTCTAGCAAGAACGTTTCTTACCTACGCGAAAACCACAACGTGATATGCCAATTTCTATTTACCCTTCATAAGGACCCTTTTCATCGAATCCGATCCGACTAAAGTGGGAGAGACAGACACCCGCTAGCCACCTTATGCAACTAGTGCATGTCAGTCGGTGGAACCAGTCTCACGTAAGAGTACGTGTAAGGTTGGTCCGGGCCGCTTCATCCCACGATGCCGCCGAATCAAGATAAGACTAGTAACGGCAAGTAAATTGACAATATCGACGCCCACAACTACTTTGTGTTCTACT